>NC_081354.1:37965993-38279326 GCF_030684315.1 Stegostoma tigrinum | reverse complement strand
TCTGACCACTGCCTCCTGCTGGCCGACTATCACTTACAGGACGACCAGCCGGCCGGCAAGGGGACATGGAAGCTCAACCCGACTCTGTTAACCCCAGAGAACGTCGAGGAGCTTAAGAGGGAGTACGCCAGTTGGAGAACTGTGAAACCCCTCTTTGAGTCTCCGGGCGACTGGTGGGAGACGGTGAAGGAGAACATGAAGAGGTTCTTTGTCCTCAAGGGTGTTCGGAAGGCGAGAGAGAGGCGGGGAAAGCAGTTGCGACTCCAGAAAAGGATGCAGAATCTGCTCCTTCTGCAGTTGATGGGGGTCGATGTCACAGAGGACCTCTGCGTGGTGAGGGGCCAGCAAGCCTCACTCTTCGCCGCGGAGGCCTCCAGGATAATACTCCGGTCCAGGGTCCGCTCCGTCGAGCCGGACAAGACGTGCTC
Source organism: Stegostoma tigrinum (assembly GCF_030684315.1). NCBI lineage: Eukaryota > Metazoa > Chordata > Chondrichthyes > Orectolobiformes > Stegostomatidae > Stegostoma > Stegostoma tigrinum. Next base: position 38,278,898 of record NC_081354.1, on the reverse strand, counting down.
GCGTTTCTTCTTTCAGAAGGTGCACAAAGACAGCACTGTGCTTAGCCGGCTGAAGGAGGACGACGGCTCGGTGACGTCGTCTCGGCCCAACATTTTGAGGATCAGCAGATCCTTCTATGCCAGACTGTACAACACGAAGCCCACGGACAGCACGGCCTCCGAGTCATTCCTGTCGTCTATCACGGAGGTCTTAGACGATGACACGAGGGAGTGGCTGGACCGGCCGATATCCCTGGACGAGCTGACCAGAGCCCTCAAGTCTTTGGAGACGAATGGGACTCCCGGGGGCGACGGCTTACCGGTCGAGCTGTATTCCGCTCTGTGGGACCTGGTCAGCCAGGACCTGCTGGAGGTGTACGATAGTGCGCTTCGGGCAAGGGAAATGTGCAAGTCCATGAGGAAGGGCAACATCACCCTCATTTACAAGAGGAAGGGGGAGAGAGAAGAAATTAAGAATTGGTGTCCCATTTCACTATTGAACGTGGACTACAAAATCCTGGCCAAGGTCATAGCAAACCGGGTCAGGTCTGTCCTGGAGTCGGTGATTCACCCTGACCAAACCTGTGCTGTGCCAGGCAGGAGGATCGCTGAGAGCCTCGCAGTCATCAGAGATACAATCGCCTACATACAGGACAGGCGGGTGGACACCTGCCTCGTCAGCCTGGACCAGGAGAAGGCCTTCGACAAGGTCTCTCATGCTTCCATGAGGGACGTCCTCTCGAAAATGGGGTTCGGGGAGGGCATCCCCAATTGTATCCGGCTGCTCTACGCCAACGTGGTTAGCGCAGTCTCGATCAACGGGTGGGAATCGGACAGTTTTCCTGTCAGATCTGGAGTCAGGCAGGGGTGCCAGCTCTCTCCTGCCTTTTTCGTGTGCTGTGTGGAGCCCTTCGCCGCATCCATCAGGAAGGACGTGAGCCTGAAGGGCGTGACCATCCAAGGCAGCGGATGCCTTCAGGTCAAGACCTCCCTGTACATGGACGATGTTGCCGTCTTCTGCACCGATCGTTGGTCGGTGAGGAGGCTGTTGGACAAATGCGGCCAGTTTGAACTGGCCTCAGGTGCCAAAGTCAATAGGGGTAAGAGCGAGGTCATGTTCTTCGGGAACTGGGACGACCGCTCCTTCATCTCCTTCACCGTCAGGACAGACTACCTGAAGGTGTGAGTGTTTGGTCTGGTGGAGCTGGGGCGTGCACGAAGACTTGGGAGGAGCGTATCACCAAATTGAAGCAGAAGCTGGGCAGGTGGACGCTCCGGTCCCCCTCCATCGCGGGTAAGAACCTGGTTGTCAGGTGCGAGGGGCTTTCGGTACTGTTGTATGTGATGCACGCCTGGCCTATTCCGTGGACCTGCGCCGCTGCAGTCACCTGGGCCATCTTCCATTTCATTTGAGGGTCGAGGATGGACCGGGTCCGCAGGGACACCATGTACAAAGACCTGGAAAATGGGGGAAAAGGCATACCGAACGCCACCCTCGCCCGGATGGCTACCTTTGTATGTGGCTGCATCAAGCTGTGCGTAGATCCTCAGTACGCAAACACCAAGTGTCACTACTTACTGAGGTTCTACCTGTCCCCGGTGTTGCGAAGGATGGGCCTGGCCTCGTTGCCGTGGAACGCTCCGAGTAGTTGAACCATTCCGTACCACCTGTCCTTCGTGGAGAAATTTTTGAAAGGAAACACCTTTGACCACAAGGCCGTCAGGCAGTGGTCGACACATAGTAGCCTCGAGACCCTTCGGGAAAAGGAGAGGGTGGATCCCGTCGTGTGGTTCCCCACGCAGACTGCCAAAGTCGTTTGGCAGAATGCCTCATCGCCAGAACTTTCAAACAAGCACAAGGACATTGCTTGGCTGGCGGTGAGAGGGGCTCTGCCAGTGAGATCCTTTATGCATGCCCGGAATCTCTGCGCCACCACACACTGCCCTCGAGGTGGCTGCGGGGGGGACGAGACTGTCAATCACCTCCTTCTGAAGTGTGCCTATGCGCAGGAGGTCTGGAGGGGTTGCAGTGGTATTTGTCTAGGTTCGTCCCGAGCAGCTCCGTGACACGGGACTCCGTGCTCTATGGGCTGTTTGCCGCAACGCTCACCGAGACCAACACCAATTGCACCTCGAGGACCATCAATGCGGTGAAAGACGCTCTTTGGTCTGCCCGCAACTTGCTGGTCTGCCAGCTGAAAGAACTGACTCCGACCGAATGTTGCAGACTAACGCACTCCAAGGTCCAGGACTATGTGCTGAGGGATGCGCTAAAGCTTGGGGCAGCTGCCGCCAAGGCGCGGTGGAGAAAGACCATGGTATGAAACCCCTCGTCCAGAATAGAAAAAAGGGCCCTATCTGGTAACTGGGCCCAGCTGGCGCCTTCCCCAACTGGTCAGGGGGCCAACTGGGACTGTGCGGCGTGACAACTGCCGGGGTATTTTTTTTGCTTTGTTTTTTTTTCTTCTTTGTTTGTTTTTTTCCTTTAGTTGATGTATGTACCCCCTCGGTAACCCGGAGCGGCTTGCATGACTGGGTAGGTATATAAATATGTTTTATTTTTTGTACATCTTATGAATAAAGTATATTTTTTTGAAATAAAAAACAGGTGACGAAACGTCTGAAAACTAACCGTCCAGCTCAGCGAGCAAACTCACATCCAGAACCTCAACCTGAGCTACAAATCTTCTCAAAACTCGCTAGAAATGAGATACTTGTAAATAACTGCCAAAGTCTCTTGATCTGAACATAATCAAAATTTCTTGAATATAAAAAGGACTGTCTAGTGGCTCGGACTGATTACCACATCTGTAAAGATTAGCTGAGGGATAATTACCTGCGATTTAAAACTCACCATTTGAAATATAAAGCTCAATGAACTTTCCACAATGTTGACACAGGAATAAGATTTCTTGACCACAGGTATTGCGGAACAAGAGCTTAAATCTGAAACCTGTTCTTCAAATAACAAAACTTGTGATTCCCATTGTTTCAGAGATAGTAGGAACTGCACTTGCCAGAAAATCTGAGGTAACAAGGTGTAGAGCTGGATGAACACAACACGCCAGGCAGCATCAGAGGAGCAGGAAAGCTGACGTTTTGGGCCTAGACCCTTCTTTCCCTTGCTTATTCAAAGTCCAACGCTGGAGGTGCTGGGCTTTTGGACCTGGCTTGGCGTGGGGGATGCAGCACCATGTCATACTTGACCTTGGTCAGTTTGGATTCCTTAGCAGTGTTCCAGCAATAAGTCAAGGCCCTTCTCATCTGGGAACGAGTATTATCTGGCCGATCCAAGTTATTAGTACGAATTCCCGTCACCACAGCCTCAGGTAAACACTGCAGCAAAAGAGCATTGAACTGTGGTGAGGGATTCCCTGCAATGTAGGCACTATCACCGGCATATGTGGAGCAGAAATGGTCCCAGAAATCAGGGTCGTCCTCCCCGTCTTTGGGTTTGCACTATCGCACTTTGGTAATGTCTACCGGCTGCTGTAAGGTTCGCTTAAGTGTATCTTTAATGGTTTGTAGCCAAAGACCTTCAGCCACGAGACCTGTAAAAGCATCCCAATCTTGGGGAGCCGGGTTTCCTACGTGGCCTTTCCAGCTAGTACATTCACTATGGGTAAGAGCCATATAGCACAGTTGAAAGAGGTCTTGGGGGATATTTTGGTACATTTGAATAGTGCCCAGGATGTAATCTATGAAGTCATCAGGATTAGTCTTTTGATCAGGGGCCCATGACATAATTAAACACATCTCTTGCGGCTTCCAAAGGGTGTGAACCTGCATGGTATTTTGACCCCCCTGTGGTGGGTTCGGGTGAGGGACTGTGTGATTAGGAAGTTGTCAATTTTTTTTTTAACGGGGATCCTTCTTTAGGTGATGGTTATCTGAGGGTCCCTCCCAAACACTGTCCTCAGATTCATTATCCTCCGCCTGTGACTCAGGACTATCGTACTCTTCACTACTTGCAGAATCGCTAGGGAACACTAGACAGGCACTAGAGTGCCGAGAAAACTGCGTGCAGGGCTTACGTTTTTTCGGGCTCCCCCGTGAGTCTTAAAAGAATCATGCCCTCTCTCCTTTGGTCCACTAGCAGTCTGTTCCGTATCCTGTTTCTTGTTTGTCTGTTTAGTTTTAGACCTAGTACAACAGGAGATAGAGTCTGTGAATGGCCCCTGAGTCAGATACATAGCAGAAGGAGAAGCTGTGGGTTCAGCAAGAGAATTGTGTGGGCTGGTTACTGAAAGGCCTGGAGATTCTATGACAGGAGGTTTGGTTTGGGCTTGGATGGCATATAGTGACGGTGGTAAAGACGCAGGCGATTGCTGGGACTTATTGTAGTGTTGGGATGCCTGTAGGTATAAGTTGGCCAAAGACTGGTAGAGTTGTGGAGGGGGTAGTGGTCCTGATGGGGCAGAGGAGTGCTTTCCCCAGATGACCTCGTCTTGCTCATCTGTGTCATTGCTTTGGAACAACATCGGCAAGTCACATATGTCAGGAGGTTTATTTTCCGTCAACTCAGCCTGCGCTGTAATCCCTGTTCTCTGTTTCATCTTTCCCTTTCCAGCCTTTCTTGTTTAACTCTTTCCTGTTCATTCATTTCGTGATCCTCACACTGCAACTTTAAAACGTCCCAAGTGTTTGATTTCCCCTCATTATCACAGGCACTAATCCCACTCCCATGTGCATTATCCACCCAACTGGCCAGTTTTGATTTCTCAGTCAGCTCCTCAGCTCTTTTCCTCCAGGATGACATTAACCCTTCCCATTTGCTTCCTGCATTACGTGTCCATATTGCTTCCTCGGCTTTAATACATAGATCTACATCCCACATTCCCCCTATGGCCAATTCTCATTTCCCAATTTTTTTGTTTAGGCATGCCGACAGACGTCTGAGCCGTACTTCATTTTCGGGGTCATCCTGACCTAACCGAGGCAAAGAGGTTCGGACACCTGACTTACCCAAAATCTTGTCCAATTTTAACGCTTTTACCTCTTACTTATTTCTGTATACTATTACAGTGTCCTTGGTCTCCACACCCACTTCAGGGTCCTGACCTTCGCGTGGGGGATCTCATCTTTTAACAACCAGTCTAAGGCAGGGTGGTTGAGACAGACACTGTAGTTATCCTTTACCTACATTCCAGGGACTCGAACTCACTACTTTAACGTCCGAATTCCTGATACTTATATTGGGAGGACTGTAACCTCCCAGACTTACTTAGTCAATTTATACTGACCTGGGGACTCTAACCCCGGCCACCAGAGGATTGTAACCTGCCGCAATTAGTGTATCATAGCCCTGGGGACTCTAACCTCCAGGCATTAGGATTTATCAGTGTCCAAGATGGTGAGTTGTCTCGGGGTTCCGTCAGTACAGAGCTACGTAGGGACCAAGGGTCGCATGGGTGGTAGGTTAGTTAGAGAGACCAAGGTGAATCATACCTTGTAGGTCTGTCCATCTCACGCCACCGATACCCGAACGATCACTTATTCAGTCCTCCACATACAACCTCCATAAATGTTGGAACCCAGCTCGCTGCACCAAATGTTAGGTTCGTTTTTCAGAGCCCCTCACAGACTTGATGCAATAGCAAGACACTGACCTGGCTACGAAAACACAATCCTTTATTATTCAGCAAGTACAAGCTTTGGAGGATCACTGCACTCAACCCGGCACAGAGTGCTAAGTTCCGTAAGCGATTCTCCCCAAACAGTGGACAGTCCCCGCTTTTTATACTCTATTTTGGCTGATACATAAAATAATGGCTACGTTTGGAACATAAAGAGAACAGGATACAGCATTGAACGTTCACAAAGTGATAACGACAGGATGCAATTTCAAGTCGCTGAAGTGACAGAATGCGATTTCAAGCCGTCGAAGTGTCTGGCTTGAACAAAAGTCACTGACCTGGCTGCTTCAGTAGAAACAGAAGTTTCATACCTTTGCAGAAGTTTCACCCCTTTATAGAATTACAGAAGTCCCACAACTTTACAAACGTTTCCCAGCCAATCCTATTCAGGCAGGAAGTTTAAGACAGTTTCCACATACCCCTGTGTGAGAAGATAAGGAGTGTCAAAATTAATGAGATGCCATCCCATTAACATCTCACAATGATCTCCATTTCTCATTATTCGAGTCACTGCAACCACTATACAACACACCCATTCATCTCCAGTGGCACAAACACAAGTTAAACAGGATACAGCAATTTAATGTAACAAAGTGTGAAGCTGGACGAACACAGCAGGCCAAGCAGCATCTCAGGAGTTTCGGGTCTAGACCTTTCATCAGAGAGGGGTATGGGGAGCGGGTTCTGAAATAAATGGGGAGAGAGGGGGAGGCGGACCGAAGATGGATAGAGGAGAAGATAGGTGGAGAGGAGAGTATGTGTGGGGAGGTGGGAAGGGGATAGGTCAGTCGAGGGAGGACAGACAGGTCAAGGAGGTGGGATGAGGTTAGTAGGTGGGAAATGGAAGTGTGGCTTGAGGTGGGAGGAGGCCTCCTGCATTGCCACAGTGATGCCACCCGACGGTTGCAGGAACAGCAACTGATGTTCCGCTTGTGAACCCTGCAGCCCAATGGTATCAATGTGGACTTCACAAGCTTCAAAATCTCCCCTCCCCCCACTGCATCCCACAACCAGCCCAGCTTGTCCCCGCCTCCCTAACCTGTTCTTCCTCTCACCTATCCTCTCCTCCCACCTCAAGCCGCACCTCCATTTCCCACCTACTAACCTCATCCCGCCTCCTCGACCTGTCCGTCCTCTCTGGACTGACCTATCCCCTCCCCACCTATACTCTCCTCTCCACCTATCTTCTCCTGTATCCATCTTCGGTCCGCCTCCCCCTCGCTCCCTATTTATTTCAGAACCCTCTCCCCATCCCCCTCTCTGATGAAGGGTCTAGGCCCGAAACGCCAGCTTTCCTGCTCCTGAGATGCTGCTTGGCCTGCTGTGTTCATCCAGCTTTACACTTTGTTATCTTGGATTCTCCAGCATCTGCAGTTCCCATTATCTCTATAGCAATTTAATGTACTTTCTACGATTGAATTGGTGTTCTTAGTGAATAGTACTGAATTGGAAATACCAAATGTAAATAAATTGTCTGCATTTCCAAATTTGTTAAGCGTATTCCATTTTTGTTTTGTGTCTGTGCAGTCTTCTGGTATTAATGTTAAGTTATTTGATTTGGGGATGTGGACTTGGTTTGTAATCTAAGGAGAAATAGTTGGGCCTCTGGATGTGGATCTTCTGTTATAAGTTTAGACGAAGTGTTACTTGCCCAGGCTGTTGCGTTGATTTATTTTTTTGTGTGTTCAGTCTGTGTCTTTCAGGTAGTGCTGTCTTGATTTCTCAGCTATTCTTCTACTGTGCCCATATTATTAATCCTTTTTATTTGGATTGGCTTTTCTAATTAACTTCACCAATTTATTTATCTGTACATTCACTCTTGTGTCCTTTTACTGATTTGCACAAATGACATTGATTTTCAAAGATAAAAATTAAATTCCCTTTTCATAGATGCTGATTGATTTGCCATGCATTTTCACTGGTTTCTGTTCTAGTCCCAAAATGAAATATTATTTCCCTGTTGGGAAATTGTAATTTTGGTTTTTAAGGAATGAAGTTTTAAGTTTGTTTGAAAATTTTGTCCTCTGTTACTTATTTTTGATCACACTCCAGTATTATATTTTTATGTTTCAGATTAATGTGTGAAACTGTCAGATATGAAAGACATGAAGCAAATGAAGTCCTATACTAGTAAGTCTGGCCATTTATTTTCAGGCATTTTGTTAATGAATAGGATTTATAACTGACATTGTAAAATTAAAATACAATCTTGCTTATAAAGATTTTAAAAGCTTTAAGCTATTAGACGTAGCTCATAACTTCTTTGTCATCAGATATAGTCCTATATCTGAGAGTATTAGGTTGCGTGCAAGAAACACTACAAATATCAACTATGCTGAAAAAATCCTCAAAATGCAGTGATATACTATAAATATATCTAGTTCCCAGACCTTGTCTTTGAATAAGTTTTTTTCTTTGCTGTTTCCATCTCCGATGTGACCTTCTGAAAATGAGATTTTTCAGTTTATTGTAGTAGTCAACTGTTTTTGAATGCCCAGTTTTAATTGCTCACTTTAAGAGACATGTCTGTTTATTTCGTATGGAGCATCTGAGAAGAATATAGGCAATTGAGGTTAATGGAGGACTGGAGTGTGTGAAGCACATGCAGCTTCTAGGGATTGGCAATGGCAGCAATAATGAGGGGCTTGGTTGGAAAACAAAACCAAGTAAAACCAGCAGCAAAGTTACCGTGGTAACAAAGTGAGGAGCTGGATGAACACAGCAGGCCAAGCAGCATCTTAGGAGCTCCTAAAATGCTGCTTGGACTGCTGTGTTCATCCACTCCGCACTTTGTTATCTTGGATTCTCCAGCATCTGCAGTTCCCATTATTTCTGAAGCAAAGTTACTATGGTTGGACACATAGTTTCAATGAAGAATGAAATTGATGGACGAGATAGGAATATCAAGAATGCAAAGCAAATGGCAAAGAAGGGATGAAAGAAATGGGATGGGGAGGGTTGCTGACATTAGAATTGTGGCAACATAGTGGGGATCTATGTCTGGTGCTTCTCCACATAGCTGAATTCTCTCATTCCAGGTATCTTTCTATTAAGTCTCCTCTGAGCCCTCTCCAAGGCTATAAAAAGTCAAAAACTTCAAAAATTCTGTGCTCTCAATTGGCATAGTTAAGGTCTCATTTGTGATAACTATCACTTTCTTGCTTTTTAACTCTGTGCCTTGGATAATAAAGCTAAGCATTCTGTATACTGTTTTTTAAACAGGTTTATCATTGTGCCCGGTCACCTTTCAAATATATTGTTGCAAAAGATATCCTAGCCCATGCTTTGCTTTTTGAATGTACTGTTGTTGCATTAACTAAGAAGATCACTTGATAGACCATTTTTTAAATGTTAACTTGAATACCAGCAGGGTATCTTTTGTCTTGAAGAAAATAGTCAATATGGGAATAAATGGTTTATTGTTAGGTTGTAAGGCTGTGACCAGTGGAATATCACAAGGATCAGTGCTTGGGACCCCAGTTGTTCACCATCTGTATCAATGATTTGGATGTAGTGTCGATTTGTAATATTCCCAAGTTTGCAGATGGTACAAAACCTGGTGCAAATGACAGTCATGAAAAGGTACCAAGAGGCTTCAAGTGACTGGCTGAGTGGGCAAAAATTGAATATAATGCAGTTGTGTGAGATTATCTGCTTTAGTCAGAAGATGATGATACAGCATATTTCTTTATTGCTGAAGAATTGGAAATTGATGTGCAAAAGAACCTCAGCTTGTTATTATTGTTCAAAAATCTCTACAAACTAGAATGTAGGTGTAGCAAGCTACTTGGAAGGTAATTGGTATGTTCACCTTTATTGCAGGAGGATTTGAGAGTAGGAATAAAGAAGCCTTGATTCAATTCTGTAGAACATTAAGACTGTACCTGGAGTATTAATATGCAGCTTGGATCCCCCTTACCTAAGGATTTATGTAATGGCCAGAGAGGGACCATAGCCGAAGTTCGCGAGGTGGAATCCTGGGTGGTGGGATTATCCAATGAGGAGAGACTGAAGAGACTGGGCCTGTATTCTTTGGCATTTAGAAGAATCAGCAGTGATCTTGTAGAAATTTTTAAAATTCTTAGAGTCCATGCGGAAAGGATATTGGTGTTACGTGGTGGCTCGGTGATTAGCACTTCTCCCTCACAGGGACGTGGGTTTGATTCCAGCCTTGGTTGACTGTTTGGAGTTTGCGCATTCTTTCTGTGTCTGCATGGGTTTCCTCTGGTGCTCCAGTTTCTTCCCACAGTCCAGAGATGTGCAGGTTAGGTGGATTGTCCATGCTAAATTTTCCAGGGATGTGTAAGTTAGGTGAATTAGCCATGGTAAATGTGGGACTACAGGGATGGGTGAGATGCTCTTCGGAGGGTTGTTGTGGATCTAATGAGCCAAAAAGCCTTTTTCCACACTCAAGGGATTCCATAACTCTATGATTTCCATGATTGCAAGACGCAAAATAAGGAAAAGTCTCAGAATAAAAGGCAAGCCTTTTGGGACTGAACTGAGGAGGAATATCTTCACTGAGAGGGAGGTGAATGTTTGGAATTCTGTCCCCTAGAGGTTGTGGAAACTCAAAGTCAATACATGGATAGATATTTTTCTAATTACTAATTGCATCAAGGGATTTATGGTTAGTGTAGGAAGATGGCTTTCAGGTGGATGATCAGCCATGACCTAGAATGACAAAGCAGGCTTGCAGGTTTGAATGTTCTACCCCTGTGTTCCTAGGAAAATTTAGTTGTACGGCACTTGAGTGTTGCTGAAAGAAGACACAGTTTGTTGAAGCTTTTTGTCTTGCACTCATCACGACAATTTTCAATAAATAGTAAATAAAAGGGAAAAATATTTGTCCTGAATGTGTGCACTGATTGGTGGAGGAGAGTTCAGACTAGAATAGCAGGGTTACGAGAACCTGATGTGGAGACCAGAATGAGAAAAGCAGAAAGTAGTATGGAAGGCCAAGCGGAACTAGCATGTGACATTGCTGGAGCATAAGCAAAGGTGTCTTTTTAACCTTTTTAAACAGAAGTCTAAATGCGCTATATCCGAATGCGTGGAGTGTTTGTCATAAGGCAATCAAATTACCAGTGCAAATTGTTGTAACAGAGACAAACTCTGGCTGCAAAAGATTGAATTACTTCATTTAAAAGGCATAACAGTTGACGGTTAATATTTAAGCAGTGAATGTGAGCGATGCAACAGTTAGATATTCCTTTCGGGCAAATGAACACAACAAGAAAAATAGCCTAACTATGTTTAATAACAGAAATGAAGAATGGTATAAGTTCAGAGAAGAGTCATAAAAAGTTGCTCAAAGAAATAGTAAGCTCGAGGACGAGAATCAGTGTCAAATTTAGCAAAGGAGAACTAAGATTTTGATTTAAGCGGGGAAAACTAGAGTGAACTTGCCAGGGTCATGAAAGTGTGATCAGAGGTAATGGGAACTGCAGATGCTGGAGAATCCAAGATGACAAAGTGTGGAGCTAGATGAACACAGCAGGCCAAGCAGCATCTTAGGAGCACAAAAGCTGACTTTTCGGGCCTAGACACTTATCAGAGTGAATAAAGGGCGTGAAAGAGAAGGGAGAACAGCGATAGGGAGACCAGGGGGCGCAGGACAAGGAGAGAGCAGAAAAGGGGGTTGGGGAGAGGATTCTGAAATTAATGGGGAGAGAGGGGGAGGCGGACTGAAGATGATAGAGGAGAAGATAGGTGGAGAGGAGAGTATGGATGGGGTGGTAGGGAGGGGATAGGTCAGTCCAGGGAGGACGGACAGGTCAAGGGGGCGGGATGAGGTTAGTAGGTAGGAAATGAGGTGTGGCTTGAGGTGGGAGGAGGGGATCGGTGAGAGGAAGAACAGGTTAGGCAAGCTGGGACGAGTTGGGCTGGTTTTGTGATGCAGTGGGGGGAGGGAAGATTTTGAAGCTGGTGAAATCCACATTGATGCCGTTGGGCTGCAGGGTTCCCAATCCGACCCCACCACCAAAGACATTTTTCCCACCCCACCCTAGTCTGCCTTCCGGAGAGACCACTCTCTCCGTGACTCCCTTGTCCGCTCCATACTCCCCTCCAACCCCACCACACCTGGCACTTTCCCCTGCAACCGCAGGAAGTGCTACACCTGCCCCCACACCACCTCCCTCACCCGCATCCCAGGCCCCAAGATGACTTTCCACATCAAGCACATGTTCACCTGCACATCTGCCAATGTGGTATTCTGCATCCGCTGTACATGGTGTGGCTCCCTCTACATTGGGGAAACCAAGCGGAGGCTTGGGGACCGCTTTGCAGAACACCTACGCTCGGTTCGCAGTAAACAACTGCACCTCTCAGTCGCGAACCATTTCAACTCCCCCTCCGATTCCTCAGACGACACGTCCATCCTGGGTCTCCTGCAGTGCCATTAATGATGCCACCGTAGGTTGCAGGAACAACAACTCATATTCCGCTTGGGAACCCTGCAGCCCAATGGCATCAATGTGGATTTCACCAGCTTCAAAATCCATCTCCCCCCCACCCCCACTTCCCCCCCCGCCCCACTGCATCCCAAAACCAGCCCAGCTCGTCCCAGCCTGCCTAACCTGTTCTTCTTCTCACCGATCCCCTCCTCCCACCTCAAGCCACACCTCCATTTCCTACCTGCTAACCTCATCCCACCCCCTTGACCTGTCCGACCTCCCCGGACTGACCTATTCCCTCCCTACCTCCCCACCCATACTCTCCTCTCCACCTATCTTCTCCTCTATCCATATTCGGCCTGCCTCCCTCCCTCTCCCCATTTATTTCAGAATCCTCTCCCCATTCCACCTTATCTGATGAAGGGTCTAGGTCCGAAACGTCAGCTTTTGTGCTCCTAAGATGCTGCTTGGCCTGCTGTGTTCATCCAGCTCCACACTTTGTTATCTAGGGTCATGAACGTTGACTGCATGAGCTAGTTATAGTACACAAAAATAAAAAGATTAGTGAAGACAAATATAAAACCTTTACAATCTGGAACAAGAGTGCTGATAATGAAGTACAAGGAAACAATACTTTCAGTTTTGTCTTCAAAGAAACAAAGGGATAATTTCCTAGAAATTCTTTCTTGAGAAGGAGGAATTGAAGGAGATTAGTATCAGTACTGGAGTAAGTAATAGCACTGAAAGCTAATAAATCCTAAGAGCCTGGTAATGTGTACATCCTAATGTAGTGAAGGAGGTGGCCATGGAAATGGTGGATGTGATGGTTGTCATCTTCTAAATTTCTGTAGATTCCAGAACTGGAGAGTAGTAAATGCAACCCATTTTTGCAATATGGAGGCAGGAAAAATGGGGAATTAACAAACCAATTAACCTAACATTGGTTTTATGGTAAATGCTGGCCTCTATTTATAACGAATGGAGACACCAATAGCATTGTACCGAGTTGACATGGATTTATGAAAGGGAAATCGTATTTGACAAGCCTCCTGAAATTTTGACACTGCATCTAGTAGAATAGGTGAGGGAGAATCAGACATGGTTTATTTTGATTATCAGAAAGTTTTTGGTTAAGTCTCACTTAAGTGTTTAGTGTGTAAAATCAAAGATATGGGATTGGTGGTAGTCTACTGGCATGGATTGAGATTTGGTGAGCATATAGGGAACAGAGTAAGAATAAATGGGTTAACATAGCACGGAGCTAGAGGAACACAGCAGGCCGGGCTACATCAGATGAGCAGGAAAGTTGACATTTCAGGTCGGGACACTCGTTCAGAAATGAAGAGGGCGAAGGGAGCTGGGAGATAAATAGAGAAGTGGGGTGGTGCTGGAGAAGGTAGGTGGGATGCTAAGTGCATGTAGGAAGTGGTGGGGATTGAACTTTGGGATGGGTGGAGTGGATAGGTGGGAGAGTAGATGGACAGGTTTTGTCAGGCTAAGGAGGCGGGGATGAGAGGGTTGGAAATGGGATGAGGCCAGGTGTGGGGAGATTTAAAAACTGGTGAATTCCATGTTTAGGCCATTGGGTATAGGCTCCCCGGATGGAATATGAGGTGTGCATCATCCAGTTTTTAGGTGGTGTTGTGAAACTGGAGGGGGCCTGGGGTGGGCATGTCACCCAGGGAGTGGAGGGGGAATTAGAATGATTGGCAACTGGAAGGTGTTGTCATTTGTCGTGTACAGCGTGCGGATGCTCTACAAAATGGTCTCTGAGTCTATGATTGGCCTCCCCGATGTAGAGGAGGCCACATAGGGAGCAGCGGATACAGGAGACGAAGTTGATGGATGTACAGGTGGAGCTGACATGAAAGGTGCATTTCGGGCCTTGAATGAAAGTGAGGGGTGGGTGGGTGTCGGGGCAGGTATAGCACTTCCTGCGGTTGCAGAGAAAGGTGCCAGGTGTGATGGGGTTAGTGGGGTGTGTGGAGCAGACGAGAGAGCCATGGAGAGACCAATCTCTACAAAAGGCAGATAGGGATGGGGAGGGAAATATCTCTGGTTGTGGGATCATATTGTAGGTGGCAGAAGTGGCGTAGAATGATACTGGATGTGGAGGTTGGTGAGGTGGTATATGAGACCAAGGGGGCGGATTATGTCTTTATTTTTGTTGGGGGAGGGGTTGTGAGGGCAGAAGTGCAGGAAATTCAAGAGATGTGGTTGAGGGCATTTGTGATCACTGGAGGGGGGAATGTTATGTTCCTTGAAATAGGACATCTGGGATGTTTGGGAGTGGAACTTTCCATTTTGGGAGCAGACGTGGTGGAGTAGAACGAATTGGGAGTAGGGGATTGCATTCTTGCAGGAGGGTCGGTGAGAGGAACTATAGTCCAGGTAGCTGTGGGAGTCAGTGGGTTTGAAAAAGATATTAGTTTCGAGGCAGTTGCTAGAGATAGAAACAGAGAGGTCCATGAAGGAGAGGTAAGTATTGGAGATGATCCAGGTGAATTTGGAGGTTGGGAGTGAAAGGTGTTAGTAAAGTTGACGACTTTTGCACAACGCAGCACCGACATAGTCATCATTGTTCTGCAGGAAGAGGTGTGAGATAGTGCCAGTATAACAGTGGAAAAGAGATTGTTTGACATATTCTATGAAGAAACAGGCATTGATTGGGACCATGCAGGTTCCCATGGCTACCCCCTTAATCTGTAGGAAGTGGGAGGAGTTAAAGGAGAAGTTGTTCAGGGTAAGGACAATTTCTGTTAAGCGGATCAGGATGTCAGTGGAGAGGGCTGGTTGGGCCTGCAGGAGAGGAAGAAGGCAGCATTTAGGCCATCTGCGTCTTTTTTAGGAATGGAAGTGACAGGGGGGATACTGCTTGTGCGTCCACTATTTGCAACATAAATCAACGATTTGGATGGGGGAATCAAATATAATTTTCCAAATTTGCTGATGACTCAAAACTAATGGGTTTGTGAATGGTGAGGATATTAAGAGGCTTCAAGTTGATTTAGATACAGAACAAGGCATCGTAACAACAGAGTAGGCCATTTTGGACTGAGATGAAGAAGTTTACGGGCTACTAGAATTGAAACGATTAAGGTTAGTAAGGAGGAGGTGTTATTAATTCTAGAAGGTGTGAAGGTAGATAAATCTCCTGGGCCAGATGGGATTTTTCCAAGGATTCTGTGGGAAGTTAGGGAGGAGGTGGCGGAGCCTTTGGCCTTGATCTTTGAATCCTCATTGTCTGCAGGTTTAGTACCAGAGGACTGGAGGATTGCAAATGTTGTGCCCTTGTTCAAGAAGAGCAGTAGGGATGACCCAGGTACTTATAGACCTGTGAGCCTTACGTCTGTTGTAGGAAAAATTTTGGAAAGGATTATAAGGGATAGGATTTATAATCATCTAGCAAGCAACAATTTGATTGGAGATAGTCAGCATGGATTCGTCAAGGGCAGGTCGTGTCTCATAAACCTCATTGAGGTTTTGAGAAGGTGAGCAAGCATGTGGATGAGGGAAGGACAGTTAACGTGGTGTACGTGGACTTCAGAAAAGCCTTTGATAAGGTTCCACATGGTAGGCTACTGGAGAAAATACAGAGGCACGGGATTGAGGGAGATTTAGCAGTTTGGATTAGAAACTGGCTTTCTGTAAGAACAAGTGGTGGTTGATGGAAAATATTCAGCCTGGAGTCTGGTTACTAGGGGTGTGCCTCAAGGATCTGTTTTGGGAGCACTGCTGTTTGTCATTTTTATAAATGACTTGGACGCAGGCTTGGGTGGATGGGTTAGTAAGTTTGCAGATGACACTAAAATCGGTGGAGTGGTGGACAGTATGGAAGAATGTTGCAGGTTACAGAGAGACTTGGATAAACTGCAGAATTGGGCTGAAAGGTGGCAAATGGAGTTTAATATGGATAAATGTGAGGTGATTCACTTTGGGAGGAATAATAGGAAGGTAGGATACTGGGTCAACGGATAGATTCTTGGTAGTGTGGATGTGCAGAGGGATCTTGGTGTCCATGTACATCGATCCCAGAAAGTTGCCACCCAGATTGATAGTGCTGTTAAGGCGGCTTACGGTGTATTAGGTTTTATTGGTCGAGGGATTGAGTTCCAGAGCCGTGATGTCATGCTGCAACTGTACAAAATGCTAGTGCGGCCTCATTTGGAATATTGCGTGCAGTTCTGGTCGCCCCATTACAGGAAGGATGTGGAAGCATTGGAAAAGGTGCAGAGGAGATTTACCAGGATAACAAAGTGTGAAGCTGGGTGAACACAGCAGGCCAAGCAGCATCTCAGGAGCACAAAAGCTGATGTTTTGGGCCTAGACGCTTCATCAGAGAGGGGATGGGGAGAGGGTCCTGGAATAAACAGGGAGAGAGGGGGACGCGGACCGAAGATGGAGAAAAAAGAAAATAGGTGGAGAGGAGAGTATAGGTGGGGAGGGGATAGGTCAGTCCAGGGAAGATGGACAGGTCAAGGAGGCGGGATGAGGTTAGTAGGTAGGAATTGGAGGTAAGAACAGGTTAGGGAGGCGGGGACAGGCTGGGCTGGTTTTGGGATGCAGTGGGGGGAGGGGATGAGCTGGGCTGGTTTTGGGGAGCAGTGGAGGAAGGGGAGATTTTGAAGCTGGTGAAGTCCACATTGATACCATTGGGCTGCAGGGTTCCCAAGCGGAATATGAGTTGCTGTTCCTGCAACCTTCGAGTGACATCATTGTGGCGCTGCAGGAGGCCGATGATGGACATGTCGTCTGAGGAATCGGAGGAGGAGTTCAAATGGTTCGCGACTGGGAGGTGCAGTGGTTTATTGCGAACCGAGCGGAAGTGTTCTGCAAAGCTGTCCCCAGACCTCTGCTTGGTTTCCCCAATGTAGAGGGAGCCACACCGGGTTACAGTATACCACATTGGCAGATATGCAGGTGAGCACCTGCTTAATGTGGAAAGTCATCTTGGGGCCTGGGATGGGGGTGAGGAAGGATGTGTGGGGGCAAGTGTAGCACTTCCTGCGGTTGCAGAGGAAGGTGCCGGGTGTGGTGGGGTTGGAGGGGAGTGTGGAGCAGACAAGGGAGTCACAGAGAGAGTGGTCTGTCCGGAAGGCAGACAAGGGTGGGGATGGAAAAATACCTTGGGTGGTGGGGTCGGATTGTAGATGGCGGAAGTGTCGGAGGATGATGCGTTGTATCCGGAGGTTGTTGGGGTGGTATGTGAGAACGAGGGGGATCCTCTTGGGGCGGTGGTGTCGGGGGTGGGGTGTGATGGATGTGTTGCGGGAAATGCAGGAGATGCGGTCAAGGGCGTTCTCGACCACTGCGGGGGGGAAGGTTGCGGTCCTTGAAGAACGTGGACATCTGGGGCGTGCGGGAGTGGAATGCCTCATCCTTGGAGCCGATGCGGCGGCGGCGGAGGAATTGGGAATAGGGGATGGCAATTTTGCAGGAGGGTGAGTGGGAGGAGGTGTATTCTTGGTAGCTGTGGGAGTCGGTGGGCTTGAAATGGACATCAGTTTCCAGCTGGTTACCTGAGATGGAGACTGAGAGGTCCAGGAAGGTGAGCGATGTGTTGGAGGTGGCCCAGGTGCACCTGAGGTTGGGGTGGAAGGTGTTGGTGAAGTGTATGAACTGTTCGAGCTCGTCTGGGGAGTAACAGGCGGTGCCGATACAGTCATCAATGTACCGGAGGAAGAGGTGGGTTTTGGGGCCAGTGTAGGTGCGGAAGAGGTACTGTTCCACGTAACCTACAAAGAGGCAGGTATAGCTTCGGCCCATGCGGGTACCCATGGCCACCCCCTTTGTCTGTGGGAAGTGGAAGGAATCAAAAGAGAAGTTGTTGAGGGTGAGGACGAGTTCGGCTAGGCGGATGAGGGTGTCGGTGGAGGGGGACTGGTCGGGAGTGTGGGACAGGAAGAAGTGGAGGGCCTTGAGGCCATCTGCATGAGGAATACAGGTGTATAGGGACCGGATGTCCATGATGAAAATGGGGTGTTGGGGACCAGGGAATTGGAAGCTCTGGAGGAGGTGGAGGGCGTGGGTGGTGCCACGGATGTAGGTAGGGAGTTCCTGGACCAAAGGGGAGAAAATGGAGTCCAGGTAGGTGGAGATGAGTTTGGTGCGGCAGGAAAGAGGCTGAGACAATTGGTCGCCTAGGGCAGGCAGGTTTGTGGATTTTGGGAAGGAGGTAGAAATGAGCCGTGCGGGGTTGGTGAACAATAAGGTCGGAGGCTGTGGGTGGAAGGTCCCCTGATGTGGTGAGGTCATGGATGGTATTGGAGATGATGGTTTGGTGCTCGACGGTGGGGTCATGATCAAGGGGGCGGTAGGAGGAGGTGTCGGAGAGTTGGCGTTTGGCTTCGGCGATGTGGAGGTCAGTGCGCCATACTACCACTGCGCCTCCCTTGTCTGCGGGTTTGATGGTGAGTTTGGGGGTTGGAGCGGAGGACTGCCCGTTCTCCGGGGGAGAGGTTCGAGTGGGTGAGAGGTGTGGAGAGGTTGAGGCAGTTAATGTCTCGACGGCAGTTGGAGATGAAGAGGTCGAGGGAGGGTAGGAAGCCTCGGGGTGGTGTCCAAGAAGAGGACTTGTGTTGGAGGTAGGTGAAGGGGTCAGTGGAGGGAGGGTTAGGCTCCTGGTTAAAGAGGTGAGCATGGAGGCGAAGGTGGCGGAAAAACTGCTCTATGTCCAAACATGACTGGTATTTGTTGATGTGTGGGTGGAGCGGGACAAAGGTGAGCCCCTTGCTTAGGACTGACCGTTCTTCCTCAGTCAGGGGGAGGTCTGGGGGGATGTGAAGATTCGGCAAGGCTCAGTGTGGCTGTCTTCTCTGGGGTTGCTGGCTGTGGAGGTTGTGGGTGGAGCGTGGGCCCTATGAAGAAAGGTTGAGGGATTTGGGTCTGTTCTCATTGGAGAGAAGGAGGCTAAGAGGGGATTCAATAGAGACTTATAAGATGATCAGAGGATTAGATAGGGTGGACAGTGAGAGTCTTTTTCCGAGGATGATGACTTCAGCTTGTACAAGGGGGCATAGCTACAAAGTGAGGGGTGATAGATTCAAGACAGATGTCAGAGGCAGGTTCTTTACTCGGAGAGTGGTAAGGGTGTGGAACACCCTGCCTGCCCATGTAGTTAACTCACCCACATTAGGGGCATTTGAACAGTCCTTGGATAAGTATATGGATAATGATGGGATAATATAGGGGGAGGAGCTGAGATTAGTTCACAGGTCGGTGCAACATCGAGGGTCGAAGGGCCTGTTCTGTGCTGTATTGTTCTATGTTCTATGTTTGTTTACTCAGTTTGATAAATTTGTGGAATTGTGAACCACAGAGTGTCTGGAGATCAAATCACTGAAAATATTTCAGAAAGAAATAGGTTTGTTGTGACTTGAGTATCAAGGACTATGGGCAGAAAATGGCTCATGGTTTGGCTGAATGGCCTAATTAGCCGATTTTCTATATTTCTCTGGTTGGAAAGTAGAATCTCGTAGAAACATTACCATGGAAAATGCACCATTTAGATGATGAAATACAATTTAATTGTCAAACTTTGTTTCAATTTTGAACTTAGCAGAATGACTGATTGTTCAAAGTAGTGCCCTGAGGAAATATCCAGGGAATGGGCTATCAACCATTTATTTCAGTTGCAATGGGCACAGAGTGAATGTATTTGATAAGTAGAGTAATTGAGATCTACGGCACAGAAAAAACATAGTTTTCAACTGGCATGGACCACTATCTGCTGTAATCCCATTTTCTTGCATTTGGCCCATAGCCTTGTTTGCAACATTAAGTGCATACTAAATAATTTCTGATATGTTACGAGGGTTTTTGCTTCCTCCACCTTTACAGGCAGTGAGTTCCAACTTCCAATCAGGCTCGAGGTGAAAAGTTTTACCCCATGTCTCCTTGAAACCTCTGCCCTTTGCCTTAAATCAGTGCTGGATGAGAGTTTGCTCGTTGAGCTGGAAGGTTAGTTTTCAGACATTCGTCACTTTTTTTTAATTTGAAAAAATATAGTTTATTCATAAGATGTACAAAAAATAAAACATATTTATACACCTACCCAGTCATGCGAGCCGCTCTGGGTTACCCAGGGGGTATGTACACCAACTAAAGGAAAAAACAAACAAAGAAGAAAAAACAAGCAAAGAAAATACCCTGGCAGTCGTCACCCCGCACAGTCCCAGTTAGCCCCCTGACCAGTCGGGGAAGGCGCCAGCTGGGCCCAGGTACCAGATAAGGCCCTTTTTTTCTATTCTGGACAAGGGGTTTCATACGGTGGTCTTTCCCCACCACGCCTTGGCGGCGGCTGCACGTAGTCCTGGACCTTGGAGTGCACCAGAGAAATATAGAAAATCGGCTAATTAGGCCATTCAGCCAAACCATGAGCCATTTTCTGCCCATAGTCCTTGATACTCAAGTCACAACAAACCTATTTCTTTCTGAAATATTTTCAGTGATTTGATCTCCAGACACTCAGTTGGGGTCAGTTCTTTCAGCTGGCAGACCAGCAAGTTGCGGGCAGACCAAAGAGCGTCTTTCACCACATTGATGGTCCTCCAGGCGCAGTTGATGTTGGTCTCGATGTGCATCGCAGGAAACAGCCCGTAGAGCACGGAGTCCCGCATCATGGAGCTGCTCGGGACAAACCTCGACAAATACCACTGCATCCCCCTCCAGACCTCCTGCGCATAGGCACACTTCAGAAGGAGGTGATCGACAGTCTCGTCCCCCCTCAGCTGCCTCGAGGGCAGCGTGCGGTGGCGCAGAGATTCCGGGCATGCATAAAGGATCTCACTGGCGGAGCCCCTCTCACCGCCAGCCAAGCAATGTCCTTGTGCTTGTTTGAAAGTTCTGGCGATGAGGCATTCTGCCAAACGACTTTGGCAGTCTGCGTGGGGAACCACTTGACGGGATCCACCCTCTCCTTTTTCCTGAAGGGTCTCGAGGATACTACGTGCTGATCACTGCCTGACGGCCTTGTGGTCCAAGGTGTTTCCCTTCAAAAATTTCTCCACGAAGGACAGGTGGTACGGGACGGTCCAACTACTCGGAGCGTTTCGCGGCAACGAGGCCAGGCCCATGCTTCGCAACACCGGGGACAGGTAGAACCTCAGTAAGTAGTGACACTTGGTGGTTGTGTACTGAGGATCTACGCACAGCTTGATGCAGCTGCACACAAAGGTAGCCATCAGGGCAAGGGTGGCATTCGGTACGCCTTTTCCCCCATTTTCCAGGTCTTTGTACATGGTGTCTCTGTGGATCCGGTCCATCCTCGACCCCTAAATGAAGTGGAAGATGGCCCGGGTGACCGCAGTGGCGCAGGTCCAGGGAATAGGCCAGGCCTGCGCCACATACAACAGTACCGAAAGCCCCTCGCACCTGACAACCAGGTTCTTACCCGCGATGGAGAGGGACCGGAGCGTCCACCTGCCCAGCTTCTGCTTCAGTTTGGTGATACGCTCCTCCCAAGTCTTAGTGCATGCCCCAGCTCCACCAGACCAAACACCTAGCACCTTCAGGTAGTCTGTCCTGACGGTGAAGGGGATGAAGGAGCGGTCGTCCCAGTTCCCGAAGAACATGACCTCGCTCTTACCCCTATTGACTTTGGCACCCGAGGCCAGGCTTTGGCACCTGACTCCAGATCTGAGGGGAAAACTGTCCCATTCCCACCCGTTGATCGAGACTGCGCTAACCATGTTGGTGTAGAGCAGCCGGATACAATTGCGGATGCCCTCCCCGAACCCCAATTTGGAGAGGACGTCCCTCATGTAAGCATGAGCGACCCTGTCGAAGGCCTTGTCCTGGTCCAGGCCCACGAGGCAGGTGTCCACCCACCTGCCCTGCACGTAGACGATGGTATCCCTGATGAGCGCGAGGCTCTCAGCGATCTTCCTGCCCGGCACAGCACAAGTTTGGTCAGGGTGAATCACCGACTCCAGGACAGACCTGACCCGGTTTGCTATGACCTTGGCCAGGATTTTGTAGTCCACGTTCAATAGTGAAATCGGACGCCAATTCTTAATTTGTTCCCTCTCTCCCTTCCTCTTGTAAATGAGGGTGATGATGCCCTTCCTCATGGACTTGCACATTTCTCCTGCCCGAAGCGCACTATCGTACACCTCCAGCAGGTCCTGGCTGACCAGGTCCCACAGAGCGGAATACAGCTCGACCGGTAAGCCGTCGCTCCCGGGAGTTTTATTCCTCTCCAAAGACTCGAGTGCTCTGGTCAGCTCGTCCAGGGATATCGGCCGGTCCAGCCACTCCCTCGTGCCGTCGTCTAAGACCTCCGTGACAGACGACAGGAACGACTTGGAGGGCGTGCTGTCCGTGGGCTTCGTGTCATACAGTCCGGCATAGAAGGATCTGCTGATCCTCAAAATGTCGGGCCGAGACGACGTCACCGAGCAGTCGTCCTCCTTCACCCGGCCAAGCACAGTGCTCGCTTTGTGCACCTTCTGAAAGAAGAAACGCGAGCACATCTCGTCCTGCTCCACGAAGTGGACCCTGGACCAGAGGATCATCCTGGAGGCCTCTGCGGCGAAGAGCGAGGCTTGCTGGCCCCTCACGTCGCGGAGGTCCTCTGTGACATCAACCCCCATCAACTGCAGAAAGAGCAGGTTCTGCATCCTTTTCTGGAGTCGCGACAGCTTTCCCCGCCTCTCTCTCGCCTTCCGAACACCCTTGAGGACAAAGAACCTCTTGATGTTCTCCTTCACCGTCTCCCACCAGTTGCCCGGAGACTCAGAGGGGTTTCACGGTTTTCCAACCGGCGTACTCCCTCTTAAGCTCCTCGACGTTCTCTGGGGTCAACAGAGTGGTGTTGAGCTTCCACGTCCCCTTGCCGGCCGGCTGGTCGTCCTGTAAGTGATAGTCGGCCAGCAGGAGGCAGTGGTCAGAGAAGAACACCGGCTCGACGCCGGTGGACTTGACCGAGAACGCCCGTGACACAAACAGGAAGTCTATCCTTTAGCGAATAGACCTGTCCGGCCGCGACCAGGCGTCCCTCCGCTGCGCTCCATCTGCAGGGGTGCTGAAGACGTCGAGCGGCTTGGCGTCCTTCACCATGCCCATCAGGAATCTGGACGTGACGTCCAGTTGACTCTCCCCACCTGCTGTCCCCATGCCGGATCTTCCATCTGCATCGATGATGCAGTTGAAGTCTCCGCCTAGGATGACCGGCCTGGACGTCGCCAGCAGGGGTGGAAGCCGCTACAGAACGGCCAACCGCTCATTCCGTACCGCTAGGGCGTACATGTTGATCAGCCTCAGGGGAGCGTTCCTGTAGGTGACCTCAGCCACTAGGAGGCGACCCCCTACCACCTCCTGAACTTGAGAGATGGTGAAGTCGCGCCCCTGCAGCAGAATCGCCCGGCCCGAGGAGCGACAGTCGTTACCCCCCGACCAGATCGAAGGCCCACAGGTCCAGGCGCCGGACCATTTCCCGTACCCGCTGAGGTGCCCTATCGTCCGCCTTGGCGGTGGTCAGGTAGGCCAGCGTGGACACACATCTTGCAGTGGACTTGACGCTGCACACATTAATGCTCGCAACATGTAACCCCATTTTGGGCAGTGTCCGCAGTACCCTCCCCAAGTCCAAGGTCCAGCCCCTCCATCTGTCCCTTCATGCCCATTGCCCGGGCTAACTGCTGGACGCTCTCCGGGGTGAGGAAACCATCTGTGCTGCCTTCCGGTTGGCATCCCCCCATCGGGGGTACGGAGGCAGGAGAGTCCGGCTCTGGGTCAGGCTGGGGACGCGCTGTTTCCTCCTTCCCTCCTGGATGTTCTCGGAGGCCCTCCAGGGGCCGATTTCTCAGCAACAAACCCAAACAAACAGACAAAACGGGCCCAGAAACCATAACCGCTCTCTCCTACATCAAAGACATTTCCGAAATGACTGCCAGACTACTCGGACCACTTGACATCAGGGTAGCCCACAAATGCACCCACACACTAAAACAGCAACTAATGAACTTAAAAGAGCCTATACAGGCAGCAAGCAAAACGAACGTCGTCTACAAAATACCTTGCAAGAACTGTGACAAACACTACATTGGACAAACTGGCAGGAAGCTAGCCACCAGGATACATGAACATCAACTAGCCACAAAACGACATGACCCACTATCACTCGTATCCTTACATACAGACGAGGAAGGACACCACTTTGATTTGGACAACACATCCATCCTAGGACAAGCCAAACAGAGACACGCACGAGAATTCCTAGAAGCATGGCATTCCAACCGGAACTCCATCAACAAACACATTGATGTGGAGCCAATCCACTATCCCCTTAGAAAAAGAACAGGAAATGACATCACCAACACAGGAAATGACATCACCAACCCAAGGAAACCCAAACAGATAAATAGAAAGCGGGACATAACACCAGCGCTTCGTCGGAGGCTCACTGTTGATGTTACCTAGAATGGTGACGAAACATCTGGGAACAAACCTTCGAGCTTAGTGAACCAGCTTACATCTGGAACAAAATAAAGACCCACTCTCTTGTGGACCGAGAGGAGGAGAGTGCTATGTTGGAGGTTAAAGGAAGACATCGGGTTGTCTGTGAACCCTTGCGACCGGTGGATCTTAATGCTGGCTTCGGCCTAACGCTGGTTCAGGGGATCAGCCAACCTGTAACGATGGCTGCGGCACGTGCTCGTGCCCCAGTTCAGGGGGTCTGGAACACCATCTGTGTTTCCGTGAAGAAGGTGGATGAAGGTGCACCTGTGGACCGCACCTCCTTCGTGAAGAGGGTCCTGTTGGACTGTTGCGGGTTCGCTGCTGCGGACATTTACTGCCTGCAGGATTTCTCCGGAGGAGGTTTTTACGATGTGACCTTCAGCAGTGCCAACCTTTGCGAGCGCTTTCTGGAGGTTTTCAAGGAGAAAGGAGGTGAGGGTCCCCTCTGTGTATTGACCGCTGTCCCGCTGTTTGTGATGCCAGCGCAGAGGAGCTGTATGGTGACTGTACACATGTACAACCCGCATGTGCCAGCAGTTGATATCCTGACCTTCCTTGGAAGGTACGTGAAGGTGGAAGGGGACCTAACTGACATCATGGACCCCTTTGGCATCTGGACCAGGAAGAGGCAGGTCAAGGTGACGCTGAAGATGGGCGCGGACAGGAACGTCGTACACCCACCGTCCAGCTTCGCAATCGGTGGGAGCAAGGGCTACCTGACCTATACAGGGCAACCTAAATGGGCTACCATGCCTGTGGTTGGTCAGGTCACGTGGCGGCCGACTGCAAAGCCACCATTTGCAGGAACTGCAGGGAGGAGGGACACCTTGCAAAGAATTGCCCACAAGTGAAAAGCTGCAACCTTTGCGGGGAAGCGCGCCACCTCTATAGGACATGCCCGCAGCGGGGGACCACCTACGCCCAGGTCGCCGGCAGGGGCAATGCGGGCCGGCCAGCCCGCCCGGAGGAGAGGAAGGCACCAGAGCCCAGCAAGGACCCCACTAATGTGCAGGAGGGCCCAGCCCTGCAGGTTGGGCCCGAGGCCAGCAAATCGCCCCTGCAGGCTCCGCTCCCCCCCGACAACCCGGAGTCGATGGAGGCGGTGACAGGCGACCCAGGGGAGTGGACGACGGTCCGGAAAGAGAGGAGGAAGGTGCGTCGGCAGGCCCAGGAACCGCACCCATCAGGCGGGAAGAGGTAGCTACAGGGGGGCTATAAGAGCTCCTCTGACTAGGGGGATTTGGAGAGGGCCCGCCCGAAGCAGAAGTTAAAGATCTCGAGGGAGAAGGAAAGCAGCACCACGCTTCCAGGTGACAGGAGGCGTCCTGGGGCTCCGTCCAACACCCAGTCACCTGCCGATGTGGCACTGGAGGGCCCCCCAGAACTTCCAGGCGGGAAGAGGAAACCGCGTCCCCAGCCTGACCCAGACCCAGACCCTCATGCCTCCGTACCCCTTACTGGGGGATGCCACCCGGAAGGGAGCACGGATGGTTTCCTCACCCCGGAGAGCGTCCAGCAGTTAGCCCGGGTTATGGGGATGAAGGGACAGATGGAGGGGCTGGACGTGGGACTTGGGGAGGGTACTGCGGTCACTGCCCACAATGGGGGTACGAGTTGCGAAGATTAATGTGCGCAGTGTCAAGTCCACCGCAAGATGTGCATCCAGGTTGGCCTACCTGACCACCATCAAGGTGGACCTCCTGTTTCCGCAGGAGTGCGGGATACCGCACCTCGGCAGGTACGGGAAATGGTCCGGCGCCTGGACCTGTGGGTCTTCGATCTGGTCGGGGGGTAACGACTGTTGCTCCTCGGGCCTGGCTATTCTGCTGCGGGGGCGCGACTTCACCATCTCTCTAGTTCAGGAGGTTGTGGGGGGAACGCCTCCTAGTGGCTGAGGTCACCTACAGGAACGCTCCCTTGAGGCTGATCAACGTGTACGCCCCAGCGGTACAGAATGAGCGGTTGGCCGTCCTGCAGCGGCTTCCACCCCTGCTGGCTATGTCCAGGCCGATTATCCTGGTCAGAGACTTCAACTGCATCATCGATGCAGATGGAAGATCCGACGTGTGGACAGCGGGTGGGGTGAGTCAACTGGACGTCACGTCCAGATTCCTGATGGGCATGGTGAAGGACGCCAAGCCGCTCGACGTCTTCAGCACCCCTGCAGACGGAGCGCAGCGGAGGTACACCTGGTCGCGGCCAGACGGGTGTATTCGCTAAAGGATAGACTTCCTGTTTGTGTCACGGGCGTTCTCGGTCAGGTCCACCGGCGTCGAGCCGGTGTTCTTCTCTGACCACTGCCTCCTGCTGGCCGACTATCACTTACAGGACGACCAGCCGGCCGGCAAGGGGACGTGGAAGCTCAACACGACTCTGTTGACCCCAGAGAACATCGAGGAGCTTAAGTGGGAGTACGCTGGTTGGAGAACCGTGAAACCGCTCTTTGAGTCTCCGGGTGACTGGTGGGAGACGGTGAAGGAGAACATGAAGAGGTTCTTTGTCCTCAAGGGTGTTCGGAAGGCGAGAGAGAGGCGGGGAAAGCTGTCGCGACTCCAGAAAAGGATGCAGAACCTGCTCCTTCTGCAGTTGATGGGGGTCGATGTCACAGAGGACCTCCGCGAGGTGAGGGGCCAGCAAGCCTCGCTCTTCGCCGCGGAGGCTCTAGGATAATCTTCTGGTCCAGTGCCCGCTCCGTGGAGCAGGACGAGACGTGCTCGCGTTTCTTCTTTCAGAAGGCGCACAAAGCGAGCTCTGTGCTTAGCCGGCTGAAGGAGGACGACTGCTCGGTGACGTCGTCTCGGCCCGACATTTTGAGGATCAGCAGATCCTTCTATGCCGGACTGTACGACACCAAGCCCACGGACAGCACGGCCTCTGAGTCGTTCCTGTCGTCTATCACGGAGGTCTTAGACGACGGCACGAGGGAGTGGCTGGACCGGCCGATATCCCTGGACGAGCTGACCAGAGCCCTCAAGCCCTTGGAGAGGAATAGGACTCCCAGGAGCGACGGCTTACTGGTCGAGCTGTATTCCGCTCTGTGGGACCTGGTCAGCCAGGACCTGCTGGAGGTGTACGATAGTGCACTTCGGGCAGGGGAAATGTGGAAACCCATGAGGAAGGGCATCATCACCCTCATTTACAAGAGGAAGGGGGAGAGGGAACAAATTAAGAATTGGCGTCCGATTTCACTATTGAACGTGGACTACAAAATCCTGGCCAAGGTCATAGCGAACCGGGTCAGGTCTGTCCTGGAGTCGGTGATTCACCCTGACCAAACCTGTGCTGTGCCGGGCAAGAAGATCGCTGAGAGCCTCGCGCTCATCAGGGATACGATCGCCTACGTACAGGACAGGCGGGTGGACACCTGCCTCGTCGGCCTGGACCAGGAGAAGGCCTTCGACAGGGTCGCTCATGCTTACATGAGGGACGTCCTCTCCAAATTGGGGTTCGGGGAGGGCATCCGCAATTGTATCCGGCTGCTCTACACCAACATGGTTAGCGCAGTCTCGATCAACGGGTGGGAATTGGACAGTTTTCCTGTCAGATCTGGAGTGAGGCAGGGCTGCCCGCGCTCTCCTGCCTTGTTCGTGTGCTGTGTGGAGCTCGTCGCCGCATCCATCAGGAAGCAGGTGATCCCAGGCAGCGGATGCCTTCAGGTCAAGACCTCCCTGTACATGGACGATGTTGCCGTCTTCTGCACCGATCGTCGGTCGATGAGTAGACTATTGGACATCTGCGGCCAGTTTGAACTGGCCTCGGGTGCCAAAGTCAATAGGGGTAAGAGTGAGGTCATGTTCTTTGGGAACTGGGACGACCGCTCCTTCATCCCCTTCACCGTCAGGACAGACTACCTGAAGGTGTGGGTGTTTGGTCTGGTGGAGCTGGGGCGTGCACGAAGACTTGGGAGGAGCGTATCACCAAATTAAAGCAGAAGCTGGGCAGGTGGACGCTCCGGTCCCTCTCCATCGCGGGTAAGAACCTGGTTGTCAGGTGCGAGTGTCTTTCGGTACTGTTGTATGTGGCGCAGGCCTGGCCTATTCCATGGACCTGCGCTGCTCTGGTCTCCCGGGCCATCTTCCACTTCATTTGGGGGTCGAGGATGGACCAGATCCGTAGGGACACCATGTACAAAGACCTGGAAAATGGTAGAAAGGGCATACCGAACGCCACCCTTGCCCTGATGGCTACCTTTGTGTGCAGCTGCATCAAGCTGTGCGTAGATCCTCAGTACACAACCACCAAGTGTCACTACTTACTGAGGTTCTACCTGTCCCTGGTGTTGTGAAGGATGGGCCTGGCCTCGTTGCCGCGGAATGCTCCGAGTAGTTGGACCGTTCCGTACCACCTGCCCTTCGGGAGAAATTTTTGAAAGGAAACACCTTTGACCACAAGGCCGTCAGGCAGTGATCAGCACGTAGTATCCTCGAGACCCTTCGGGAAAAGGAGAGGGTGGATCCCGTCGTGTGGTTCCCCACGCAGACTGCCAAAGTCGTTTGGCAGAATGCCTCATCGCCAGATCTTTCAAACAAGCACAAGGACATTGCTTGGCTGGCGGTGAGAGGGGCTCTGCCAGTGAGATCCTTTATGCATGCCCGGAATATCCGCAGCACCGCACGCTGCCCTCGAGGCCGCTCCGGCGGGGGACGAGACCTTTGTTCACCTCCTTCTGAAGTGTGCCTATGTGCAAGAGGTCTGGAGGGGGATGCAGTGGTATTTGTCTAGGTTCGTCCCGAGCATCTCCGTGACGCGGGACTCCGTGCTCTATGGGCTGTTTCCCGGGACGCACACTGAGACCAACATCAACTGCGCCTCGAGGACCATCAATGTGGTGAAAGACGCTGTTTTGTCTGCCCGCAACTTGCTGGTCTGCCAGCTGAAAGAACTGACCGCAACCGAGTGTTGCAGACTGGCGCACTCTAAGGTCCAGGACTATGTGCTCAGGGACACGCTATAGCTTGGGGCAGCCGCCACGGTGGGGAAAGTCCACGGTATGAAACCCCTCGTCCAGAATAGAAAAAAGGGCCCTATCTGGTGACTGGGCCCAGCTGGCGCCTTCTCCAACTGGTCAGGGGGCCAACTGGAACTGTGCGGGGTGACGACTGCCAGGGTATTTTCTTTGCTTTGTTTTTTTTTCTTCTTTGTTCGTTGTTTTCCTTTAGTTGATGTCCGTACCCCCTGGGTAACCTGGAGTGGCTTGCATGACTGGGTAGGTGTATAAATATGTTTTATTTTTTGTACATCTTATGAATAAAGTATATTTTTTCAAATAAAAAAAAGTGACAAAACGTCTGAAAACTAACCTTCCAGCTCAGCGAGCAAACTCTCATCCAGAACCTCAACCTGAGCTACAAATCTTCTCAAAACTCGTTAAGTCAATGCTCCCTGGTCAATAATGCCTCCATCAAGGGGAAAAGTTTCTTCGTGTGTAATCTGTTTGTGCCCCTCATAATTTTCTGCATCTCAATCATGTCCCCTCTCAATCTCCTTTGAGGTAAGGAATACAATCCTCGTCTTTCCAATCCCCTTTCCAACTGCAACTCTCCAGCCCAGGCAATATCCTTAAATCTTCTCTGCAACCTCTCCAAGTGCTATCACATCACTCTTGTGGATGTGGATTCCAGCACTGCACACAATATTCTAGCTGTGGCCTAAAACGTTTTATGCAATTCCATTAGAAGCTCTCTGCTCGTAGACCCTATGTCTTGACTAGCGAAGACAAATGAATTGTACCATATGCCTTTTTAACCACTTTGTCCACCTGACCTGACGCCTTTCGGGATTAGTATACATGTACATATGATCTCTCGTTCTTCCCAGGGTCTTATCAGTCATCATGCTTTTTTTGTCCAATCCAAGTACATCATCTCTTATTTATCCAGATTAGTTTCCATTTACCACTGATCAGCCCAACAGACCAGACTGTCTGCTTCCTCTTTGACTACTCTCTTCACTGTTTACCACCCCACCAATTTTTGTATTGTCTACCAACCTAATGATCAATCCTCCTACATTCAAGTTTAAGTCATTTATATAAAACTACAAACAGTAAGGACCCAATGCTGACCTATGGGATCTCTCTGGACACCGACTTCCAGTCAGAAATCACTGCTAATTCTGCATCCAAGTTGCCAAATTTCCTTGGATCCCTCGGCTCTTAACTTTGTTATTAGTTTCCCATGCAAGACATTACTTAGACTTCAGCAAGGTTTCTGATAGACTGCATCAAAAGCATGCCCTCATCTACACACCTGGTTACCTCTTTGAAAAATGCAAGCAAGTTTGGCTAGACTTCAGTTCCCCTTAACAAACCATGATGACTTTTCTTGATTAATCTCTGCCTCTCTTAATGCAGATCAATTCTATCCCTCAAGAACTTCTAATAGTTTCCCCACCACTGAGGATAGATTAACAGACTTGCAGCTTTCTGGTTTATCCTTTGCCCCTTTCTTGAAAAATGGTACCACACTAACTTGCAATGAATAGGGCCATGTGTATTAGTGTATGTAGCTTCCAGTACACCTAAACTGACCACACCAAAAGCTGGACTGACTCTCCTAAAGTAGTTGTCAGAATAATTCTTCGCAGGCTCATGGTATGCTGCCCATTTGCAGAATTGCATCTAATATTATGCACGGTTTTGAGATTTGCAAGCACAGACTGCTGCGTGTGGGAACTGCCTTGGTTGTTATGCTTGCCTGAAGAATGTATATGTTGATGATATAGCCTGCCAGCCGTTGGTATATATGGCCCACATTGCTCACTTGTGTGATATTTTAGAAACTGTTACTGACTTATGATAGCATCCTGTCACTGATGAACACCACTTGTCTTGTAGTATAGGCCTAAAGTAGCTGGCTTTAACTGTTGCTAGCTATCTTAGCTTCCAGGGGCTTCAGGACCAAAGTGAAACCTTAGGCCCGTTGATGAGTTTGCATATAACACAATGAGAAATGATATGTTCTGGGTTGTGGTGTAAAGATGTTTTTACATGTAGCTAAGGATTCACATAAAGGAGACATAAATTAATATATTTGCTTGTGGTATAAATGTTAGTCTCCCTTTATA
Organism: Stegostoma tigrinum; assembly: GCF_030684315.1. Lineage (NCBI taxonomy): Eukaryota > Metazoa > Chordata > Chondrichthyes > Orectolobiformes > Stegostomatidae > Stegostoma > Stegostoma tigrinum. Next base: position 38,247,361 of record NC_081354.1, on the reverse strand, counting down.
TTGGTATTCACTGCAAATTACCCTGATGAATGACATAGAAGAATGCCATTTTACCCATTATGTTTGTACTGTTTCCCAGAAGAGCTACCCGGCTAATCTCAATCTCCATAGCCCTTAAAATTCATCATAATATTTGAAATACGTTTGGATAAGTACATGAATGGGAAAGGTTTGGAGGGATATGGGCCAGGAGCAGGCAGATGGGACTGGTTTAGTATGGCTTTATTTTCGACATGGACTGCTTGGACCAAAGAATCTGTTTCCCTGCTCTATGACTCTATCTTCCCTCCATTGTAAGGTCAGAAGTGAAGATGTTTGTTGATGGTTGGAAAACATTCAGCCAAATACAGAAGCAGTCTATTACCAGACTTGCAGAAAGACCAGGACAGCATTCAGCCTCAGGTTGATAAGTAGCAAGTGATAACATCTTCAACATTCAGTCCCTCCACCACCAGCAATGTTAGCAGTACATCTGTAGATGCAGTGCAATAACTAAGACTCCTTAGTTTCCAAAAGGCAACATTTACCTCTCTGAAGGACAAGGGCAGCAGATATGTAAGAACTTACAAGTTCCCCTTCAAGCCATGTGCCATCCTAACTTGGAACAATATTGCTGTTCCGTCACTGTCACTTGGTCAAATATTGGAGCTTCCTTCTTCACAGCTCTATGTGTACCTACACCTGGCAGACTCCAGCATTTTCAGAGAGCTACTTACCACTGTGGACCCACTTCTGATGGGCAGTTGAGGCTGGGCAATAATTTCTAGCTTAGCTGGGGATGCACATATCCTGTGGCTGAAAGAAGAAACAAAGAATTCTAGGGAAGAGGATGTAGGTGCCGATAAATCAAAGCAAAATTTACTGACGATGAGGATTCTTATTAGTTCTGTGAGAAATGGTTGCGTCTCCTCCTAAGGCTACTGTGTTTCGCTAAGTAGCGAGAATCAATGAAAGGTTAAGGAATATAAAAGTACTACTTGTTTTAGGTTTGGCAGTGAATATTCTGAGGTTACTAGCAGTTGTAGTTCCATGTAAAATGAGCTGGAGTAAGCCCACAGATTAAAGCTCAAAGCTGTGGATGTTCGAATGCTGGAGAAACTTGGCAGGTCAGGTAGCACCTAAGAAAAGAGAAACCATGTTAATGTACCAAGTCCAGGATGGCTTCTCTTCAGAAGAAATAAAAATGGACTTGAAATATTAAGAGATAATGGGAACTGCAGATGCTGGAGATTCCAAGATAATAAAATGTGAGGCTGGATGAACACAGCAGGCCAAGCAGCATCTCAGGAGCACAAATGCTCCTGAGATGCTGCTTGGCCTGCTGTGTTCATCCAGCCTCACATTTTATTATCTTGAAATATTAAGTCCGATTCTCTGAAGGCAGATGCTGCCAGATCTACTGACTTCCTTCAGTATTCTTTGTGCTTGATTCTAGAGCATGTTATAGCTAATGATGTTGTCTCTAATGTGATATCTGTGCTATTGAGTAATCCTATGAAAACAAATTAAATTTGATGCAGAGCATGACATAGAAATGTTGACCAGAAAATGAATCAAACCAGACGTATAAATTACTGATAACAAAGTGTGAAGCTGGATGAACACAGCAGGCCAAGCAGCATCTTAGGAGCATAAAAGCTGATGTTTCGGGCCTAGACCCTTCATCAGAGGTGGGGATGGGGAGAGGGCTCTGAAATAAATAGGGAGAGAGGGGGAGGCGGACCGAAGATGGGTGGGGAGGAGAGTATAGGTGGGGAGGTAGGGAGGGGTAGGTCAGTCCGGGGAGGTCAGACAGGTCAAGGAGGCGGGATGAGGTTAGTAGGTGGGAAATGGAGGTGCAGCTTGAGGTGGGAGGAGGGGATAGGTGAGCGGAATTACAGGTTAGAGAGGCGGGGACGATCTGGGCTGCTTTTGTGATGCACTGGGGTGAGGGGACGAGCTGGGCTGGTTTTTGGATGTAGTGGGGGAAGGGGAGATTTTGAAGCTTGTGTACCCTTTCATTGATAGCTAATGTTTCTCATAGTTTTGGACAAATATTAACAGCATCAATTAACAAGAATCTGTAAAACAAAATATGTAAATTATTTCAAAATATGCTCATTGTATTTTTTAAAGTTTAAAATTTTTGTTGAATGATGCAAATGTAGTTCATGAAGAGTATAGATACCTAATAACTTGGAGAAACAGTGAATTTGCAGCAGTGTTACAAGGCTAGTAATTCAGAAAACCAGACTAATAATCTGTGGTCATAAATTCAAGTCCCACCATGGCAATTGGAATTTACAGCAAACTTTGTTTTAACTGGTAACAAATGAACCGGCAGTTTTGCTTAATTGCCAAAAAAAAATGTCTGAAATACTGCAAGTTTACTGTATTATTGTGATCTCTGCAATGTCTGAGTAGTCAGTTGAAGGTGCAAGTGAAGAGGCTCTTTGGCAATAAGTTTTATTTAAATTATTATTTAAAGTGATTTATGCTGTAAATGAAGTATAACACTGTGTATATCCAGTGCATTGCAGTTCTTATGCATATTGTGTGTTTTTACATTGATCATGTGGACCTTTTGATTATCCGGAATATTTGATCAACTAATATCCTCCTAGTCCTATAGGTGCTGGTTAATAAGAAGTTTGCCATATTTAATTAATAAATCTAGAATATAAAACTAATCCTAGAAAGGTGATCCTGACAAAAACCAATCTGGTTCACTATTAATTCACTAATGTCCTTTCGCAGAAGGAAAATCTCCATCCTTACTTAAACTGACCTACATGTGTGTCCACTAATGTGGTTGACTCTTAACTACACTATGAGCTCGACCTGTAAGTAATCAAGAACAATTAGAGATGGGCAACAAATGGTGCGCTTGTCAGTAATGTCCACATGAAAGAATAAATGTAAAACAGATTAATGGAATTTGTGAAACCTGAAAAACTGTCAGAGAATTGAGTCAGACCATGTATTTTTTTTTAATTCATTTGTGAACTGTGGCATTGCTGGCTGACCAGCAATTGTTGTCCATCCCGAGTTGCCTTGAACCACTGCAGTTCATATGCTATAAATTGATCTACAACGCACTTAGTGAGGGAATTACTAGATTTAAACACAGTGACAGTGAAGAAATGGCAATATATTTCCAGGTCAGGATGGTGAATGCCTCAGAGGGGAGCTTGCAGGTGGTGAAGTTCCCATATATCTGCTGTCCTTGTCCTTCTGTGTGAAAGTTGTCCTGAGTTTAGAAGATGCCATCTAATGATCTTAGCTGAATTTCTACAGTGCGTCTTATGTATACTGCTGTATCTTAGCAACAATTTTGGAGGGAATGGATGTTTGTGAATGTGGTGCCAATCAAATGAGCTTAATTAATGGTAACACCGCTGAATGTCAAGAGGTGGTGTCTGGACTGCCTCTTATTCAAGATGGTCATTGCCTAGAATGGGGCGGCACGGTGGCTCAGTGGTTAGCACTGCTGCTTCACAGCACCAGGAACCTGGGTTCAATTCCATCCTCGGGCGACTGTCTATGTGGAGTTTGCACATTCTCCCTTGTGTCTGCGTGGTTTTTCCTCCAGGTGCTCTGTTTTCCTGTCACAGTCCAAAGATGTGCAGGTTAGGTGGATTGGCCATTCTAAATTACCTGTAGTGTTCAAGGTAGGTTATAGAGGGATGGGTCTGGGGGTGGAGGAGGGGTGCTCTGAGGGTTCAGTGTGGACTTGTTAGGCTGAAGGGCCGTTTCCACACTGTAGGGAATCTATTCTATGATCTATGAATGTTACTTGCCACTTGTCAGCCGAAGTGTGGATATTTTCCAAGCCTTGTTATATTTGAACATGAACAGAGGTGTTGTGGATGCATTGGCAAACATCCCCACTTCTGACTTTACAATAGAACAAAGAACGTACAGCACAGGAACAGTGTTCAATAAACCAAGTCAGTGCAAACAAATGACTTCTAAATTTAAAAATCTTTTGCATGTACGTGATTCGTATCCCTTTTTTTCTCTATTCGTACATCTGTCAAGAATCCTCTTGAACATTAGTATTGTATCAGATTCTACCACATCCTCAGGCAGCACATTTCAGGCATTTACTGCCTTCTGTGTAAATTTTAAAAAAAATTTAGCTCTCACATCTTCATTAAACATTCCCCCTCTTACCTTAAACCTATGTTCCCTAGGAATTGACATTTCTACAATGGGAAAAAGATTCTGACCATCTGTTCTATCCATGCTTCTCCTCCTCAACATCCGATATTCAAGTAAAAACTAAACAGAATTTATCTAAACTTTTCTGCTAAGTAATACCTCCAAACCAATCCACATCTAAATGTGGCCTTTCCAAAACACTCTAGAGCTGCAACATTAATTGCCAATTTTTATAATCTATGCCCTAACCAATGAAGGGAAGCATGCCATACACTTTCTTGACTACCTTATCCATTTGTATTGCTTGTTTGAGGGAACTGAGAGTCTACGTGTATACATGCGCACGTAGATGCGCACACAGACAGTCACATGTAGACACAAATACTTGTGGGCACACAAGGACACATACACACAGGTGCACAGAGACATATACATACGGACTCGCACTATCTGCAGTGTCATCAACAAACTTATTAATCAGAGCACCTAATTTCTCCTCCAAAACTGCAGCGGTCAGAGAACTGACCCATGCTGTCCACCACTGTTCACAGATGTCCAGTGAGAAAGACACCCGTCCACTGCTACTCTATCTTCTATGACCAGTTATAATTCAATTTTTCCAGATCCCTGCAGACCCCACGTGATTAATCTTCTGCATTAAAGGCCTTGCTAAAGTCCATGTAGACAACATTCACCACTCTGCCATTATCAACTTTCTCTTACTCACGTTGTCAAAAAAGCTCAATCAGGTTTGTGAGACACCACCCACTTTGGTCAAAGTCATGCTGCTTGTGACTAATAAGACCATATGTTTTCACATGTGAATAAATCTTGTCCCTGAGAATCTTTTCTAATAATTTCCCTATGATGTCAGGCTCACCGTCCTGTATTTCCCAGATTTTCTGTGTTACCCTTCTTAAGTGAAGGGTATTCTCCAGTCCTCTAGGACCTCACCTGTGAGTAAACAGGTTGCACAGATTTTGTACAAGGCCCCAGCAATTTTCTTCTTCACCTCCCTCAGTATTCTGAGATAGATCCCTGCAACAGATCCTCGATTTTTATATCGAAGCTCTAGTATATCATCATAACCTTCTCTAGACTCAGTATCCAACATGTCCTTCTTTGTGAATATTGATTGTGAAGTATTCATCTAGGAACCTTCCTCATATCCTCTGGTTCCGCATATAAATTTACTTCTTTGTCCATGAGTTGACCTGCTCTTTCTTTAGCTACCCGTTTGATCCTTACGGATATATTAAGAGCCTTGAGATATTTAAAATCTTCTTTGCCGTGGTCATTTCATGACCCTTTTTAGCACCCTTAACTCCTTGTTAAAGTCCTTTCATGCTTCCTTCATGTTCCTCGAGGGCTCTGTCTGTCTTCAGCTTCCTCAACTTTGTGTATGCTTTATTTTTCTTTCTAACTAAGCTCACAATTTCTCTTTTCATCCAAGGTTCCTAAATCTTGCCATCCTTATCCTTCACTTTCACAGAACCATTGGCAGATGGCAACAAGAAGAAGAGGGAATAAAATCGTGCATTATAGTCATTATTTCAAGATAGTGTTGGATCATGGCAGCACTTTGTGTTTTGCAAGCAAAAAAATACACTTTTCACTGTATCTTTTATATATGTGACAATAAATCTAAATCTAGTCCTGAATGCCAATCTACTGACCTTTAAAAGATTCTGACATGACAGATGTGGATTCACCCTCAAATGGCCGCACTCGATCAACATTTCCCACTTCCTGTGTACTATTATCATAAAAACCAAAAGTACTGCGAATGTTGTGAATCAGGAACAAAAACAAAGTTGCTGGAAAAGCTCAGCAGGTCTGCCAGCATCTATGAAGGAGAAAACAGTTAACGTTTCGGGTCCTGTGACCCTTAATATTATCATAGTTAGTCTTCCCCCAATTTTACAACTTTACTGATTCACCATAGAAGCCATAATGTCTATGCGCATAACGGCCTGGTATGGCAATTTCTCTGCCCAGGACCATAAGAAACTAAAGAATGTTATGTGCATAGCCCAGACCATGACGGAAGTGAACCTCCCATCCATGGACTTCATTGACAACTCTCACTGCTGCGGAAAGGCTGCCAATATCATCAAAAGACTTATCCCACCTTGGGAGTGTTCACCTACAACCTCTTCAATCAGGCAGGTGATGCAGAAGCTTGAACACGCACCAGCAGGTTCAAGAACCGCTTCTTCCCTGCCATTGTTAGACCAATGAACACACACTCTAACTTCAAATAATATTGACCTTGTTAATGTTACTCTTGCCTCATGGAAGATGTAAACTGACCGTCTTACTCTGTCCAAGTATTTTCTTACCTTAAGATCTGTATGTCCTTGCTCACTGTGATCTGCCAGTAGTGCTAGCAAACAAAGCTTTTCAATGCACTTAGATACATGTGTCAATTAATCAAATCATTATCATTATTGAGTATTTTCACCTGAGAACTACTCATCTTTATGCATAAATAATTTAAAACTTATGGAATCATAGTCACTGTTTTTGAAATACTCATCCACTCATTTGGTTTGGCACATTCCCCTATACCAGGTCTTGTATGGCCCCTTCCTCATTTGGGTTATTTACATCTTTCTTCAAGGAAACCCTTGTGGGCACACCCAGCAAATTCCACCCTATCCAGGCAACTGGCACTAAGGGAGTCCCAGCCAATATATGGGAAGTTAAAAATCACCCACCACAACAAACCTGTTGTTTTCACATTTTTCCATAATCTGTTCACATACCCGTTTCTCTATATCCCACTGTTGAGAGGCCTCTGGTACAGCCTCATCAAAGTGATTGCTCGCTTTCTATTCCTAAACCATACCATAGTGGCCTTGTTGGATGAGCCTTCAAAGTGTCCCCTCTCAGTACAGCTGTGATATTCTCCCTAACGTGTAAAGCATTACCTCGTTTACATCCGCTTTGTCTCATCTGAGACATCTAAATCCTGGAACACTAAATTGCCAGTGTTGTCCTACTTACAACTAATGTCTTGAATAGCTACAAGATCATAGTTCCATGTGTTAATGCAAGCTCTAAGTTCATCTGCCTTACATGTCATACTTCTCACATTAAAACAAACGTACTTCAGACCCCCAGTCCCACCATGTTCAGTAACTTCTCCCTTGGTGGAGAGAAGGTCATTGGTGAAGCAGCTGAAGATGATTGAACCCAGGTAAGTACCCAGAAGAACTCCAACAGAGATTGCAGCTCCTGCAGACATGTTCTGGAGCTGAGATGACTGACTTTCAACAACTGTAACTATCTTCCTATGTGCCAGGTATGACTCCCACCAATGGAGAGTTTGGCCCCAATTCCCCTTGATTCCAGTTGAATGTGGACTTGATGTCAAGGGCTGTCATGCCCACTTCGCTTCTGGAATTCAGATCTTTTGTGTATGCTTGAATCTACAATTGACAAGGGATTTCAACAAGGTAGTGGTCATGGATCTAAAGCTACAGGAACAGGGCAATAATATTTCTAGTCTACATTTTATAGAGTTGTTGACTAAATCTATTCTTTCTACAATAATATGTAAAGGGAAAAAATGCTTACATAAAATCATGTAAACTGGATTTAAACTTAGAAGGCATGGGTGTAGGTTGACTGCTCCTGCCAGAACCTTTTTCCTGATGCCTAGATCTACTAAGAGCAATCATCAATTTAGCTGGCATCCTACCCACGTGCCCCCCCCCCCCTTAATTATTCCCCCATCCAGCCCCTAACCTGCCTTTATATCATTAACTGTGGCAGTGTTGCCAGACATTTAGTGGCTTCAGGATATGATATACCAGGAGCAGCAAGGGTACTGTTGCCGAATAAGAGCTGCTGTCTAGGAGTCTAAAGGAACACATTAGTTTTGAGTCTGATCCAGATCAAAAATAGGCCTTCAGGGTTTCTGATTCTAACAGAATTTCTGAGGTATTGTTTTGTTATTTAGACGCTCTTTGTTCCCCCAAAGTTGAGGCTGTGGAATGGTTAAGACTGAAAAGGCTAGAACTAACCTGATGATTGGGTTTGTTTTCTATTTCTTGGGCTATTAGTACAAGTATCTTTTCATGGAGAATCTTTTATGACATTTATTAAATCCTGCTACTCAGAGCTGACAAATGTTCTGACAACACAGTTGTGGAGCTGGAAAAACACAGCAGGCCGGGCAGCATCAGAAAAGCAGGAAAGTTGACATTTCAGGTTGGGACCCTTCTTCACAAATGGGAAGCGGGAAGGGAGCTGGGAAATAAATGGAAAGAAGGGGGTTGTGCTGGGGAAAGGTCGGTGGGATGGTGATAGGTGGATGCAGGTATGGACTGGGGGAATTGGTCAACAGGAGGGATAGATAGGTGGGAGAGAAGATGGACAGGTTGTGTCGGATCAAGGAGGCGGGAAGGAGGATGGGTGAGACTGGGCTGATGATAAGTTGGATGCAAGTTGGGGGGTAGTGGGGGTTGATTTGTGGGAAGGGTAGGGTGGATAGGTGGGGAAGACAGATTGTGTCCCACCCCCTTGACCTGAATGAGGCGGGATGTTTGGAGATATTGTAAAACTGATGAATTCTACATTAAAACTATTGGGCTGTAGGCTCCTTAGGCGGAATGTGAGGTGTTGCACTTCCAGTTTGTATGTGGCATCATTGTGGCAGTGGAGGCAGCTCAGGATGGACAAATTATCAAGGGAATGGGAGGGGAAGTTAAAATGGTTGGTGATCAGAAGGTGGTGGTGTTTGTTGCATAGAATGCAGATGCTTCAGGAAATGGTCCCTGAGTCTGTGCTTGGTCTCACCAATGTAGAGGAGGCCACATCGGGAGCAATGGATACAGTAGACCAGGTTGGAGGATGTAGAGGTGAACCCCTGTCAGATATGAAACGTTTGCTTTGGGCCTTGAATGGAGGTGAGAGGGGAGGTGTAGGGGCAGGTATAGCAGCAGGTGAAGCACATCCTGTGGTTTCAGGGAAGGGTGCTTAGTGTGGTGGGGTTAGTGGGGAGTGATGAGAGGACGAGCGATTCATGGAATGAGCAGTCCCTGCAAAAGGCAGATAGGGGTGGGGAGGGAAATATCTCTTTTTGGTTGTGGGGTCAGATTGTAAGTGGCAAAGAATGATATGCTGGATGTGGAAGTTGGTGAGATGTATGTTAGGACCGGGCGATTCTGTCTTTATTTTTGTTAAGCAAAGGGGGTTTGAGGGAAAGGCAAGAGATGTGGTTGAGGGCATTTTTGATCACTGGAGGTGGTTGGTGAGGTTAAGGTTGAAGGGGCGGGTTTCTGAAAACCTGAGTTTACTTATGGATGCTCAGTTGCATTCTTGTAGTTCAGTGACCTTTTTGATCATGTTCTAGTTTTTCAGTAAGAGGAAGGAAGGGACTTAAGATGAGCAGTTCTTAAGGAAGTGAAATGAAAATGGTCTTATTTGCAACGGTAATTTAGAAAGAAATTTTCTGCAAATTTGATGCTAATGTTGTCATTATTTAAATTTCCTTCCTTTCAGTAAACTTTTGGAAGTGTTTTGAAACAAAAGTGAAAGTCTGACATCTGTACTATATTGGAAAATGATTCCTTTCTTTGAGGCTGAGGAACAGGTAGTATATGAAGTGTGCATTCCTGAGAAAATTAAGCAATTGTTGGTGATTCTTAAGAATTCATAAATGTTAAGATAAATTGATTTTAGTTGCCATTATTAGGATTTTTTCAATTTACTGAATCTGTTGTGCAGTCCAACAGAAATTCAAATAAGCTAATCTTTGAATAATGAAGCAGAAACATATTTAGAGGAAGATTGCTGCCAGAAAAACACAACCAAATTTAATGCACTAATTACTGTTGGTGTCATCTCACTACTTACCTTGATCTTTTCGCTGTCTCTGGTGTTCGTTCCGACTTGTTTGACATCTAGCACTGGATTAACAGAAAAAAAAGCCTGCTGTTTTGGGTCTGTCTCAAGTTCTGTGCCCTGGCTACAGGTTTCAACCCTCTCTTTGACAACTGTCTGAGGCTAAGTTAGATGGATTGCAGTCAGGATATTATATTTGACCCTGATGTGAACTTCAGGCTACGTTTCGGCCCTATCACCAATATTGCCGACTTCCTTATTGTAACATTCAACATAGCTTCTCTATTACCAAAACTCATGCATGCCTTTATTTTACCTCTGTGACTAATGATCTTCCGGCTTGATTTCGATAATCCACGGTACATGAAGGCAAGAAAAATCTAAAAGTCTTCTGCCCTATCCTAACAGTCATCAAGTTTGTATATCAATCCTGTGCTTTTGGCCTGGCAATGCTTTGATTTTAAAATTTTGTTATTTCTTTTAAATTCCTCCAAAGCCTCACTCCTTAGTATGGCATAAGAGTCTGATACGTCATTTGATGTAAAATTGGATCGTTAACAAGTCTGGTATTTGTGTTTAGCATCTGGAATTTCACCGCAACATTGTTTTGTTCAGGGTTTGCCATATGATCATGTGACTCAATTGGTATCATTTTGGAGCAGCCCATACAGCTCCCAGTCACTGAAATTCCTTTTCCCTGACCCTGTTAGTTGCTGCCAACATTCTTGTTCAATGCCAACTCATCAATGGCATTACCTCTCACTCACCCATCCAATCCTGCTAAATTTCCCAATCTCCAAACCTCCCAGACTCTGCTGACCTTCACTCTCATCAACCCTCCTGATTTCTGCTGACTCTCCGTCTTATGGACTCTTTATCTCTCTGATCCTCTTGACCTTGTTGTGGACTGATGGGCCGAGACATGGCAGATGGAGTTCATTTCGATAAATGTGAAGTGATGCATTTTGGAAAAGCAAATCAGGGCAGGACTTGTACATTTAAGTCTTTTTTTGTTGACTTTGTGGCATGTGTACATTGCTGGCTAGCCAGCATTTATTGTCTGTCCCTAGTTGCTGTTGAGAAGGTGGTGAGCTGCCATCTTGACTTGCTGTAGATTGTCCCACTATACCATAAAGGAGGGAATTCCAGGATTTCAACCCAGTGACAATGAAGGAATGGTGATATATTTCCAAGTCAGGCTGGTGAGTGGCTTGGAGAGGAGCTTGAAGGTGGTGGTGTCCCCATGAATCTGCAGCCCTTTTCCTTCTAGATGGAAGTGGTAATGGGTTTGGTAGGTGCTGTCTGAGAATGTTTGTTTGGTGAACTTCTACAGTACAGACAACTGCTAATGAACGTCAGTGTTGGAGGGAGTAGATGCTTGCTGATACAGTACCAATCAAGCGTGCTACTTTGTCTTGGATAGTGTCAAGCTTCTTGAGAATTGTTGGGGCTGCACTCATCCAAGTGGGGAGCATTCCATCATACTTGACTTGTGACTTGCAGATGAAAGACAGGCTTTCAGAAGTTAGGAGGTGGGTTATTTGCTGCAGTATTCCTACTCTCTGACCTGCTCTTATAACCACTATGTTTATGTGGTGAGCCCATTTGAGCTTCTGGTCAATGATAACTCTCAGAATATTGACAGTGGCTGATTCAGAGATGGTAACACCATTGAGTGTCGAAGGGCAGTGGTCAGGTTGTCTGTTATTGGTGATGGTAATAGCCTGATGTTTGTGTTGTGCGAATGTTACTTGCTACTTGTCAGCACAAGGCTGGATATTATTCATATCTTGTTGTATTTGGACAAGGGCTGCTTCGGTGTCTGAGGAGTTGAAAATGGTGCTGAACATTTGAACGATCATCAGTGAACATTCCCACTTCAGACCTTATGATCTAGGGAAGATCATTGATGAAGCAACTGAAAATGGTTAGGCATAGGATACTACCTGAGGAACACCTGCAGAGATGTCCTGGAGCTGAGATGACTGACCTGTAATAACCACAACCGTCTTCCTCTGTGTCAGATATGACTCTAACCACCAGAGAGTTTGCCCCCATTGATTCGAGTTTTGCTAGGGCTTCTTGATGCCATACTCTGTTGATTGTAGCCTTGATGTCAAGGGCTGTCACACTCAACTCTGGAATTCACTTCTTTTGTCCATATTTGAACCAAGGCTGTAATGTGGCCAGGAGCTGAGTGGCCCTGGTGGAACTCTAAATCGGGGCCACTGAGCAGGTGCTGCTATTGATGATACCTTCAATTATTTTACTGATGATTGAGAGTAGACTGGTCGGATAGTAATTGGCTAGGTTGGATTTGTCCTGCTTTTTACATAAAGGACGTACTTGGGATACTGTTGCAGGGTCGGGAGGGGAACATCTATCAGGGGAATGCCATAGCAGACGGGTCTCTGGCACCGAGCTTGGCCCTGTGCCACAGAAGGGAAGGGAGGAGAATAGGAGAGCAATTGTAATGAGGGATTCAATACTAAGATCCACAGACGGGTGGTTCTGAGGATGCGAATGAGAAGAACGGATGGTATGTTGCCTCCTGGGTGCCAGGGTCTGTGATGTCTTGGATCATAGGCAGAAAAACGGCAGAGAATGTGAAAAACAAGTACAGGGAGTTAGGTTGGAAGCTGAAGTCCAGGACAAACAGGATAGTTGTCTCTGGACTACTACCAGTACCACGTGATGACGAGGTAAGAAATAGGGAGAGAGTGCATCTACACACGTGGCTACAGGGCTGATGTAGGAGGGAGAGCTTCCATTATGTGGATAATTGGAGCACATTCTGGGGAAGGTGGGACCTGTACAGTAAGGACGGGTTGCACCTGAACTGGAAGGGCACAAATATCCTGGGAGGGAGATTTGCTCGAGCTATACGGAATGGTTTAAACCAGATTGGCAGGGGGTGGGGAACCAGATTTGTAATTCAGAGGATGAGTTTTTCAGTCTTCCAACAGACACCACAGGGAGTGAGGTTGTTAATAAAGAAATGTGGATGATGGAGCATAATTGTGGACACAGCGATGGTTTGAGGTGTGGATACTTCAATGCTAGAAGTATCAGAAATAAGGCGGATGAACTTGGAGCATGGGTCAGTACTTGGAACGACAGTGTTGTGGCCATTACAGAAACTTGGGTAACTGAGGGACAGGAATGGTTGTTGGAAGTTCTGAGATTTAGATGCTTTAAAAGAAATAAGGAGTGTGGTAAAAGAGGTGGGAGAATGACATGGCTAGTCAGGACTAGTATAGCAGCTACTGAAAGGCAATTCAAGGATGATATGTCTATAGAGTCAGTTTGGGTTGAGGTCCAGAACAAGAAAGGAGCAGTCACTTTGTTGGTTTTTTTTTTCACAGACCCTCTAACAGTTGCAGCGAAGTGGAGGAGCAGATTGGGAGGCAGATACTGGAAGGGTGCAGAAATCACAGGGTTGTAATCATTGGTGACTTCAACCTTCCACATATTGCTTGGAAACATTTTAGTTGTAATAGTTTAGATGGAGTGGATTTTGTCCAGTGTGTTCAGGAAAGATTCCTGACACAGTACGTAGAAAGACCAACACAAGGAGAGGCCACTTTGGATTTGGTGCATGGCAATGAACCAGGCCAAGTGTTAGACCTGCTGGTAGGAGAGCATTTTTGCAGTAGCGATCGTACCTCTGTTATTTTTACAATAGTCATGGAAAAGAATAGGTACATACAGCAGGGTAAGGTTTATAATTGGGGGAAGGGTAACAAAAACTGTGTAACATAAAATGGGGACAGATGCTGTCAGGGAAAAGCACGATTGAAATGTGGAGATTGTTTAAGGAATGCATACTGTGTGCGCTCGATACGTTTGTCCCTAGCAGGCACGGAAGATGTGGTTGAGTGAGGGAGCCTTGGTTCTCAAAAGAGGTTGAATGACTAGTCAAGAGGAAGAAGGATGCTTATGTAAAGTTTAGGAAACAAGGAACAGAAAAGGATGTAAAGGGATACAAGTTATCCAGAAAGGAGCTGAAGAAGGGGCATAGGAGAGCGATAAGGGGGCATGAGAAAATCTTGGCAGATAGCTTCAAGGCTTTTTACAAGTATATGAGGAATAAGAGAATGACCAGAGAAAGGGTAGGGTCGATCAAGGATTGTAAAGGGAATTTATGCACAGAGCCTAAAGAGATAGGAGAGGCCCTTAATGAATACTTTTCTTCCGTATTCACAACTGAGAGGGACCTAGTTGTAGAGGAGGACAGTGTGAAACAGGCTGGTAGGCTAGAGGAGGTGGATGTTAGTTAGGAAGATGTACTAAGAATTTTGAGGAACTTGAAGATAGGTAAATCCCCTGGGCCTGATGGGATTTATCCAAGGATTCTATGGGAAGCGAGGGAAGAGATCGCAGGGCCTTTGGCGATGATCTTTTCGTCCTCACTGTCTATAGTGCCAGAAGATTGGAGAGAGGCAAAGAAGGGAATAGGGATAACCCCGGAAATTACAGGCCAGTTAGTCTTACGTCAGTGGTGGGCAAATTATTGGAAAGAGCTCTGAGAGATGGGATTTATGATCACTTGGATAGGCACAGTTTGATTTGTCATAGTTAGCATGGAATTGTGAAGGATAGATCACGCCTCACAAACCTTGTTGAATTCTTCAAAGAGGTGACCAAACACATGGATGAAGGTGGAGCAGTGGATGTGGTATACATGGATTTAAATAGGACATTTGCTAAGGTGCCCCACAGTAGGCTCATGTGGAAGGTAAAGAGGCATGGGATGGGGGAAATGTGGCAGATTGGATTCAAATTTGACTGAACCTTAGAAGACAAAAGGTAGTGGTAGATGGAAAATATTCAACATGCTGCTCAGTTACGAGTGGTGTACCACAAGGATCTGTTCTGGTTTATGTAAATGATCTGGATGAAGGAGTGGAAGGGTGGATTAGCAAAGTTTTGTGGAAGATATGAAGGTGGGTCATGTTGTGTGGACAGTTCAGAGGGCTGTTCTAGGCTACAAAGAGACATTGATAGGATGCAGAGCAGGGCTGAGAACTGGCAGATGGAGTTTAACCCTGAAAAGTGTGAGGTGATTCATTTTGGAAGGACAAACTTGAAAGCAGAATACAGGGTTAACAGGAAGATTCTTGGCAGTGTGGAGGAGCAGAGAAATCTTGGGGTTCATGCCCACAGTTCCCTGAAAGCTGCCACCCAGGTGGATAGAGTTGTTAAAGAGGCATATGGTGTGTTAGCTTTCATTAATAGAGGGATTGAGTTCAAGAGCTGTGAAGTTATGCTCCAGCTATACAAAAGCCTGGTTTGGCCACATCTGGAGTATTGTGTCCAGTTCTGGTCAGCTCCTTACAGGAAAGATGTGGAAGTGTTGGAAAAGGTGCAGAGGAGAGGTACCAGGATGTTGCCTGGAGTGGAGGGAAGGTCTTACGAGGTAAGATTTAGAGAGCTAGGGCTTTTCTCTTTAGAACGACAAAGGATGAGAGGTGACTTGATAGAGGTGTACAAAATGTTCAGAGGTATAGATAGAGTGGACAGCCAGAGACCTTTTCCTAGGGTGGAGGTAGCTATTACGATGGGGCATAGTTTTAAAGTGAGTGGAGGTAGATATAGAGGAGACGTCAGAGGCAGGCTCTTTACTTGGAGAGTAGTCACGGCGTGGAATGCATTGTTGGAGAGGGTGGTGGAGTCGGCCTCATTAGGAGAATTTAAGCGGCTTTTAGATAGGCATATGGATGGTAGTATTTGGTAGGGGTGGAGGTTTGATAGACGTTAGGATTAAGGTAAAAGTTTGGCACATCATCATGGGCCAAAGGGCCTGTCCTGTGCTGTACTGTTCTGAGTTCTATGTTCTGAATTCTATGTTCTACGTTCTAATTTTCCACATTTGCGGATAGATGCCAGTGTTGTAACTGTACTGGAACAGCTTGGCTAGATGAGCAGCGAGTTCTGGAGCACACGTCTTCAGTACTATCTCCAGAAAGTTGTCAGAACTCATAGCCTTTGAAGTATCCAGTGCTTCCAACAATTTCTTGATATCACGTGGAGTGAATTGAATTGGCTGGAGACTGGCCTCTATGATACTAGAGACAACTGGAAGAGCTGAGATGGATCATCTACTCCGCGCTTCTTGCTGACGATTGCTGCAAAAGCTTCAGCCTTATCTTTTACATTGACGCGCTGGGCTCCTCCGTCATTCTGAATGGGATATTTGTGGAGCATCTCCTCTGGTGAGTTGTTTAATCATCCACCACCATTTGAGACTGGATGTGGCAGGTCTGCAGAGCTTAGATCTGATCTGTTGGTTGTGGGATTGCTCAGCTTTGACTATCACTTACATGCCACACAACATAGGAAGCAAGTAGTCCTGTTTGCTGGCTTCACCAGGTTGATACCTCATCTTCAGGTATGCCTGGTGCTGCTCCTGGCATGCCCTCTTGCACTCTTCTTTGAACCAGAGTTGATCCCCTGGCTTGAATGTAATGGTTGAGTGGGGAATATGCTGGGCCATGAGGTTGCAAAATATCCTGGAATACACTTCTGCTATTGATGTCGCTCAGTGTCTCTTGGTTGCCCAGTCTTGAGGTGTTAGATCTGTTAGAATTCTGTCTCATTTAACAGGGTGATAGTGTCACACAACATGATGGAGGTTATTTTCAATGTGAAGGCTGGACGTTGTCTCCACAAGGACTGTGCGGCCGCCACACTCTTACTGATACAGGATGCATCTGCAGCTGGCAGATTGGTAAGGAAGGGATCAAGTATGTTTTGCTTTCTTGTTTGTGGCATCACCACCTGCATCAGGCAGTCAAGCAGCTATGTCCTTGAGGACCCAAACAACGTGATCAGTAGTACTGCTGCTGAGCTGCTCTTGGTGGTGGACATTGAAATGCCCCACCCAGAGTACGTTTTGTACACTTGCCATCCCCCGTGCTTCCTCTAAATGTCGTTGACGGTGGAGGTGTACTGATTCATCAGCTGAGAGAGGACGATACATGACATCAGCAGGAGGTTTCCTTGCCTTTGTTTAATGTGAAACCATGAGATTCCATGGGGTCTGGAGTCAATGGTCTCGCTGTAGTCTCGCTCTCTCTCTTTCTCACATTGTCTTCTCTTTCTCTGCTCCCCCTCACACTCCTACCCTCCCATCCCATCTCTCTCACTCACTCTCTCTCCTTCTACCACACCCCCCTAACCACAAGCACCACTACCACTACCACCAAACTCCAGCCTTCAACATAAATATCACTTTCCTAGCTA
Organism: Stegostoma tigrinum; assembly: GCF_030684315.1. NCBI lineage: Eukaryota > Metazoa > Chordata > Chondrichthyes > Orectolobiformes > Stegostomatidae > Stegostoma > Stegostoma tigrinum. Next base: position 38,230,120 of record NC_081354.1, on the reverse strand, counting down.
TAACTTTTGATAAAGAATCACTGGACTCAAAATGTTAACTCTGCTTTCTCCCACAGCACTGATGTTTGATTTCTGAGTTACACAACTGTTTCCAACAATTTTATTGGGAAGTAGGAGATGTAAAACCTCATTTTTGGCAAAATACTTCCCTTTGGTGTTGAGTGTTTGTTTTATTTCTTTCTTACAATGCCGGTTCTAAATCCAATTGCTCAATATTGTGAATACTAGTTATTAACATCAACTAATACTGTCAGTTGTCTGGTTAGTGCATTGAATGGAAATAACCTTAACTTGTTTTTGGGGAAAACAATCACTTGTGTGTTTGTGCAACCAGACATTCAACCCCTTCTGAAATTCTTGATGTTTAAAGGCCTCAGAAACCAATGTGGAAGTATGATTGTATGGTATCCTCTTGTCAGGATGTTTTTACCAAAGCTCATTTAGATGCAAGTTGAGGACTTAGGCCCAAAACGTCAGCTTTTGTGCACCTGAGATGCTGCTTGGTCTGCTGTGTCCATCCAGCTCCACAGTTTGTTATCTTGGATTCTCCAGCATCTGCAGTTCCCATTATCACTTAACGTCCTGCCTGTTTCCTGGTGTTGCTGGAATTTAACGAGGCTAAAATTTCCTCAGCTCATGAGCCTTTTCACTGCTTGTGCAATTATATGAACTCTATGTATTGACTGAATGGATTTGGAAGCATCACTTCAGCCCCTATAAAAAGACAGCAGGTTTCAATAAAAGAGCTTGATTGTTTAACTGTTATCACTGTTAGCTGGGCTATTAACCATTTTGATTTGGGTATTACTTTATTGGATTGGTCACAGCAGGTTGCCTTGCCTGTCAGCTTTTATTACCAGACATACCATTTTGGGTTGCCTTGACATAAGATGTGCTGAAAAGATTTACAACAATGTTGCCATGACTGGAGAGTTTGAGTTGTAGGGAGAGGCTAAATAGGCTGGGGCTTTCTCCCCTGGAGCTTCGAAGGCTGTGGGGTGACCTTAGAGGTTTGTAAAATCATGAGAGGCATGGACAGCGTGTGTAGCCAAGGATGGGAAATGTCCAAAACTGGAGAATGTAGGTTTGAGGTGAGAAGAGAAAGACTTAAAAAAAGACCTGAGGGATAACTTTTTAACGTAGAGGATGGTGTGTGTATGAAATGAGCAGCTAGATGAAGTGGTGGAGGCACGTACAGTTACAAGTTCAAGAAGCATCTGGATTGGTGGGGTTAAGAGGGATATGGGCCAAATGCTGGCAAATGGGACTAGATCAGATTGGGACATTTGATCGGCATGAACAAGTTGGACTGAAGAGTCTGTTCCTGTGCTGTATGACTCTATGCTGCCAGACTTGCTGAGTTTTCTCCAGCAATTTCTGTTGCAAAACTTCTTGTCTGTGGGAAAATCAAAAACAAAATGAAAGTTACTTAAAAGTAATCCATTCTTCCTTAAGGTATAGTATAAAATATAGGAAGTTCCACGAGGCTAAGGTAATTGTATTTAGGAAAAGAAATAAAAAGAAATATATTCACTTCAGTGTCAAAACTGCAGGTGCTTTGAGAAGCACTATCTGGGTTCACTTAACAACAGATACTGAAGTTTAAAATATGACGTGAACACCAAAGCTAATGCTGAATGAAACTTTCCTGCAGGACTGTTAAATGAAACTATTAGCCACAAGACCCAAAGTTGACCAATCAGCTCATTGGATGCTACACCAATCAATGAGACCATGGCTGATCTTATCCTCAACTCCAGTTTCTTGCCTTATCTCCATAATCCTTGCTCCCTTTCCAGATTAAAAATCCATCACAGCCTAGATGACCCAGCCTCTACAGTCTTCTGCAGTTACAAATACTGCAGACTCACCGCTCTTTGAGAGAAGAATTTCTCTTTCATTTGTGTCTTAAATGGGAGACCCTTTATTCTGAGATTACGTCCTGTGGCTTTAGACTCTCCCACAAAGGGAAAACAACTCTCAGCATGTACTCTGTCATGATCCTAAGAATCGTGCATGTTTCTATGTGGTCACCTCCAGTTATACTGAAGTCCAATGAGTACAGGCTCAACCTACTCAATGTCTTCTCATAAAACTTCCATAACCAGGATTAACATAATGAACTGGCTGCATCCAATAACAATAATCTTTCCTTCAATAAGACAACCAAAAACTGCTCACACTATTCTAGGTTTGGTCTAACTGGTATTTTAGATAGTTCTAACAAGAACTCCTTTTTTTCATACTCCATTGAAATAAAGGCCAACATCCCATTTCCCTTCCTCGTTGTAGCTGAACTTGTATGCTGGCTATTTGTGATTATGATTTGTGATGTATGAAGATCCCTAAATCCCTCCTCTGTAGTTTTCTTCTGTCTTTATACATATCCTTTGCAGACTCTGCCATTTTCACCATTGGCCTTCCCACCAGTTTTTGTCACCTGCAAACTTGCCTGTAGTGCATTCTCTGTCCTCATCCAAATCATTGATACATATTGTAAATAATGTGGCCCCAGCACTAATTCCAGTGGTACTCCACAGGCTGTTTTACAGGCTGCAGCTACAGGCTGCCATACTGAAAATGTCCCTCTGATTCCAACTGTTAGTTATCCAATACTATAAATTCATGTTGATGTACTGCATCCAACAACATAAGATGCAAGAAGCGTACTGTCCGGGGATGTACTGGCCAGGTGTATTATCCGTGGGAAATACAGGGTTAACGGGATGTGGTAGAGGGTTGGGTCTGGATCGGATGATTTTGGAGGGCCACTGTGACTTGATGGGCTGACTGGCTTGCATCCACACTGTAGAGATTCTATGCTCAACAAAGCTTCACTGTGTGGCTATACCTTGTCTCCATCCTGACCAAGATTTTAATGTTAGCACTGTGGCCCTTGTAGCAAAATTTGTATCAGTCTAATTCTCTACTTTCTGGCACGTTTCACCTATTTCATCTTCACTTAAATTTTCTTGCTTTCAACTGAATGCAAACTGGAATTCATTCTTCCACCCCAATCTCAAGATACTTAAACTCCTTCCTATGCCTTTTTATAGACTTGGCTCTTGTAGCCCGATGACTGACTTCAATCTCCCCTAGCTCTCTACTCTGCATTAATTGCTCTGTTGAAAAATCACCTTCTTGGCTCTGCCTCTCTTCATCACAATAACCTCTTCCAGCCCTTAAGATCATCTGAACTCTCAATTCCTCTGCCCCTTGTGCATTCTTCTAGTTCACTAATAATGGCTACGAACTGAGCCATTCAGACTTCATGCTCCGGAGTTCCTTTTCTGAAACTGTCATTTTTGCTGGCTTTCTCACTGTAAATACCACAGTAAGACTTGTTTATTTGTTTTGGCTTTTGGTCTCTACTTGTGCAGTATTGTCTTGTTGTTTAGCTCAATGCCCATTTTTGATTGTGCCTGTATGAAGTACTTGGTGATGCTTTTATTCAGTAAGCGAGCATTTAAATGCAAATAGTTGTTGAATTCAGTTTGTGAAATTTAGACAAAAATGTTTTTATAAACAGCCAGTTTTGATGTGTTATGAAGCAATTTAGTGACAATGAAGTGGGATTTGAATCTGGACCTTCTGTGACAAAAGATCATGACAAGTATTTGATCATTTTAGTATAATTATTTGCCATGATAATAGGTCAAAATGAAGACCAGGTGAATAATACTTAAAATTTGGAGCTAAATGGACTATGGATATAAGCCCTCTTATGGAGCAGTAGTAGTGGCCCTACCACTGTCTGAGAGGCCTGGGTTCAAGTCCAAACTGCTTCAGAGGTGTGTAATAACATCGCTGAACATGTTGATTGGAAAAATAGGTAAATGAACTAGGGGCACAGATATCACTGAATCACTATTTTAACTCTTATTTTTGAGCAAAAGTTGAATCTTACTTGGGTTTTTCTCTTTTTATTGTAACTAAACTGCAACTGTCAGGAGAGGAATTAAGTTGCTTATAGAATACAGACATTTCTCTGTATTGCAAATAAACTAGGGAGTTCTGTGAAGTCAGTGAAATGTTATGCAAATGATTTCCATGGAAGCTTGCATTAGGTAAGCAATATACATGACAACTGGAAATGAGGTTTTGCATATGTGTGCAAAATTTTTGATGTGTTCAGGATTGTATGTTTGTTGCAGAACATGATCATTATTGTATTGATAGTCTGTGCAAAGGTGACCATGCAGTTTAAACCTGAAACTCTGTAATTATTCCAAAAAAGCTCTGTTTTAATGTTAAATGGATGAATTAATACTGAATAAATAATGTGAGATTAGATTCCCTACAGTGTGGAAACAGGCCCTTCGGCCCAACAAGTCCACACCGTCCCTTGGAGCATCCCACCCAGACCCATCCCCCTATAACCCACACACCCCTGAACACTACAGGCAATTTAGCATGGCCGATCCACCTAGCCTGCACATCTTTGGACTGTGGGAGGAAACCGGAGCACCTGGAGGAAACCCACGCAGACACGGGGAGAATGTGCAAACTTAGCACAGACAGCTACTCGAGGCTGGAATCGAACCCAGGTCCCTGGCACTGTGGGGCTGCAGCGCTAACCACTGAGCCACTGTGCTTCCCCAAGCATGGGAAGTAATTTGACAGATATATGTTGTATTTGTTACAACATACCCATTGAGTCTTGTATGTATATAGAGTTTCTGCATGTTTACTTAAATGTAAGATTTCATACCTATCAGAGTAGTTAGTTTTGTTGTAGTTTATTTCGTCCCTATTTTCTGTCATTGGTGTTACTCATTTTACTTTCTTTTATTCTAGCCCTGATGATATTGGCACATGTTGGTACATTCTCTTGTCCGGTTCTGTATTCATCAAAGAGTCCATGTTTCTTCCTAGAAGCAGGTATGCTTGCAGTCAACACATATTTACAAAATTGAGTGTGAATGATTTGTTTTGTACAGCGGATATGTTGTTTGAATAGTGAATGGTACAATTGTCCACATTATAAAACAACCAATTCCAAAATTTGCATTATATTATGTACTTGTGACTTAGGGTTTGAATTGCTGTCATAATACTTATTAACATGTTGAATTAATGTGTTAGTTGAATACATATCAAAGTTTTAATAGACTGAAAGCTGATAAACTTCCAAGTGATATTGAATGATCTTATTGAAATCAAAATGATTTGTAATTTTATTTTGTACAATTAGAACACTTGTGGCATCCTCCTGAAGTACTCTTATTGCGTTGCAGCACCAACACTGCCAATTTACTCTCTTACCAGCAATTGGATCCCTCCAAATAATCCTGCTGATCTCTTTCTGGTTTATTTCACACCCTTCCTCTCTGATCCTGTGGACTCTGCTAGCAAATTAACTGTCACTCCTCTCCACATCTCCACTGGAAGTCAGCTTAGTTCTTTGAACAAAGTCTTTTGCATTCATGACTGAATTGTATGCATGATTGTATGGACATCAAGGTCTTTATGGAAGCTTGGGCTCATTAGTGACGTTAGCTGCCCCTACTGAAATCTCAGCACTACTTCCAACCACTCACTCAAATGTCATGTCAAGCATTAAGCTTCTCATCAAATCTTTGCTGACCACTTCCCATGCAACCCCCAGTCTACCTCTCTTTTGAATAACTCCTCTACCTCCATCTTAGCCTGTATATAAATTCATTGCCCTTTTGTACTGTCTGAACACTTCCCTCTTGAAGACCACCCTCTTGATCTGACCATCTTGTGAGACCTCTCTGTGCTCATCATGTCAATCACAAAGAAGGCTGTTTCTGATCACTGTCTTTTAAATTTCATCCAACCTTGCATCTTTTTGTATCTGGTCCTGAAAATGAAACATTGCTGCAAAATCTGTTGCCAATCTACACGCCTTTCATAATTTTATATACCTATTGCAAAGAACTGCTGGGAATTATCCCTGATATCCTGATCTTTGTCCCTTAATTGACATCACGATAACAAACCAATACCACATTTCTTTGACTTTTTGTTATCTTTAGAGAATTAGGTTGTAATTTTTTTGGTGTATTTCTATGTTTTCTTTTTCTCCGTGTCCCTTTGTGTCATTCTCTGATCCTCATTTTCCATAGTACTATTTTCGTCTCTTACCTTGTCTCTATTCTTTATCTTTATCCTATTTCCCCTCTGTTTAGTTTAAAGTCCCCATTACTTACCTAGTTATGCAGTTCACTGTATCACTATCCCCAATGCAGTTGAGGTATAGACGATTCCAAAGGTACAGCCCCCACTTCGGCAGTACTGGTGTCACTGGCCCATGAACGAGAACCCATGCTAGTCTTTCACCCCTGTATTCATCAGTCTAATTTTATATCCGCTGTGCCAATTTGCAAGAGAGTCACATAATAACCCAGAGATTATAACCTAAAAGATCTTTTCCGTATAGCACCTAGATTTTCATATTCCCTGTGCAGAATCTGTCACCCCACTTCTGGATCCTCCTCTACTGCGACATGCTCCTTCCCAGTTGTGAGCAGAAGTCCTGAATGCTGGCTCCAGGCTAGAAGCACAGCTTTCTTGACTCTTGCGTCATTCTCTTCAGCGAAGTTTCAGTCCCTCCCTCACTATACTGTCACCTACTAAAATACAATTCTTATTGCTCCCTCATTTGAATGGCTTCTTATACCGTACTGCCATGGGCAGTTCACTCATCCACTCTGTGGCCCTGCTGTTATTCAAACAGGCTGCGAGAACTTCAGACACATTTGACAATTACAAAGGCTGACGCTCTTGCACTTTTGGTTTCCCTTGCCTGCCTCTTTCCCTGACCAAATCAGAAGACCCTATCCTAAGTTGTGTAACCACCTCCAGGTGCAAAGAGTTCTATCCCCTGATGTGTCACAGTGACTGTAGTTTAGCTGCCAGTGCACAAACTCTTGAGCTGAACCTTCTTGAACTTCAAACACTTGCAGGCATTTTTGTTTGGAACTGCTGGAACCAGTGATTCAAACATGCTGTGCTCCCTACGCTTACCTGTCTTGCCATCATTAGTGAATTTTAATTATCTGGTTATGTTATTCACTTATTTTTTTTATATTTTATTAACTTTACCCAGGTTAAGAATAGAAAAGATTTTAACCACATACTAGAGATTCACTGAACAGCTGGATCCTTTCTTTGTAGTAGAGCAATTCCAGTCAACTTCAATGAATCTGTCTCAGTCTCTGGCTGCCTGTTGAGGTTCTTTTCTCACAGACTCCTCCAGGTATTGCTGACTTCTTGTCTTGCACTCCTTAGCTAATTCATCCTCTATGTGATGCTGATTACCTGTCTTGGGTTCCCATCTCACCTTTTCTCTGGATGATGCTGTCATAGGTACTCCCCTCGTCTGCTCTAGGTTGTGCTGTCTGCTACCTTGAGGCCAACATTGCGCCCACCCTCTGGTGATTTCAGCTGTCCTGATATTTGATAACTCTGGATTACTGGAACAAAAAATCATTTTTTGTTTTGAATATTTAGCAGATAAGCATTTATTTTTCATTAGCACATGGACTTAAATCAATCCTTCATATAAAATTATGTTTTTATTAAACCTTGTATATTTCAGTACTTCGAGAAGTTTATTTTGGCAGTAAAATTTAGAACCTTTAAGTAATTATAGTTTCAGAAGCATAAACATAAAGCCTGAGAACATAATGATATAAAGGCAAGCAAAATAAAAAATCACAACTAGATCTAATTTGCTATGAAAATTGCTCTTATTATTTCATAGATTGAACTGATATTTGGTTCACATTACTTGCATTAATTTTTTAATGTATTTTACACAATTTCTGGCACTTAATAAGATCTGTCTGCATTTGTCGTATATGTCAGGAATGATTTGTGGTACCTTAAAGTTTGAAGCATTATGTGGATGAATTCAATATTTGTCTTGTGCACTGTTTTATATTGTTAACAAACATCAGATTTGACTTGTGCTCATTTCATTGACTCAGAGCTTCACAAACATATTAAAGACAGAGTAACATTAAAATACAAGCCTTTTTATTATTCTAATCCTGCCTGGTGCTGACTTGCCCTTTTGCATGCAATGTATTCTTTATCTTGATGATATGGAGAACAGTGAGATTTATGTGAAGCATGCTAATATGCTGGGGCATTTTGAGATCAAGAAAGAAGTGGTGTTGGGTCTCTTGAAGAGCATTAAGGTGGGTAAGTCCGCAGGGCCTGATGATATCTACCTCGGGTTATTGAGAGAGGCAAGAGAGGAGATTGCTAGGGCCTTCACTAAGATCTTTGTATCCTCATTAACTACTGGAGAGGTCCTGGAAGACTGGTGGGTAGCTAAAGTTGCTCCTCTATTCAAGGAGGGAAACGGGGATAATCCCAGAGACTGTAGACTGGTGAGTCTTACATTGGTAGTTGGAACAAGGGAGAAAATTCTTAGGAATAAGATTTATGCGCATTTGGAAAAGTGTGGCCTAATTAGGGGCAGTCGACATGGCTTTTTGCAGAGCAGGTCATGTCTTACTAACTTGATTAAATTTTTCAAAGAGGCGATAAAGGTGATTGAAAAGGGTAGAGCAGTGGGTGTATATGGATTTTAGTAAGGCTTTTGACGAGGTGCTTCAAAGTTCCCCAGAGGATTAAGATCCACGATGATTTGACTGGATGAATTCAGAATTAGCTTGCCCAAAGAAGGCAGAGGCTAGTGAAAGATAATAAAATGTGGAGCTGGATGAACACAGCAGGCCAAGCAGCATCTCAGGAGCTCAAAAGCTGACGTTTCGGGCCTAGACCCTTGGCTCTCTGATGAAGGGCCTGCTGTGTTCATCCAGCTCCACACTTTATTATCTTGGATTCTCCAGCATCTGCAGTTCCCATTATCACAGAGGCTAGTGAAAGTTTGTTTTTCAAGCTGGAGATCCATGAGTAGTGGTGTTCTGCAGGGATTATACTGGGACCTCTGCTGTTTGTAATATATATAAATGGCTTGGATGAAAATGTAGATGGATGGGTTAGTAAGTTTGCAGATGGTACAAAGAATGGTGGAGTTACTGTTAGTGTAGAAGGTTGTCAAACGATACAGCAGGTCAGTAGCAGATAAGGGTGGAGAAATGTCACATGGAGTTTGATCTGGGTAAGTGTGAGGTGCTGCATTTTGGGACATCAAATGTTAAAGAAAAGTATGCATTTAATGGCAGAATCCTAAATAGCATTGATATATAAAGTGATCTTAGGGTTCAAGTCCGTAGTTCCTTGAAAGTGGCCATGCAAGTAGATAAGAAGGCATATGGCATGCTTGCCTTTATTGTTGGGGGAATTGGGGACAAGAAGCAAGATGTCGTGTTGCAGCTTTATAAGACTTTGGTTAGGCCATGCTTGGAGTATTGTGTTCAGTTCTGTCACAACATTACTGGAAGGGTATGGAGGGTTTGGAGAGGGTGCGGAAGTGGCTTACCAGGATGCTGCCTGGATTGGAGTGTCTGATTTGTAAGGAGAGGATAGAAACACTCGGGTTGTTTTCTCTGGAGCGGTGGAGGCCAATGGAAGACTTTACAGAAGTCTATAGAATTATGAGCTGAATAGATAGGGTTGTTGGTCAGAGTCTGTCCCAGAATTGAAATTTCTAAAACTACGGGTCATACATTTAAGGTGAGAGGGGGAAAATTCAAAGGAGATGTGAGGGATGAGTTTTTTATTTAGCAGTAGGAGTGTGGAATGCGCTGCAGGGTTGGTGGTGGTGGAGTCAGATACAATAGGGGCATTTAAGAAACTTTTAGATAAGCGCATAAATATGCAAGGAATGGAGGGATATGCAACAAGGACAGGCAGAAGAGATTAGTTTACTTTGGCATCACGTTCAGCACAGTGTTATCGGCTGAAGGGCCTGTTCCTATGTTGTACAGTTCAATGTTCTGTGACATGTCACAGTGAAGCAATTTTATTAAGCTTCCTATTCTAATGTCAACAAACTTAAACCAAATTAATATTGGATACAGATTTGAAAAGGCAAAATTTTCCTGTCTGTGGTGTAGGAACAGGGAAAGGACCTAATGGGATGCTTTCAGAGAGTGGACTGAAACCTGACTGAAATCTCCCATTTGAAAATTTTCAAGATTGTTTGCTTGTAGTTCACAGGATAGCTTTCTAAATTTCCTCCATATTGATTGTATATGATAATCTTCTCAAAGGGCAAAGTAATATTTCAAATTACATTGCTGTAGGAAAAGAAATTTCTGGTGATGTATGTTGAGTAAATATATTGTGGTAATGGGATGGGAGTAAGAAAGGCTGATTTAAAGTCAAATCCTAAATGTAAAACCTATGCATTCCTGGTATTTCCAAGCAAAACCCTTTGTTTCCATCAAAGGACTTCACAGACATCAAATTGAGTTAATGTTTTCTCTAATTTTCCTTTCTTCTGCACAGTAGTCACTCCATCCACCACCAATGCTCAGTAGCAGCAGTGTGCATTATCAATAAGTCTCACTGCTGAACTTCACGAAACATCCTTAGCACCTTCCAAATCCACAAGAACATCCATCTTGAAGGGCAAGGGCGGCAGATATATGTGACACCACTGCTTGCAAGTTCCTTTCAAGCCACTCACCATCCTTACTTTGAAATATGTCACTGTTCCTTCATTGTCACTGGGTCAAAATCCTGGAATTCCCTCTTTCAAGGCCATGGGGTCTACCTACAGCACGTAGACTGCAGTAGTTCAAGGGGGCCACTTTCTGAAGGGACTAGGGCCAGGCAATAAATGCTGGCCAGCCAGAATGCCTACCCCGTGAGTGAACCAACATTTGTTGCACTGCATGGCCCTACTAAAATTATCGTTGGCTGGGAAAGACACACATCTTAAAGAAACTGCTGCTTGTATGTGCCCTGTTTGTTCCCTGCATGGCACATTACTGATTGGTGCTTGGTCTTCCACCCACACAACTTTGAGGGAACTTTGAGTCATTTTGAGATGTGGGCCAAATAAGGATTTCTTTTGCTTTCAGAATGTAGCAGTTCAAACAAAGAACATTGTGTCTTGTGGCCACTTGTATATGGGGATGCTTCTTGATAACTAAAACAAACTTTTTGTTGCTTTTGCTGATGACACAGTATGTTCTAACTGAATCATCTGTAACTATGACATTTGGTTTTAGAAACATGAAGAACAAATCATGTTACATTGTGGTTATTTGGCCCAAATCCAATATCAATAAGCTGATCAAGGCCATAAATCCAATTAACAGTCCTGAGTACCTATGGCACACAACTGTTGCTGGATGTAAAAGTTCTGCATCACCGCTTGACGCAAAACCCTACTACATTCCAACTGTGGAAAATTCTGTAGAATGCTTTAATATAATTCTCCCACATCAGGTGCAAGTAAATGTGCAGTCACTGATGGCTTTAAGCGGCTCTATCCTACTTCCTTTCTCTATTGTAATAACTCAGGAAGCCAGACTGGAAGGGAACATTGTTTATTGTTGCAAACCAAATTAGAACCACACATCGTGACATACAAAGGCTAATCCTAGACTCGGACAAGACAATCCTGCAGACCCATCCCTGGGTCTGCTTTTTTATAATATACATATATCCAAAGGTGTTATTACACACAACTGAAGGTGGCTTTCCTTCCACCAAATCACCATGACTTTTATTTTTGTTTTTGTTTTTAATTATTAGCTGACACCAATAAATTACCCATGCAGGCAATTAGACATTTACATGCAAAGTGCATTATGGCAATGCAAACCGTCGAAGTGAAGGAGGTGCAGGGAGAGAGGGAGGAAGCCTGCATAGCCTTCTTTTTATACATGGCCTGCTTTTTATTTTGAAATTCAGCCTGTTCAAACATGCTAGGAATCAAGGCTGATAGCAAGAACTGCTGGTGCTGGAGTCAGCTTCAATACAGCGTGGAGCTGGAGGAACACAACAGGTCAGGTACATCAGAGGAGCAGGAAAGTCGAAGTTTCAGGTTGGGCCCCTTCATCCAGACTAGGAGAGAGATCCACTGAGGTCTTTCTGGAGGGAGGACAACTTCTTCAAGGTGGACATCCTTGGAAGAGGCCTTGCAGTAGGGTTTTCAGGTCTGAGTCTTGATGAAATGATGTTATTACACACCTTTTTGAAGTAGATGGGTCTTGATCTCGGGTCCCCTGGTTCAGAGATAGGGACATTGTGTCACAAGAGTCCTCTGAGTATGTTTTTTTTCCCCTCTTTATATCCAGAAGTGTTATCGCACAAGTGAATGACTGTTTCCATCACCAAATCACTGACTTTTTAGTTTATAAACTATTAACACCTTAAGTCAATTTCATAGGATTGAAGCATAGAGCTGGATAATTTCTAATTAATTTGTTCAGAGATGTTATGACACAGCTGTGGAGTAAGTCGGACTTGAACCCAGGTCTTCTGGCTCAGACAGAGTAATGCTATCTTTGTTCATTTTATAGATATTTTCTGAATCAGCCTGATGAGAGATGTTCTGATAACTCTGGAGCAGGTGGAGTTTGAAACCCAGGTCCCTTGGCTGAGAGGGACACCTTCACTGTGCCACAAGAGCCCTTCTGGGTACACTTTATATTTTCTAATCAACTTGTTCAGTGATGTTATTACACATGACTGGATGAGGTGGGCCTTGAATCCATGTCTTCTGGCTCAGCGATAGCATTATGACCACTTCACCACAAGAGACGCCTGTGTCTGCTTTATGTTTTTAAATGGGAATGAATGGTGGTTTTGTGGTTACCTGGTTTCAATACCAGATGTATTGATGGAATTGAAATTCAGCCACCTACCATGATGAAATTTCGACCCAGGTCTCTGAAACATTCATCTGGGCTCTGGATTACATACCCAATGAAATTCCCATTACCGTCTGCCCCGTTTTATTTCTATTTTCTAGTCTGTCTGTTCAGAGATGTTATTACACACCTCTGGAACAGGTGGGATTTGAACTGGGATCTCTTAGCCCAGGGATAGGTACACCACCACTGCACCATAAGAGGGCCCTTTTGGGTTGCTTTATAAAGGGCTTAGGTGTAGAGTTTCAACTAGGAAGGCCATTACCTGTTTCCAAGGGAACTTGTACTCACTGAACTCCACAAAGGATTAATAAGTCATTCCCCAAGAGGCCTTGTAGAAGGGGTTGTCAGAATTATGCAGATGGTTTTGCTCAGTCTTAAAGGTCTCTGTAGCACTTCTGATGTAGCATCTCTGTGCACAGACATCAGTGACCTGCACTTTCCACTAATGGTGGTCGATGTGGCATATAAAGAGGGACTTAATCACTGAGTCGTCTTTTTGTTGTTGACTGCATTCTCCTGACCCATAGTCAGTCAGACCTACAGCGTATAACATGTCTTTCTGAGGCACTACAACTCTTTGGACTAAAAATCAGTTTAAGGGAAACAGTAGTCCTTCATTAACCTTCACCCCAAGACCACCAAGAATTGGCATCAAGAGAAGTCAAGTGAATTGTGTTCAGCAATTGACTTATTTGGGATTCCACTATAAACAAGGAAGTGGACAATGGATTTTCAAAAGCAAGCAGAGCATTTTGCTGTCTCTGTAAATGAATGTAGAGCATCACAGCATTAAACACAGACCAAGCTCAAAGCATATGAAGCCGTTGCTCCTACCACCCTTCTGTAAGGCGCTGTGTCACATGAAATGTCATGAGAAATCTCACCAGAAACCTTCCCTAGGGAGATAGGAAAGAAGTGTCATTGAATGTTTTTAAGGCAGGGATAAATTGTTTTTGACTCCATTATTAATCAGGGAATTATAGTCAGTGAACCGGAAAGTGAAATTATGTTGTCACCTTCCTGGAACAATCAGAGATGAGCAGCAAATGCCCCAGCAGTCTGTGGAAATAGTCTTCAAAATATGTGAGGTGCAGAATGGCTGACAGAAGGGATTAGTACATGCAGCCTGTTCTGAGAAATTCAGTTTCAAGATAGGGTGCATGAGTGAAGAATCTGACTGTGATCATGGGTGGTGAGGGAAGGGAATGCAGGCCCAAGCTTTCTGAATGACACCTGGAGGAGTGTTCCTTTTCTTCCTAGCCAACAAAGAAACCTGAAATGTAGTTTTAAATTTCGCTACTAGATCTTGACTTGCTGATAGTGTTTCTCCACCTTGCTCTTGGGGTTGAAATCGCAGATCAGTTCCTAAACAAAACATAATTGGACCAAGTCTATCTGTTTAAAGTAGAACACTGCTTCATTCTTGCAAGTGTCCTGCTCATCTGCTCCAAGAACAAGTTAATTTACAGTCATTAAGAAGGGGATAGATTCAGTAGGAATAAATGGCTAACCTTACATCTGACTTTGTCTTTTCCTTAGCTTCTGCCTGGCAACGACAACTAAAATCTGTCAGTAAATCCAACCAAATTACAAACTTACTGTTCACTGCAAGATTATGATATTTTCCTTTCACAGAACAATACAGCACATGAACAGGCCCTTCAGCCCACAGTGTCTGCGCTGTGATGCCATTCTAAACTAATTCCATCTGCCTGCTCATGGTGCATGTCTCTCTATTCCTTGTCAGTACATGTAAAACAAAATTGAGGCCATCTCACGCTGCTTGGGCTTCACGTCACATTGAATAATGCCAGTCAAGCCAAGTTTTAAGGATGTGCTCAAAGGAATCGGTTAAACCTCAAGGGAATAAATGTCCTGAATTGTAGTCATTATTCACCCTTGATATAACTTGCAGATTGCTGAGTGCAATAAATGCAGTGCAGCCAGCCATCTCTCACAGTAGTGTGGTCCGGCACCAACCTTAAAATACTGCTGAATTTTTGTTTTTATTAATACATGAAATATGAATGTCATTTACAAGGCCATTATTTATTTTCCTTCCATAATTTTAAAGGTGGCACTGAGCCACCTTTCTGAATCACTGCAGCCAATGTGATATAGACACAGCCACTGTATAGTTAGGGAACCAGTTCTAGAACTTTGATCCAGCTGATAAAATAATGAGGAATGGCCATTTAGTTCCAAATCAGATACCGAGACTTGGGAGGGGAACTTGAGGGTGCTGTCCTTGTCCTTCTAGATGATCGAGGTTGTGGACTTAAAAGATACTCTCAAAGAAGTGCCTCCGTGGACTGCACACATGGATGCCGCCGTACTGTGATGGTCAGAGTGTAGAACAAATGGGCTGCGTGATAGTGTCAAGCTTCTTGAATGTTGTTGGATCTGTGCACATCAGAGTAAATAATTTTCAGAATGTTTGCCTCACGAAACACTGTCTGCAGATGAGTATCAGAAAGTTGTCTTTAATAAATTTGCAACTAAAAACTTAAAAGATAATGCATTTCGGTACAAGAGATAATAAGGTGTAGAGCTGGATAAACACTGCAGGCCAAGCAGCATCATAGGAGCAGGCAGGCTGACGTTTCGGGCCTAGATTTTCTGAAGAAGGGTCTGGGCCCAAAATGCCAGCCTTCCTGCTCCTCTGATGCTGCTTGGCCTGCAGTGTTCATCCAGCTTTACACCTTGTTATCTCAGATTCTCCAGCATCTGCAGTTCCGACTATCTCTGATGCATTTCAGTACATTTGTTTTATGGTATGACCTAGTTGTCTCCACTGATGACAAGTCAACTATTTTTGTTTTCTGTTTGGATAAAGTATCCAGATTTGCAAGAATAAAACATCTTGGTTCAGTGAATACAGCTTGTAATTATTAAGCTTCATGTTGCTTCATGAATTATTATGAAAAACATGTTTTAATGAAACCAATGAGAATTTTTAACATCAATTGCATTATTTTTTTCAGATAATTAGTGCCCAGGCTATATTTTTTTAATATAAAAAGCACAACTTTAGCAAGACGTAATTAAAATAAAACAAAGAACTGCAGATGTTGGAAGCCTGAAACAAAAACAGAAATTGGAAAAACACAAAAACACAGGTCTGGCAGCATCTGTGGAGAAAAAAATAGAATTAACATTTGCATCCAGACTCTTTAGAATAAAATAAATATTGAGAAAAAAAGGAAAGGAGAAAGAATTTATTCCAGTTCAAAGGTTGTGGGTTCGAGTCCCACCAGAAGGGCAGCTCAGTGGTTAGCACCGCAGCCTCTCAGCACCAGGGACCCAGGTTTGATTCTGGCCCTGGATGACTGTGTGGAGTTTGCACATTCTCACTGTGTCTGCGTAGGTTTCATCCCACAGCCCAAAGATGTGCAAGTTAGGCGGATTGGCTGTGCTAAATTGCTCGTAGTGTCTAGGGGTGTGTAAATTAGGTGGATTAGACATGGGAAATGCTGGGTTGCAGGAGATGGGTCTGGGTGGGATGCTCTTCGGAGGGGCATTGTGGACTTGTTGGGCTGAATGGCCTGTTTCCACACTGTAGAGAATCTATGGATAATGCCTTTCAAGTCCTTGGTATATCACAAAGTGCTTTTCAGGCAATAAAATTTTGAATTGCTGTACTGTTGTAGAAAATTCAGCAGCCATTCGCACACAATAATCATGTGATAATACTGAGATCTGCTTTAGTGATGTTGCCTGTGGGATAAATATTGGTCCCTTATCCTCCTTTAAAGTATTGCCTTTGTACTTTTTTTATATTCTCCACAGAACAAATTGGTTTACTGTCTGATTCAACAAGATAAAACCTCTGACAATTCCACACTCCTTCAAGGCATTTTGTGCTTTCATGCCTAGATTTTGTGCTCAAGATGAGCTATGATATAATCTGTGAAATGTTATTGCTAATGTTTAAACTTTTTTTATTTAATTTGCTGACTTAAAGATTGTAAACATCATTCTTTGGAGCCAAAATATTTATCAAATCAGTTTTTTTTTCACCTGAGGTTTCCACTTGTGCTTTTCTGTAAATTTATTGGAGGGATGCAATAAAATGCTTTAATATGCCGTTTTCTTTCTAATTAATTATTTGTATTTAACAGATGATATTTATTTGACTTTTGGCCATTCAACAAAAAGACTTCAGTTTAGAAGCCTATCTGGAATGGAAAATTGACTAAATGGTACACATCAAATGATAAAATGTTTTGGCCATTTGCTCCAGTTATGTTTTTTTCCTACAATGCTATTCTACTTTGAAATGGTTTTAAAAATTGTACTTGCATGGTCTGGAAAATTCACACATGGGAGTCGAGTTTGGAATGGAGTAGGAAAGAAATTTGTGAAGGTCACCAATGTGTCAACAATATTATTGATTTGTGCAGAGAAGCTGAGAGCTCAAATACTAGGTGGGAAAATGGTAATACTAGAGGCAACCAATCTATTGTTATCTCCACTGAGACGAAAGGTTTTTTTCCCCCCCAGTTATCTCTGTGCCTTCAGTCGTCGCAGGGCCGTCTGTGGAGGTAGTAAATGAATGTTATGTAAATGAGGATTAAATAAACATTTTTAAAGAGCTGGTTGTTGTACTGTGTACCCAAGTTAGTACTTTGATCTTGGAACACGGGCCCATGTTAAAAAGAATATCATTTTAGTAATCAGCAAATTCTTGAATGGCAAGGTCTGAAAAGCAGCTGTCAGACGCTACTTGAGGTCATAAACATAGAATGCGGAAGCAATGCGCATGCAGCATATGCTGCACATATCTTGCAGCCTGTGGAGGTAGTCAGGTCACCAAGGCAGGAAATGAACCGGCTGATGGAATTTTGGCTTTACTTGCCTCTCTACATACAGCAACACAAGAGAAAGATAGATTCCAAAGTCTGCCTGGGATTAAAAAAAAGCTGCACTGTAAAAGGCCTTTTGGATAAAATGGCCTTAAAGTTAAAGTATGCTATAAAATACGGGTTAGAGAATTGTTCTACTTATCACTGAAGTTATACTTGGTTTTGTATTTTTATTTTTTTAAGCAACAAACATCATTGTGACTGTCGGTGTAGTCCAGATACTGAGCTATTTTTTCTTAATGGCTGCACACTGGACTGGTGAGTGCCAGTATACTTCAGTTGAACGTGCTAGTTTATTTCGTTGCTGTTGTAGATGCCAATTGTAGATATTTAATGAGCCTGTAAGAAATTAAACTTGTAAAATGAGACTCACTGTTGAAGGTTTCCAAATGAATTTGATAATATAATTTGTTTAGAATAGTGCATGGCAAACTAGCCTCAGATTTGTTTTGGTTGCCTGTCTGGGAAGCTAGTTTGTCAAATATTGGTAGCTATTTACATACCTTTTCCATTTTATTAATTTGCAGTCTGTGTAATTACAGATTACACTTATGGACCATATTTTTCAAGAGCCCCTGTGCAATGTCGTCTGCATTTTAATCTAAAATTATTTCAGTGAAGTAAACCTTTTCAGTTAAAAGCAAATGACGTTCAGAAACAGTTGAGTGCCTTCTTGACTACGATTTACATCTTTTCACTGATGACTCAGTGAAAAATAATTTGGAACATCTTAGCTTTCTGCTGAAATGTGTCTTTTGTTATTGACAAATTTAGAAGCAGTATTGCACTTCGTTTCACTTGTATGTGGAAAATCTGATTTAAATTTAATTCTATTTCCACACACATTCCAAATGTGAGATTTCAAATGGACTAAACCATGTTTTGTTCACAATAATGGAGTTAGACAGAAGAGTACATTATATTGGTAGCCTACTTTCCACAATTACATCATCAAACATAAATGTGAAATATCTGTTATCAGCTTTACTTAGGTTCACTTGTCTTGTACAATCAAGATTTCCAAACTTCTCAAGCTAGTATAGAATAGAAAGGGTAGAAATTTTGATGAAAAACATGAATTATGTTTTTGATTTATTGGAAAGTTGCACTTTTTTGGTTCTTGATATGGTTTTGTAAGCTTATCATTCTTGCAGACATTGTTACTTAAAAATGCTAAGTCAAAATGCAGCAATGTACACCTTTGACATGTTTTGAAAAGTATAATTTGATGCTTTTTTTTAATAAATTTTTGTCATTTTGAAGATTTTTTTCTTGACTAAGAGACGCTACAATGCATAAGCATTGTTAGGGATGCGTGTAAAGTGGTTTTAATTTGTGACACAGAATGTTGGCTATGTGAGATTAATGTTTGTGATGCCTTGGAAAGCAATTGCCCAGCAATGGGGGTTGGACTGCTGTGAAATTGGAATGCTGAGGTCCAGGTTAAGGGTAAAGAACTTTAAATAAATTAGGAGTCAGCCTGGCTGGTTATGTGTCCTACTTGCATTTTGTGTGAATATGTCCATATAATCTTAAACCAGGGATAAACTGAAACTGGGAAGATTTTATTTTGAAGACTCTGTTTTTGCCATTTTCTGGAGAAAGGGTTAAACTTTGTAAGAATAGCACATTGTTTTGACAAGCTGGGGAAAAAAATATATTACTGTAAGGTTCTAAAATGTCAGAGAGTCATAATTGCCTTTAAAGACCTGAATACCAGTGATATCAAGGGGAAGTGTGTTTTGTGTATGTTTGTATAAAAATGTCTCAGTAGCTACAAAAGGAATGTTATGCTTTTTTCCCCCCAAATTAATGTAATGATTGTCTCCTCCAGCATAGTATTGAACAAATCTGAATCAAGCTTCCTGATCTAAGCAGAATTCATCTCTCTATTATGTTTCAGTAAATGCCTTGTGTAGATTTTTTTGATGGTGATCAAGATGGTTTCACAGACTTTGCAGGGGTGTATGAATGTTTAAAAAAATTTCTTCTACTTGCTGCCCTCTCCTAACTATAACTAGAAACAGATGTGTATTTTTCCAAAAATATTATGTCATTAATTTTCATTTTAATCTTAGATTATGTTTGACCTTTTTTTTTAGTTGACTGTTTGTTTTCTTTTTAAATTTTGTCAGTGGTTCACTTATTTTTCCTGTTCTCTCTACAACTCTCCTTGATATGCCCTTTATTTCTCTAGTTGTCATTCATATATATTTACATTTGCTGACAATGTAATACATTTCCAAGGTCTTGGCTCCTACAGAAGAATTTTATCGGAGCATATCAAAGCTGAAATTACCTACTTATAAATATCTTTCACTATCAGCCCACCTTAACTGAGCAGTTTCACCTGAACTATTGAACCTTTTTGTATCTGCTTAGATTAAGTAGTTTGGTACTAAAAGAAGTACAATATTCACTAATTAATCCATAGCGCTTATTACTTTTATCACTAAGTCTTGGTCCTTTGCAAACATTTCTGGAGAATCTCAGTCTAGATTAATACCTCCAATGCGTCACCTCTGAAAACTTTAGAGATCACCCTGCCTCTCTGCCTGTCCACCTCTCCTCTGCCACTTACCCTATTTCGTATTGCAGGTCACTGTGAGCAAAGTGCCATGTCTGTGCAAGAGACTCTTGTCAAAGTTGTAATGGTCATCATTGTGTGACACTTAGGTTTCCATCACCTCAGCTGATATCAGGGAAACACCTGGAGGTAGTGGTAGGCAAAGAAAGGAGGAGGCTTTTTGAGTGCCCACTGGAGGCACAGGTGTTCGTTGAATGTGTGTAGTCTGCACTTCTAGTATGTATCTAATCACTTGCACTATTGTTACATTCGATGTAGTCTTAGCTTTGTTGTCCATCCCTAACTGCCCTTAGTGATACCAATAAGTGACAAAAATCTGACTGACTGTGTAGTTGAATAGCTTGTGTATACCATACTGGTAAAACCCTTGGAAAATACCTAAAGCCTGAAGAAAGTTAATTTGTTTTTCCCTCCCCACTTGTTGAAAGCTGTGGCCTTAACATTAACTTTTTAAACTTTATCAGGGCTTGATTTCCAGCACTCTAATCCAATAAGTTGTGGCACTCATGTACATACAGTTCCTCCAGCCTTTGCAAAGTCAAGAAAGAACTGTGCAGTTATACAAGATCGTACGATTTTATTATGTGAAGAAATATATCCAACCCTACTCCAGCAGTGGCATATGGAATTCTCCCATTCTTTACATTTCACATTACTTTATCATTCCTGTTAATACTGTGACTCTGCAACCTACCCACCCCTCCATTTCTCCATTGATACCTCTCACTTGTTGTCATCAGCATTCAGGTCCCAAAGGCTTTCTGAACCGCCAAACTCCTAGAGGCCAACTGCGCGATCAGTTTTCTTGACTCATGCGCGCACACGCATATGCACACACACACAGTAACCACAAGATCATATATTCCACGACCTACCAAATTCTAAAGTTAACATATCAAATTCCTTGTATGGCAGTGACATACCCTTTTGAGAACCATTGCCATAGACATACCTCCACGAGCTTCCTGCAGCAAGGACTGCATTGTGGACTGCCATTTTGATTCTGCCTTTGCAATCATTGTGCCAAATTTGTCAGAATAGGGTAGAAACCAGTGTGAGATTCACTTTTCCACCTTGGAGAGACAGCGTCCACTCTTGTTTCACTATCTCCCCCACGCATATAATTTTACAATGTTAGGGCTTCAATTTGTAACCTCAGTCATTGCAGGAATTAAACCCCTGCTGTTGCATCACTCTGCATCACAAACAGTCATCCAGAAAACTGCGCACAGTCAGCTGGATTGACTAACAAAGGACTCATTGGTTATTGAGGGTATGTGGGAATGTGGATTTTGGACCACAGTCAAATCAGCTAAAACTTTGAAGGAGAGAGCAGGATAGTGGAGACAATTTGCTTGCTCCAAATTCAAATGTTCATTTGTTAACGTGACATTCAGCCACTGACAGCCATTCTATCAATTGTCTATTAAATGGCCTTCACCCACAGTCTGCTTCCCCCTTAGCCATGTCAGCTGTCCCTTGTCCTGTTGAAGGGTTTTGGCCTGAAATGTTGAATTTCCTGCTCTTCGGCTGCTGCCTCAGCTGCTGTGCTTTTCCCATTTCACATTTGTTGTCCTCTGCTCTCTCTTGGCTCTTTCCCCTTAACCACTGAGGCTCTAACATGTCCTCCAGTCACAACTTGCCTTCCTTGATCCTTTGACTGCATTTTGAGAGCTTGCACTGCAACCTAATACAATGACTATTTATGGCAAATTTGCTACCAGGTTAAAAGCAAGTAGCTATCCAATGTCCAGGAAGAAGTGAATCTTGCCAGGAAACCTTACATAAAAGCAAAATGCTATGGATGCTGGATATCTGAAATAGAAACAAAGTGCTGCAGAAACTCAGCAGGTTGGGCAGGACCTGTGGGGAGGGAACCAAAGTTAAGGCTTCATGTCCGATGACTCTTTTAATTCATTGAACTCAAAGTTAACTCTTCCCTCTGCAATACATATTGCCAGACCTGTCAGAAACTGGTCTGGTGTCTGAAGCAATGGTTTTCTCAATTGTGCAGAGGTTAACTGGGAAGACTGACTTCATTCCAGGAAGGTATGCTTTTAATGAGATGCAAATGCAAGTAGCTGAGCTTCATGGTAACTGCTGTTGAAGGGCCACCCCACCTGTTAAGAGCAGTTAATGGCTAAAGTTTACCTTGAGACCTGCTTTTTTTCTGACTCTAATTAAATTTACCCACCTGCCATTCTTCTCATCTCCACCGAGGGGGACAGAAAACCTCGTCTCCATTTTAGGGTTCTTCTATATATTTTGCTTGGACAATGACAGACAGTGTATTGAATCAATTACATTATCTTGGAGGTTATTCCCAACTACAGAGGTGCAAGAGCATATGTTCATGGGCTAGTTCTGTACCAAAACACTTGTGAACTGATAGGATATCAAAACAAGCACAAATGGTAAGTTTAATCCGTTGAACAAAAAAAAATTCAAAGTGACAATTGGATTTTCATTTGACCCACTTATACAATTTGTTTGTGTATTTTTAGTACTAGATTTGTTTCAGATATTTCTGTTTTAGTGGGAATGCTGTTTCAAAATTATTTGCAAATGTAATTGCACAGGTTTTCTTATGTATCAGTGCTGTTGTTTTGTTCACATTGCTTAAATACTAACAAACTATTTTTCCCTTAAAGTTTTGGCAAGCGCTCAGCTGGAAGTTTGAGACGTGGCTGTGAATGTATTGTACTAGAACCTTCAGAAATGATTGTGGTAAGATTAATCTTTTAGTAGCAAGTATGACTAATATAGTACTGTACTTTGGATAACTGTTCTGAAGAAATCTCTCTGATCATGCAGCACTTCCAAAATGAATTCTGTTATGAGACAGGATTGCAACTCAGTGATTTTGTTTTATTCCATCAGTTTAAGCTAAACCTGTTTGGATTTTACTCTATCTGGTGGTATTTTATTCTCTAGTTTCATATTATCAGTTTGAAATTGAGTGTATTTTGAAGTGATCTTCTGCAGCAGGTGAACGTTACTGGATGTGCGCTTGTACTTTTAAATTCACTGCAGAATTTATTTTTCATGTTGACTGGTTTGTTTACACAAAAACTGTTCCCTGGCCAGCATTTTGCATCTCCTTGTTATCAACATGAATTGCATGATGTTATCAAAGGCCTTAGAATACATTGTTCATTGGTCTTTCTAAATATTTCCTGGTAAGTGATGTAATGGAATATTGAAGAGAAGACCTTTAGAATAGAAAGATGTTTTAAAAGCACTGTGGATGTCTTTTATCAACCTGTTTGGACATCATATGACACACCTGCAGTGAATCTGCACTTTTGGGCCATGATATGGGGACAATATCACTGTCCTGCAAAACCACTAAAGACACTGGATATTTACTGCATTCTAAAATTGTGGAATATTGTTCTGAGCACTTATGAAAATTGTCAAGGAAGTATTTAAAGTAGTTGAAACATTTTTCTCCTAAAAAAGTTAGAAATTCAGGCATTTACTTTGCACTCCTCCTTTTAAAAAGAATGTGTCCAATCAGTTTTGTTGTGCATATTTTGGATGGCTCATTAATGAGCTAATGAGTTCTGAACTAATTTCAAATTTAGGAGATTTTATGATATAAATACTTTTTGCAAGTTCATTTTTGTCCAGTTGCACACTGTGGTGATCTCTTAAATCCAGGCCAAAATCCGTTGTTGAAGTTACAATTTTGTACAGTTCTTTACTTGTGAATGTTAATAACCAATGAAATATCCCAAGTTTAATTGCCTGTTCAGCTTAAAACAAAGTAAATCAGGAGCCTTTCAATTTTCTTCTGTCATAACTTTGCTAGAAAATATACAAGGTACAATAATTTTAAAAATTAATTGCTTCAGAAAGGAGAATATTTTTTGAAACTTTGCCCTTCAAAACATTGACATTCAAGTTGGTTAATGATGATTAAGTTAATTTTATTATTGTTGATGATTAACATAGTTGTATCCTTTTATTTCAGCATGGTTCTGCAGGGTTTCATAGTAATTAGCCAAGAAATTCAAGATCTGGAAGGACAATCATTATTCAAGGAAATAGCCAGTGAAAGTTTCTAGTTCTTTCTGGTAATAAGCACTGTACCATGAATAATTGGCAAAGAAAATTACAAATTAATTCAACCTTTTTCAGCTTTAAATACTTAACTTTTGAGAAAAAAACATGGATCTGAAATTATATTGGTGTAGAATTCAAAATTTACTGACGTTTTGTAAGCTTACTGTAATAGTTGGTACAGTGAATCCATTCAATATCGTTGATGAACAACCCGAAACATCAGCTGTCCTGCTCCTCTGATGCTGCTTGGCCTGCTGTGTTCATCCAGCTCTACACTTGTTATCTCAGATTCTCCAGCATTGGCAGTTCCCACTACCTCTCTTTACTTTGAAAGATGTTTCCATGCTTATTCATTTATGCAAGTGAAGGAATCAATGAAGAGTAGGCGAAAAGCTCTTTACATTTGAAGAATTTATTGAAAAACACTTGGCTATTTATATCTCTGTGAATCTATTACAAACAGTTAATTTTTTTTATTTACACATTTTTAGCAGTTTTGCTGAGCATCAGTGCCAAGCTCAGAGCATTGTAGTTTCAATGTATAATAGGGCAAAATACACATATAGGTTGAAATGTGATTGGAAGTTGCTTCACTTACTGGAGCTCCACGTAACAAAAGGAAAGTGGTCATAGGATTGGAGGCCAATCCTCTCAGCTAAAGATCATTTCTATCAAGATTGAGGTTAGTTTATTATGAAACTTCTGTTGACAGTTGCAAAGTAGAATTATCATCTAAAGTATAGAGACAAAGATTAGTTAAGAAGTTAAGAAAAGATAGAAAGATGCAAGTAAGATCAGTCTATTATTGTTGAGGCCTGTTCATTGCTTGAAGATCCTCATACGGAGGTGAAGGAGTTAAAAACTTGAAATCAGAGTTCAGCAACTATGATGGCTTCTGTAGTTAACTATTTGGTTGCTTCCAAAGGTGGAGTGAATAGAGAGGTTCTGGGTGGGAGTAAAGATTTCTTTATTTAGCTCCACAGCAATGTATGATGTAACCCTCAGTTAAAAACCAAATGGACTGCAGATACTGTAAATCAGGAACAAAAACAAAGTTGCTGGAAAAACTCAATGTTCTGAGGAAGGGTCACAAGACCCGAAACGTTAAGTCTGATTTCTTCTTCATAGATACTGCCAGACCTGCTGAGCTTTTCAAACAACTTTGATTTTGTAACCTTGGTTGCCTGGTTCAGTACAACTCTTGGCTGGCTAACCTAGTTGTCTTCCTATTGGGAAACCAGTCTTCTTTCTGATGGTGTGCCTGAGGTCGTTTTAGAGGTAACTTGGTGTCTTACGCTGATCAAATTTAAGGCTGCTATGTTAACTTTCGAATTGTTGTTTCACAAAGCATTGCCTGTATTCTTGCTTTCTCTGTGGGTGTCCTTCCTGCCCTCTGTTTTTCTAAATAACTTTTTCTCAAAAGCTTTAATTCTCAAAACTATGACATTATCCATTGTGTCACCCAAGGGTTATTTAAGTTCTAAATATCTCCCTTGATGATTGATGCTGAGATAACACACCTGTTAACTTTATAACTTACAATTAATTAGAATGGTCATCTTAAACCCTCTATTAGGTTACCTCTTGGTCTATTTTGTGGCAAGTTTTTAAAGATCCCTTTGCACCAAAGCACTCTGAAGTTTCTGTCCATTGAGATAATTAGTTGCCTTTCTGTTCCTCTGACCAAAATGGATAACCTCACACTTATTCGTGTTAAACTTCATCTGCTGAATTTTGGCCCATTACACCTAACCTATTCATGTCTGTTAGAAAATTTTCTAGTTCTTCTTTACAACTTACTTTGCAACCTATTTTAGAGTCAACTGCAAATTGGCTGTAGAAATTTCTAACCCTGTGTTCAAGTTGTTCATATGGGTGGGACCAGAGGACTGAACCCAGTGGCACTCCATTAGTTACGTCTTGCTAACCAAAAAAAGACTCATTTTTCATGACTTTCTGCTTTCAGTAGGTGAGCCATTCCTCTATCTGCAATCTAGTAAATTACCCCCAACCCCATTTGGTGTTAAGTATTAACCTTTTGTGCAGTACCTTAATAAATAGTTTCTGGAAGACCAGACATGCTACATCTACAGGATTTCCATTATCCACCTTGCTTGTTACATCTTTGAAGAACTCGTAACAAATTAGCCAGACCTTCATAAAACCATGCTCTGACAGATGCACTTTGAGTTTTCAAATAACCTGTTATTACTTTCTGAAGGGATTCAATTTCCCAGTGATACATGTTAAACCAACTGGTCCATGGTTTCCTGCTTTCTGCCTCCCTTCTTTTTTGAATAAGGGTGTTTAACAACATTTTTTCAATCTGCTGGAATCTTTCTTGCATTCAGGGAATTTTGGAATATTATAAGCAATGGATCCACTGTCTCTGCTGCCTTTTTATTTAAGACCCTAGGATGTAGGCCCTCAGGTGCTGGGTACTTGTCTGCCTTGACTTGTGATGATCATCATTTCTAAACTTCTCCCCTTCTCCATTACTATTTGATGATGCACGTGTCCTCCATTGTGAAAGCTGTAGCAAAATATTGGTTTGGTAACTGCCACTTCCTGCATTCTATTCTATTTACTACCTGGTCTCCTCCCATTGTGGTAGCTCATTGCTGCCTCACAAGGCCAGATCTGGGTTCAGTTACAATCTTAGGCTTTTGTCTGTGTGGAGTTTATGTGCCTCCCTGTGTCTGTGTGGGTTTCTGCAGGACATTCTGATTTCTTCCCATAGTCCAAAGTTGTGCAAGTTAAGTAGATTAGCCACGCTAAATTGACGCATGATGTCCAGGGCTGTGCAAGCTAGGTGGGTTCGCTGTGGTAAATGCGAGGTTACAAGCATGGCGCAACATGGGTAGTGGGATGCTCTTCACAGGGTTGGTGCACACTTGAAGGGGCGAATGGGCTCTGTCTGCACTGTAAGGATTCTATGATCCTGAAGGGACCAACAGTCACTTCAGCTACTGTCTTCCCTTTTATATGCTTATAGAAACTTTCATTGTCCATTTTTATGCTCCGTGCTAGTTTTTTTTTCAAGTTTTAGCTTTGCTCTTTTCATTGCTTTTTTTTTTAGTAACCCCTTGTTGATTTTTCCCAATCTTTCAGCCTGCCATTTGACTTTGCAATATGGTATGCCTTCATTTTTGTCTTTATATTATCTTTAGTTTCCTTGCTTAGCCATGGATGTTTTTGCCCCCTCTTACAATCTTCCTCTCTGGAATATGTTATGGTTGGGAGCAATGAGTACCTCCTTAAACGTCTGCCACTGCTTATAATTGTCCTACCTTTTATTCTTCCTGCTCAGTCTACTTGAACCAAATCTGTCTTCATACCTATACAATTACCTTTGTTTAACTCCAGACCTCGAAGGTGGGACTCCAGTTTCTCACCTTTCAACAAATTTGAAATTTTACCATGCTCTTCCTCAGAGAATCCTTCAGTATGGGAGCAGTAATTAATCTCATTTCATTACACTACGCTAAATTTAAAATGGCCTGCTCCTGGTTGGTTCCAAAATGTAATTCTCCAAGAAACAATTTTCTAATACATTCCATCGACTTTCCTTCAAGTTTGATGAATGAATTTGATTAATTATGCATATCAAAATCAGCCATGGTAATTTCTGTACCTTCCTTACAATCTCCCAGTATTTCTCGGTTTATACTGCATGACTAATGTTGAGGGGCCTATAGATTACTTCCACTGGGGGCTTCTTTCCTTACTATTTCTTGTTTTTAATGAGAATTATTCTAAATGCACATAATTTCTCACTACAATACTGATCCACTCTTTTACTGACAAAGCTGCGCGACTTCATTTTCCTTCCTGCTTATCTCTGTGAAGCCTGGAGTGTCCTAGTATATTCAATACATAAACCTGGTCTCTCTGCAACCATGTCTCAGTAATACCAAAAAAAACTGATTTGTTTTCATTTACATTGTTAATTTATTAATTATAATCAGAGTGCATTGTGATAAAAAGCCTTTGAATTTATTCTATTATCAAATTTCACAACTCTGCTATGATTACTTGGTGCAGTACGAGAATTATCTGTCGTGTCTCTTCCTTTCATTTTCTGGTAACAATCAGACTCATCACTAGTCTGCACTTCTGCCTTCTCCTTTGACATTGATTTTTGTAATTTTCCATGCAGCATGGTGAGTAAGTTTGCAGATGATGCCAAAATAGTTGGTGTGGTGGACAGTGAAGAAGATTGCCTCAGAGTACAACACAACCCTAATCATTTGTTGCGTTTTGGTAAGGCGAACCAGGGCAGGAGTTAGTTGTATAGTCTTGAGGGGGTGTTGCTGAATAAAGTGACGTAAGGGTGCGGGTGTATAGTTCGTTAAAAGTAGAATAGCAGGTAGACACACAGTGGTGAAGAAGGCTTGCTTACTTTCATTGGTCAGAACACTGTGCATCACTAAGGACCTGCTGTCTCCCAACTGCTTGTGCAAAGATTACTGTAAAAGTGAATGGTATACTGGCGTAGTTGATCAAAAGAAAATCAGATTTCAGGTTGTGCTTGATGTTTCTCTGGATTTGACATCGAGATGATTTAAAAATGCATTTAATCTTTTCCCTGATTGATCTTTTCTTACAGCAGCAGTGTTGATTCTTGGAAGCTATGTTAAAGGGATACGTAGATTCTAGGCAAGGCTCTGGTTTGTCAGATGGATGTATAGTGAGTGTGCCATGCTCAGGATCTTGCTCCTTTGGTGTCTTTTTTCTCTAGGTCACTGAGTAGGAGCAGATGTTTCTTAAATACAGAAGGGTTATTTGCCTTACCACAGAATCTTTCTCATAACCTAACCAAGCACCTGGACATGGTCAAACGCAATCGATTCGAGGTTCATGACTTGCATGATGGGTTAATTGCTAGATGAGTTCCTTTCTCAGCCAGAGCTTATTATCGAGTGATTACATTTAATACTTATCTCACCATGTTGAGTGCAAGGGTGCCTTGTGAATAAGTCAGGGGGTGATGCATTTACACTCCTTCGAGGTGATTGCCTTTGTCTCTGAGATTTCGTAGTCAGGCCTACTTCAGTTTCTCTGGTTTTTCAATTTGTGAAGCATGGTAATTTAGATGTCCAGCCATCTTAACGGTTGTTTTAAGTTACTTCAAAACTCAACCACTGATATTGATAAATAAATATCGTGATTTTTAATATGAAACATGACTTTGTGACATCATCTTGACTTGGAACTACATACGTGTTCCTTCTCTGTTAGCACATCAAACTCCGAGGCCTCCTTTCTTAACAACACTGTAGATGTAACAATGCCACACAGACTTGCAGTCGTTCAAGAAGTGGTCAACTGTCACACCTTCTTTAGGGAAATTAGCAATGGGCAATAAGTGAGCAGTGCAACTGAAAACCACATTCTTTGAATTGAATTGAAGTAAAGACTTGATAAATTAAGCTAGCTGAGCATATTTCATTGTTTTGATGTGGACAAATCAGAAATCATTCCTTTCAGGCAGTCAACAAAATGGTAAGTTATCTGACTAAATCACCAATTTTATTTGAACAATGAATCATGCGCCAGCAAAAAGATAAAACGAGCCCCACTGCATCATAAAACCAGGCCAGCTCATTCCCGCCTCCCTAACCTGTTCTTTCTCTCACCTATCCCCTCCTCCCACCTCAAGCCGCACCTCCATTTCCCACCTACCAACCTCATCCCGCCTCCTTGACCAGTCCATCCTCGCCGGGCTGACCTATCACCTCCCCACCTATACTCTCCTCTCCACCTATCTTCTCCTTTATCCATCTTTGGTATGCCTCCCCCCTCTCCCTATTTATTTCAGAACCCTCTCCCCATCCCCCTCTCTGATGAAGGGTCTAGGCCAAAACATCAGCTTTTGTGCTCCTGAGATGCACTTGGCCTGCTGTGTTTATCCAGCTTCACGCTTTGTTATCTTGGATTCTCCAGCGTCTGCAGTTCCCATTATCTCAGATAAAACGAGCCATTCAGATTTTAAACTAATTCCTTCAAACTATTTTTCAATGCTTTTTTTCTTCTTCGCTGAGGTCTGTATATATATACTGCTAAGCAGAAATATTGAAACACCATTTTTGAAAAGTGCACAAGTTTAAATTGGTAATCCCATGTTAGAAATAGCAGAAAGAAAAATCTTGCATTGTATAAGAACACACCACACTCTGGCACCTTTTGGTTCAGGTGAAGTTTAGTTACAGCTTTAAAAATCTAGTATGTTATGAATGAAATTCTCGCACCTGATAGTTGATTTGTGAATGTCATTAAAATATTGCATATGGAAAGATTTGTATCCTTCTGTATCAGGAAATTTTATATATTATGTTGCCAGAATTTTGAGGGCTAATTGGAAATGTGAAGAAGTAGTTTTGCACCACTGGCAAATATGCCAGTTTGCTGGCCCCATTTTGTGCCTCAGCAATTTTTGGAAACTCTGAGTTGGTTGGAATTACTACCTGCCTGCAAACTGCAAGTTGTCAACTGATGTAATTGAAAGACCTCGGATTCCTATTTTGTGCCAAATCTAACAGTTGGCAGGCAGGCCTCACATGGCCAGAACGTAACTGGGAGATTACCTTCAGAAACAGGGTTGTGGACTTATTTCATTCTGGTGGGCCAGCCACTACATCCCCTGACCGCAAATTGATCGTGCATTAAGCTAAAGTTGCAGCAGTTGCTAGCTGTTCAGTGGAAGGGTTGCCCTTTCACAAACTTTGCCTGACAGCAGATTTTCAGGAAAATCTAGGCTGTTACGTTTAATGTCTTGAACGTTATCCGTATTGTATATAATGCAAAAAATTATAGTTGATAATTTAGTCATAGAATCTTTGTAGTGGAGGCATTTAAAAACATAGAGTGCTTTTAAGGATTTTATTCTGTGGTACTTTTTATTTCGCTGGTTTCTGTTTTGTAAAAGATTTACTTAATGCACTCATGATTAATGAAATTTAAACTTCAATGCTAAGATCTGTTAGCATTGCTAGCAGAAGGTGTATCCATGTTAGCCCATGCATTCATTATCAAAATGGTGTGATTTGCTGATTTTGATGATTTATGCAAGCAAAACATTTGAACATGCCTGTTTTACAGCAGCACAGAATAAATAGTTAACTTTATAGAAGCACAAGTGCTGGTTACTGTTGTAATTAGTTCATTTGACCGTTTTAATCACTTCTAAGTTTGATATAAATGCATTAATCAGAACTAGTAATGCCCTAGAGTTTTAATTGTAATTGAATTTCTATTATGTTTCTTTATACAAGTTCAGTAATAGTTAGATGCATGGGGTGGATAATTATAGTTGGTATTCAATATTTAACAAATGCTTATTGTATATTGTATATAGTGCCAGCTTTTTACTGCAGACAAATAGTTGAAATCTTGACAGTAATATACTGTTTTCTGTAAGCATTCTTAATTTTAGGCTGGAGGAACATTTGGCTTGCATCTTCAAAATGAATATAGTGGATTGTCAAAGGAATGTTGTTCTTCCACTTAACTTTCAAAACTCTATCTACATTATGCAATAGTGTGTAAGATTATATGGCTGAGGGGAAAACTAGAATGTGTAGAGTCAGTATTAAAGTAGCTTCTTGATTGTTTGAAGGTGGACTACATGGATGAAAATGAGGAATATTTTCAGCGGCAAGCTTCTCATAGACAGTCTCGTAGGCGATTTAAAAAAATTAACCAGAAAGGCGAGCGGCAAACAATCATTGATACAGTGGATCCTTATCCAGTGGGAAAGCCACCGTTACCAAGAGGATATCACACAGTAAGTCTTTGGTAAACTTTGTTCATCACAGTTTTTTAAAATTTCAATGAATTGTCAACATACACTGCCACAATAGTGTTAAAAACCAATTAAACACAAACTCCTGCTAAATATGGTGTTCCTGATACAGTTGCTTAGTGTATTGCCCTTCCATCTTTGCTGCCTATGTATAAGTTCAAGCCTGTTTGATAGTACAGAAGTCTAACAGGTGGTGTACTTGGACTTCCAGAACACATTTGAACAGTGCCTACATCAGACTTGTCAGCAATGTTCGAGCTCATGAAATAAAAGGGACGCTAGCACCGCAGAGGCAAAATTGACTGAGTGACAGGAAACAGGAATGGTTAATGGATTTTTTTGGGAGTGCTGAATGAAGGTTTGTTGCAGAGTTCCCCAGTAATCAGTGTCGGGATTCTTGCTTTTCTTGATATCACAGAAGTGTTACAATACAGAAGGAGGCTGTTGGGCCCACCGTACCTGGTCTCTGGCTTGTTTGTCCAAATAATCATCGAATGCTGTCTTGAATGCCTCAGTTGAATGGTTTGTACTAAAGTTGGTGGTTATTAGTTTATGGGGCACAGTTTCAAAATTTGTGGATGATGTTAAACTTGATAAGCATTGTTAACTGCTGTTAACTGAGAGTACGGTTTAGAATTTCAATAGGGCATAGACGAGTTGGTGGTTTGATAGACTTGTGGCGGATAAAGTTCAATGCAAAGAGATGTGAAGTGATACATTTTGGGAGGAAGAACATGGATGGACAGTATAAAACAAAGCACCCCTGAAGAGGTTATAGGAGCAGAGAACTTGTGTGTATATGTACTTAAATTATTAAAGGTGGCAGGACAAATTGAGAGAATAATTAGTAAAGCCTTCAGTGTCAAGGTTTTATTAGTAGAGACATTGTGCTAAAAGAGTACAAGTGCTAAAAGATTATGATAAACTTTTACAACTCAATAGTTCAGCCTCCGATGGAATATTCAGTTCTGGATGATGCACTTTGGGAAGGATGTGAATGCATTTGTAAGGGTGCCAAAGAGGTTGATGAAAATGGTTTCAGCAATGAGAATTTTAGCTATGAGGATAAATTGGCCAAATTAGGTCTGTTTTCCTTGAAGAACAGACTGAGAGAAGATCTGCTAAAGATATTTGCAAAGATGAGTAGTCAGAACAGGGTAGTTAGAGAGAAAATGTTCCTGGTCCTGAAAGGATTGTCAGGGCACAGATTTTAAATCAATTTGTAAAAGAAGCAAAAGTGATATGAGAAGAACTTGCTCACATCATGAGTGGTGGTTGTCTGGAATGTATGTCATGGGGATGCATGTAATAGGGTGGACTACTAGCGATAGGCATTCAAAAGGGAATTAAACTTTTATTTGAAAGGAAAAACATGCACTGGGTTACAAGAAGAAGGTGGGATACTGAAGCTAAGTGATCTGCTGTTTCTGAGAGGTGACAAGGACATGATGGACCAAATGGATTTCCTTTCCGTGTTGTAACAAGACAGTGATTACAGGGCCAAAATCGTCTGTTTGGTGCATCTCTCAACAATGACTCTGGAAGAAATGTTCAAAGAAAGCCACTAATTGCATTGACTGAATTTCACTCAGTAAAGAAAGAATGGTGGTTTTGAATTGAAATCAGAGTTTGTGATTCAATTTTTCTTATTTTGTTAAAATTTCGTTTTTTTAACTGCTAAGCGACATTGGTAGTTTTAAAGTATCACTTGTCGAACTCCTGCTCCTTTCTTTGTCGATCAAAATTGTAACGGTCCTTGGATAATGTTTCTGTGAACTGTCAGAAGAGTAATGATGTATGTTAGAATCCTGCAGTTAAGTTTCTAAAACCCTTACTTTGTGGTTCAGTGTGTGGGTCTTTCAAACTGTAGCTCTCTGATGAAGGGTCTAGGCCCGAAACGTCAGCTTTTGTGCTCCTGAGATGCTGCTTGGCCTGCTGTGTTCATCCAGCCTCACATTTTATTATCTTGGAATCTCCAGCATCTGCAGTTCCCATTATCTCTCTCACCAAGATAAAGGAGACAGCTTTCGAAATGCAACAAGCAATAATCTTAATGTTGGTATATTTTTCTCTGAGTTGCAGAAGTGCTAAATGTGTATGTACTTAATGTTATCCCTAATGGAATTTGGCCTCTGTTCGGATTACATTTGTTTATTCTAATTAAAATTGATTGGTCAAGAGTCTGCTCAATTTTGCTCTAAATAATTCAAAGTCTAGCAGTGAAGTTACAAATGTCATCCTGTGCTTACTACTTAATCTATTTAAATTTGAGTATTTGGCTACCGTTCTGGATAGATTGCTCAACAGTCACTTACTTAATCCATGTGGCATGACACACAGGATTATTTGATTTGGTACAGCTATAAATATTAATGATGTCCATACATTTGCAAGGTTTGTATAGAAATACAAGATCCTTAGGGGCCTTGATAGAGTAGATGTAGCAAGATGTTTTGTCATCTAGAAAAATTAGGAACTGTGTTTGGGGATGGATGGGCCCTTATTTAAAATTTGAGGGCTTTCGATTTCAGAGTTCAGGCAGAATGTTTTCTGTGAGCGTCATGAATCTTTGGAACTCTCTTCCTGAGCAGGTGCTCAAAATAGAGGCCTTGGGTATCTTTAATACATAGAGGTGGATAATCTTTAAGTAAGGGAGTAAACCTCAGGCGACTGTCTGTGTGGAGTTTGCACATTCTCCCTGTGTCTGAGTGGTTTCCTCCCACAGTCCAAAGATGTGCAGGTTAGGTGGATGGGCCATGCTAATTTGCCCGTAGTGTTCAAGGGTGTGTGGGCTATTGGGGGACAGGTCTGGGTGGGATGCTCCAAGGGGGCGGTGTGGACTTGTTGGGTTGAACGGCCTGTTTCCACACTGTAGGGAATCTAATCTTAAAAAAAAGGTTGGCAGGAATGTGGATTTGAGGTTATACTCCAATCAGTTATCGTATTGAATAATGGAGCAGGCTTGAGGTGCCAAATGGCCTATGCCTCCTTGTTTGTTTGTTCAATTTTTGTCTTTTGCAGCAAAAGAACATCTTCTTTTAAAAAAAATGGCTTTTTGCATGTAAGTTGACTTCCCATATTCATATACAAAAATTCCTTTCTTTATCTTAGTTTAGTTATAAGTGAAAACTTTTTATGGGAGGGGCAGCTTAATGGTAATCTTTGATCCATAGAAAAGATATATTCTGCCAATCCAGACAGCCTA
Source organism: Stegostoma tigrinum (assembly GCF_030684315.1). Taxonomy (NCBI): domain Eukaryota; kingdom Metazoa; phylum Chordata; class Chondrichthyes; order Orectolobiformes; family Stegostomatidae; genus Stegostoma; species Stegostoma tigrinum. Next base: position 38,194,815 of record NC_081354.1, on the reverse strand, counting down.
ACTAGCTGAATGCCGAATACTTGAATGAGAGAAAAATAACTGCCAGTCATTCATTTCAACTTTCAAGTGAATAATGACATGAGGTTTTCACTTTCTCTTAAAGTAAGACTTCTCCAAAATATGTGTCTGTTACAAATGAACCATTGTATATGGTATTGCCTCAATTTTTAAACATAAGGTTATTTTTGACGTCAGTGGTGGGGAAGCTGTTGGAGGAGACATTGAGAGATGGGATTTATTTACATTTATAGAACATAGAACAGTACAGCACAGTACACGCCCTTTGGCCCCGGACGTTGTGCTGACCTATTATCCTATTAAGATCAATCTACCCTGCATACCCTACATTTTACTACCCTTTATGTGTCTATCCAAGAGCCGCTTAAAAGTCTTTAAAGTGTCCGACTCCACTACTACTGCCGGCAATGCATTCAGCACGCCCACCACTGTTTGGAAGCGAATGGACTACTAGCAATAGGCAACATGGGTTTGTTCAGAGAACGCCATGTCTTACCAACTTGATTAAGTTTTTTGAGAAGGTGACAAGAATGATTGATGAGGGAAAGGCAGAGGATGTTGTCTACATTGACTTTAGTAAGACATTTGATCAGGTAGCTCATGGCAGGCTGGTACAAATGGTAGAGTCTCATGGGAACTGGTGTGAACTGGCTTGGTCATAAAGACAGAGTGTAGTGGTGGAAGGATGCTTTTCGGAATGGAGATCAGTGACTGGTGGTGTTCTGCAGGGATTAGTGTAGGAACCTTTGCTGTTTGTAATGTATATAAATGATCTGGGGGAAAATATAGGTGGTCTGATGAGTACGTTTGCAGATGACACCAAAATTGGCAATGTTGCAGATAGTGAGGAGGATTGTCAACTGATATAACCAGATTGCAGATTTGGGCAGAGAAATGGTAGATGGAGTTTAGTCCGGACAAATGTGAGGTGATACATTTTTGACAATCACATTCCGGTGTAAATTATACAATAAATGGCAGCACCCTTCAGAGCCTTGACGTACAGCAGGATCTGGGCGTACAGGTCCATAGGTGCCTGAAAGTGGCACACAGGTGGACAAGGTAGTCAAGAAGGCCTACTGCATGCTTGCCTTCATCGGCTGGGGCATTGAATGTAAAAGTTGTCAAGCTATGTTACAGCTATATAAAACTTTAGTTAGGCCACATTTGGAATGTTGCATTGAGTTCAGGTCACCACACTACCAGAATGATGTGGATGCTTTGGGGATGGTGCAGAGAAGGTTTACCAATATTTTGTCTGGTCTGGAGAGTTTTACGTATGAGGAAAAATTGGATACACTCGGTTTGTTTTCACTGGAAAGATGGAGGCTGAGGGGCAACTTGACTGAGGTCCACAAAATTATGAGGCATAGATAGGGAGGATAGTCAGAGGCTTTTTCCCAGGGTCAAAAGATCAACTACGAGAGGGCCTGGGTTCAAGGTGAGGCGAGGGGGGAAATTGTGGGGAAAATGTTTCATGCAGAGGATGAACTCACTGCCAGCGGAGGTGATGGAAGTAGGCACGTTAGCAATGTTTAAGGCATATCTTGATGGACCACATGGACAGAGGGATGGAAACAATGTGTGGGCAGTAAGTAGCAGGTCTAAATAAGGATTAAGCATTGGTACAGGTTTGGTTGGCTGTAGGGCCTGTTCATGTGCTGTGCTGTATTGTATTTTAGTGTACTTTGATGGTTAAAGGCATTGATAGATTCTTGAAGAATCTATCCAATGCACAGGACTGGAAGTTGAATAAAACGGTTGAGTCAACCCTATAGATGTGGCAGAGAAGGGAATTCTCTTTGATGTTTAGGTACTGTAAGGTGATGCTGTTGGGATAAAACTTTCAGATTATGTTGTCAGTAAGTTTAGTTTATTCTATTTTATCTTTATTTCTGTTGTATAATAAACATTAGTTTTATTGTTATAACCAAAATTGCAGCACTCTCTGCTTGTCCTTAAGTGAAAGATCACCTTTGTTAAATTTAAAAAAAAACCTGTCAGGCTAGATTTCAGCTTGGATCTGACTAGTGGTGTGATAATGTCAGCTGGATCATCACATAATCATTATGTAATACTACTGTGGTGGGGGAAATTGTAATATTTTGAAAGAAATTCTCAATTTCAAACTTCTGTAATTTCACAGATTAACGCAGAGAATGATAATCATAGTGTTAGTTATTTAACGCTTTGCTCTGTCTGGTGGGACTCTAGTATACTTTTTGCCCCGTTTCCCAGTGAGGTGGTAAGTTAGCATATTTATGATTCAGTTTGATGCTAGCCATCATTTAAACTGTTGCAAGAATGATTTCATACAGCATTTACGGATGAGCTAAGATAAGTAGTGGAATTTTCCAAAAGATTTCCATGCTTTTGATTGATATAGCTATACCATAATGTTGGATATCTAGTAATGCTCATTTTCTTTTTCTCCTTTTCATGGCTTTCATTCATTTGGCTGCCAGGTATACAATAAATCAAAGGTATTATAATTATTCAGCATAAAATCTTAATCATATAGATATATGAGGGAAATAACGCTTCATGAATCTGCTGGGAACAGTGTTCTGTCTAATTTTCTATCTGCTGAGGGGATCTCCAATGTCTGTGTGCAGCAGTGACTTCTGGAACTAGTGCTGCATTTGGTACCAGCACGTATCACTTCTAATGAATGTTGGAATGTAGGTGCACAACTTAGAGGGAACATTAATTGGTAGCAGTGTACCGACATAGACAGAGAACTGGTTAACAGACTGGAAACAAAGAATAGGAAAAGACAGAGATAATGGGAACTGCAGATGCTGGAGAATCCAAGATAACAAAGTGTGGAGCTGGATGAACACAGCAGGCCAGGCAGCATCTCAGGAGCACAAAAGCTGATGTTTCGGGCCTAGACCCTTCATCAAAGCAGAATAGAATAGGAAAAGACATGTCTTTTTTTCTTGTAGCAATTGTGACTAACAGAGTACCACAAGAATCAGTGCATGGGTCTCAACTATTCACAATATGTATTAATGACTTAGATAAGCGAGATAAATGTAAACTTGCCAAGTTTTCAGATGATACAAATGCAGAGTTTCTGAAGTGAGATTTGGAGAAGTTGACTGAGTGGGCAAATGCATAGTAAATGAAGTAAATGATCCTGGATAAGTGAGAAATTATTCATTTGATAGCGAAAAACAGAAAGGCAGATTATTATCTGAACGCTGGTAGATTGGGAAAGGAAGCGGTGCAATGATAGATACCGTGGTGTACTTGGACACCAGTCGCTGAATGGTGCAGCGGGCAGTGAAGACACCAAATACTATGTCGGTCTTTAAGAGTGAGAGGCTTGGAATGGAAGAACATGGCCATCTTGCTGCAATTGTATGGGGTTTTAGTGAGACTGTAACAAGAATGTTGTGCCTGGATTTGGTCTCTTTATTTGATTAAGAATGTTCTGGCTGTAAAAAGAGTGCAACAAAGATTTACCAGACCCATTCATGAGATCATAGGATTGACATATGAAAAGGGACTGGCTTGCTTAGGGCTATATTCTCTGTAGTTTAGAAGAATGAAGACTGATGTCATAGAAACCTGTAAAATTCTGGCAGGACTCAACAGGTAAATGCAAGAATGATGTTCCCGATGACACAGAGTACAGAAGCAGGGGTCATGGTCTAAAGACCCCGTATAAGTCATCTAGGACTGAGATGAGAAGTGTCTTAATCCCGTGTGGTTAGCTGTGAAACTTTCTGCCACAGAAAGGTGTTCAGGTCAAAACATTAAATGTTTTTAAGAAGAGGTTGCATACAACTCTGAGTACTAAAAGGATGAAAGGGAAAGGAGAGAAAGTAGAAACCAGGCCGTGAATTTAATCAGCCATGATCATATTGAATGGCACAGCAGGCTTGCAGGGTTGAAATGGCCTACTCCTGCTTCTATTTTCTATATTTCAATTTGTGTTTCTGTCTCCCGCAGACAAATAGTTGAAAAAAGCTGAAAATCTCAAATACTACAGATTCTGATTGTTTCTCATCCTAGTCTGAAATCTAATCTGAAGATTTTCCATTTGTTCTGCAACTGTCAACAATCAGATCTCATCAGAACTATGTAAAGTGAACCCCTCTTTGTCATCTGAATTTACCCCTTGACTTCCGGGGATGTTGTTTTCTTCCTTTTATTTGCATAAGGTTTTTCCCACCAATAATAACTCTGCTGATTTGCGTTATGTCTTTATCCTGTCTGTGTATGGTTGTGTGTGTTTAGGATTAAGGGGGATAAAGTTTAATTCACACAGTAGCTTATTTGATAACCAGTTTGTCACTTGTGTGAAGAATGAGCCAGAAATAAACACATTATTTTTGAGTTTATTGAAAGCCCATTGAAAGTCTTCTTTCTCCCACGAAACAGTACTAGAAACAAATTTGACCATTTTTGATGATTGAATGAGATAGTTACACTTTTGGTATGGTTTGTGGAGTAGTGGAGATTGATTTTTAGTGCACTACGCAAAATCCCCATCAGAGTCACAACAATTTTACATAAAATTATCACTCAATAAGATTTATAATCAACATGTATTTTAGGATTCTAACCAACGGTCCTTCATCAGCACCTTCCAGACCAGTGACCTCGACCACCTGGAAGACCATGGGTAACTAGATGCATGGGAACTAAATCACCTACGACTTCTCTTCCATATGCCACACCATTCTGACTTGGAGCTATCTTGCTGTTCCTTTGCAGTTGCTGGGTGAAATTCCATGACAACACTACACATTAACCCACTTCATATGGATTATAACAATTAAAGAATGCTACTTTTTCCAGCGATGCTGATATTCCACGAGTAATTCTTTATATTAAAAAAAATGTTCTGGGACCTGTAACCGTAAATCAATTCAACCTTTACTGGAGCTTTGCTCACTATTTGGAGCCTTGTTCTGAGTTGGTAGAATTAAAATTGACTGTGCAGCAAGAGAAATTTGTTCATTTCTTTATACTAAATTTTTAAACAAAAATATTTTTGCATTAGAGAAAATTAAAGTCACAAAAAGTAGCAATAGGTTGGACAATTTGTCAAGCGAATGAGGTGAGCAGTTCTGATTCCGTACCTACTGAGCTGCCTGCTCTAACCCATATGATTGATCGTGAAAATAAATTTTCTGGTGGACTGGAAACTGGCTGCCTGGATCCTTGATTACAGATATCAAATGACCTGGGGACAATTTAAATAACTTTAAACTTTAAGCCTGCATTTTGGTTCTGTACAGCCTTTGCATATGGAGAACAGAGTTACATTGGGGTTTCAATTTCTCTAGTTGCAATAAGCCCAAAATTCTTTCTTAATTATACAAGATACTGTTTACATGTATTTGATACACAAGGAAGTCTGATAACTAGGCACGAGGAAGCCTGATAACTGAACAGATCCCATTGTACTTTGGTAGAAAGACCTTAGACAGTGGTGTTTCTCAACTGTGCCACGGTAGCAGTTGCCCCGAACTTTAGTGAGTCCCTCAGCATGTAGTCCTGGACCTGAAAATGTGCCAATCTGCAACACTCATTGGAGTTTGGCTCTTGGCACTGGAAGACCTAGGCACCGGAAAAGACAATGGCAGAAACAGCCCTGTCAGCCATGCAATGCCCTCCTCAGTAACATCTGGGGGAGGGGTTAGTGCCAAAATTGGGAGAACTGTCTCACAGACTTGTCAAACAACAGCCTGACATAGTTGTACTCACACAATCATATCTTACAGACAATGTCCCAGACACCGCCATCACAATCCTTGGATATGTCCTGTCTCACTGGCAAGACAGACCAGCAGAGGGGGTGGCACAGTGGTGTACAGTCGGGAGGGTGTTGCTCTGGGAGTCCTCAACATTGACTCCAGACCCCATGAAATCTCATGGCTTCAAGTTAAACATGGGCAAGAAAACTTCCTGGTGATTACCACATGCCGTCCTCCCTCATTTGATGAATCAGTACTCCTCAATGTTGAGGAACACTTAAAGGAAGCACTGAGGACGGCAAGGGCACATAATGTACTCTGGATGGGGGATTTCAATGTCCACCACCAAGTGTGGCTCAGCAGCAGTATGACTAATCAAGCTGATTGGGCCCTAAACAACATAGCTGCTAGACTGGGTCTGCAGCAGGTGGTGAGGGAACAACAAGAGGGAAGAACATGCTTGCCCTCATTCTTGCTAATCTGCCAGATGCAGTTGCATCTGTCCATGACAGTATCGGTAAAAGTAACCATCGCACAGTCCTTGTGGAGAGAAATCCTGCCTTCACGTTGAGAACAACCTCTATCGTGAAGTGTGGCACTATCACTGTGCTAAATGGGACAGACTTCACACAGATCTGGCAACTCAAGACTGGGCATACATTGGACTCTGTGGGCCATCAACAGCAACGGAATTGTTCTCCAACATAATCTGTAATCTCATAGCCTGGCATGTCCCCCACTCAACCATTACCATCAAGCCAGGGGATCAACCCTAGTTCAATGGAGAGTGCAGGAGGGCATGCCAGGAGCTACACCAGGCATACCCGAAGACAAGGTAACAACCTCGTGAAGCCACCGAACAGGATTATTTGCATGCGAAACAGCAGAAGCAGCAAGTGATAGACCGACCTAAGCAATCCCACAACCAACGGATGAAATCTAAGTCTGCAGTCTTGGTACATCCAGTCGTGACGGGGAGTGTGGTGGGCAGTTAAACAATTCACTGGAGGAGGAGGCTCCACAAACATTCCCATCCTCAATGATGGAAGAGCCCAGCACATCTGTGCAAAAGATAAGGCTGAAGCCATTGCAGCAATCTTGAGCCAGAGTGCCAAGTGAATGATCCATTTCAGCCTCCTCCAGTAGACCCCAGCATTACAGATACCAGTCTTCAGCCAATTCGATTCACTCCACATGATATCAAGAAACGGTTGGAGACTCTCGATACTGCAAAGACTATGGGCCCTGGCAATAGGATTGAAGACTTGTGCTCCAGAACTTGCCGCTCCCTCAGCCAAGCTGTTCCAGTACAGTTACAACACTGGTATCTACCTGACAATTTGGAAGGTTGACCAAGTGTTTCCTGTACATAAAAAGCAGGACAAATCCAACCCAGCCAATTACCGCCCATTAATCTCTTCTCGATCATCAGTAAAGTGATGGAAGGTGTAAACAGTGTTATCAAGCATTTCCTGCTCAGAAATAACCTGTTCACTGACACCTAGTTTGGATTCTGCCAGGGCCACTCAACTCCTGACCTCATTATAGCCTTGGTTCAAACGTGGTCAAAAGAGTTGAATTCCGGAGGTGAGGTGAGGATGACAGCTCTTGATATCATGCATTTGATCGATTGTGGCATCAAGGAGTTTTGGCAAAACTGGAATCAATGGGTATCAGAGGGCAAACTCTCCAGTAGTTGGAGTCATACCTAACACATAGGAAGATGGGAGGGGGTGGTTGTGGGAGGTCATTCACCTCAGCTCCGGGACATCTGTGCATGTGCTCTTCAGGGTAGTGTCCTAGGCCCAGCCATCTTCAGCTGCTTCATCAATGACCTTCCCTCCATCATAAGGTCAGAGGTGGGGGTGTTCGCCGACGATTGCACAATGTGCAGCCCCATTCGCAACTCCACAGATACTGAAGCAGTCTGTGTTCACATGCAAGATGATTTGGACAATATCCAGGCTTGGGCTGACAAGTGACATTCGCATCACACAAATGCCAGGCTATGACCATCGCCAATAAGAGACAAGCCAACCACTGCCCATTGGCATTCAATGCTGTTACCATCACTGAATCCCCCACTATCAATATCCTGGGGCTTACCATTGACCAGAAACTCAACTGGACTCACCACATTAACAGAGTGGCTACAAGAGCAAGCCAGAAGCTGGGAGTATAGCGGCAATAACTCACATCCTGACTCCTCAAAGCCTGCCACCATCTACAAGGCACAAGCCAGAAGTGTGATGGAATACTCCCCATTTGCATTGACACCATCCAGGACGAAGCAGCCCGCTTGATTGGCACTACATCCACAAGTATTCACTGCTTCCACCACAGATGTTCAGTAGCAGCAGTGTGTACTGTCTACAAGATGCACTGCAGAGATTCATCAAAGATCCTCAGACAGCACCTTCCAAACACATGACTGTTTCCATTAAGAAGGACCAGGGCAGCAGATATATGGGAATACCACCACCTCCAAGTTCCTCTCCAAGCCAATAAACATCCTGACTTAGAAATATATCACCGTTCCTTCGCTGTCACTGGGTCAAAATCCTGGAATTTCCTCCCTAATAGCATTGTGGGTCAACCCACAGCAGGAGGATTGCAGTGGTTCATCAACTTCTCAAGGGCAATTAGGGATGGGCAAGAAATGCTTGCCAGCCGGTGACGCCTACATCCTACAAAAATGAATAGGGAACAAAAAGAGACCAGCAAGTTTCGGGCAGTGCAAAGAACACCTTTGACTGAGTTAAAGGTCTTCTGGGTGCAGTCAGTGTTTGTTTGGTATGTGATCCGGGGACAGCCTATAGAACACAGTACAGTGTCATTGAGCTGCTCAGTCTAAACCTTGACAAAAGTCACTGCATCTCTCCAGACTTCGTTTGCATCGGTACATTCAAGAAAGAGATATGTGACAGTCTCTTTTATCCTCTCCTCAGCATAGCTTGCTTCGATGTTCAGATTCTGGGCATGCATAAAGGATCTTGCAGGTAGTGCCCTTCTTGTCACCAGCGAGGCTCTGTCTTCATGTTTGTTGGAAAGTTTTGGTGATGAGATATTCTGCTAAATGACTTTGACAGTCTGCTCAGAGAACCATCTGGCAAAATCAAAACTCTCCTTTTCCTGTAGGGCCTGAAGGATGCTGTGTGTTGGCCACTAGCTGATGGTCTTATGGTTAAAGGATTTCCCTTCGATAAATTTTTCCATGAGGGACAGGTGATATGGAACCGTCCAAATACTTGGAATGTTCTATGGCAACAAAACCAGGTCCATCCATCCTATCATTGAGGGCATGTCAAACTTCGGTACGTAGTGACACTTGGTGTTTGCGTACCAAGGGTGTACACACAGCTTGATGCAGCCATGTAAATGTAGCCATCAGGAAGAAGGCTTATCTAGTGCTTTATACATAGTGTATCTTGGTACCTGAACGATCTTGACCTCCAGATGAAGTGGAAGATGGCTCGGGTGACTGCAGCAGCATCGGCTTTGGGAATAGGCCAGACCTGTGCCCCACACCAGAGAATTCCTCACTCCTGATGATGAGGTTTTTTTCCCTGAAATAGAGAGAATGCAATGCTCCCATCCACCCGCCTTCTGCCTCACCTTGGCAGTACATTCCTCCCAAGTTTTGGTTTACGTCCTAGCCTCTCTGAGCCATTTACCCTGCACGTTAAGATAGTCTGTCCTGATGGTGAAGGGTATGAAGGATCAGTTGGCCCAGTCCTCAAAGAACATGACCTTGCTGTTTCCTTGATTTATGTTGGTACCTCAGGCCAGTTTAAGCAGCAGTGGCTCATGAGTCTGCACACTGACAGTGAATCGAGGTAGAAAACAGCAAAGTCATCCATGCCCAGGGAGGCCTTCAATTGTCTGTTGCGCCTCAAGCTCACATCCTTCGTGATGGAGTACAAAAAATACTTTATACAACATGCAATCAAGGCAGGAGAGAGTGGGTCGTCCTCCATGACTCCAGATTTGACTCCATCCATTGATTGAGACTGCACCACTGATGTTGATGTAGAGTAGTCTGATCCAATTGCAGGTACCCTCCCCAAAGCCCATTTTGTAGAGCACATCTGACACGCAGATGTGCGATATCCTGTCATAGGCCTTTTTTTTTCTTTATTCATTCATGCGTCGCTGGCTAGGCAACATTTATTGCCCATCCCTAAATGCCAAGAGGGCAGATAAGAGTCAACCACATTATTTAGAGCTGGATGAACACAGCAGGCCAAGCAGCATCAGGGGAGCAGGAAGACTGACGTTTTGGGCCTAGACCCTTCTTCAGAAATGGGGGAGGGGAAGGGGGCTCTGAAATAAATAGGGGGACAGTGGGATGTTATCCTGATGTTAATGGGATAACATCAGATCAATAGAGAGGGAGGCGGATAGAAGATGGACAGAGGAGAAGAGAGGTGGAGAGGAGACAGACTGGCCAAAGAGGCAGGAATGGAGCCAGTAAAGGTGAGTGTAGGTGGGGAGTTAGGGAGGAGATGGGTCAGTCCAGGGAGGATGGACGGGTAAAGGGGGCGGCGTGTGTTTGGTAGTAGGAGATGGGGGTGGGGCTTGAGGTGAGAGGATGGGATAGGTGGGAGGAAGGACAGATTAGGGAGGTGGGGAATGAGCTGGGCTGGTTTTGGGATGTGACAGGGGAGGGGAGATTTTGAAGCTTGTGAAGTCCACATTGATACCATTGGGCTGCAGCGTTCTCAAGTAGAATAGCAGTTGCTGTTCCTGAAACCTTCAGGTGGCATCATTGTGGCACTGCAGGAGGCCCAGGATGGACATGTCATCTGAGCAGTGGGAGCGGAGTTGAAATGGTTTGCGACTGGGAGGTACAGTTGTTTAGTGTGAACCGAGCGTAGGTGTTCTGCAAAGTGGTCCCCCAACCTCCGCTTGGTTTTCCCGATGTGCAGGAGGCCACGTATGGAACAGTGGATGCAGCATACCACATTAGCAGATGTGCAAATGAACATCTGCTTGATGCGGAAAGTCTTCCTGGGGCCTGGGATGGGGGTGATGGGAGGTGGTGTATCGGCAGGTGTAGCACGTCCTGTGGTTGCAGGGAAAAGTGCTGGGTGTGTAGGGGCTGGTGGGGAGTGTGGAGCAGACAAGCGAGTCACAGAGAGAGTGGTCCCTCCGGAAAGCAGATAAGGGTGGGGAGGGAAAAATGTCTTTGGTGGTGGGGGCGGATTGCAGATGGCAGAACTGTCGGAGGATGATGCATTGGATCCAGAGGTTGGTGGGGTCGTACTTGAGGGCAAGGGGGATTCTGTTTTGGTTGTTATTGCGGGGGGTGGGGTGTGAGGGATGAGTTGGGGGAAATGTGGGAGATACGGCCAAGGGCATTCTCGACCACTGACGGTGGGAAATGGTGGGCCTTGGAAAAACGAGGACATCTGAGATATTTGGGAGTGGAATGCCTCATCCTGGGAGCAGATGCGGCGGAAGCGAAGGAATTGGGAAGAGGGGATGGCATGTTTGCAAGAAGGTGGCTGGGTGGAGGTGTATTCTTGGTAGCTGTGGGAGTCGGTGGGCTTGAAATGGATTTTGGTTTCTAGCTGGTTGCCAGAGATGGAAACAGAGAGGTATTAGAGATAGTACAGGTGAACGTAAGGTTGGGGTGGAAGGTGTTGGTGAAGTGAATGAACTGTTCGAGCTCCTCATGGGAGCACAAGGTGGTGTCGATACAGTCATCAATGTACCAGAGGAAGAGGTATTGTTTAGGGCCAGCATAGCTATAGAAGAGGGATTGTTCTACATAACCTACAAAGAGGCAGGCATAGATTGGACCCATGCAGGTACCCTTGGCCACCCCTTTGTCTGTAGGAAGTGGGAGGAATTGAAAGAGAAGTTGTTGAGGGTGAGGACGAGCTCACCTAAGCGGATAAGGGTGTCATTGGACAGGGACTGGTCTGACTACAGGACAGGAAGAAGTGGGGGTCCTTTAGGGCATCTGTATGGGAAATGCAGGTGTATAGGGACATCCATGGTAAAGATGAGATGTTGGAGACCAGGGAATTCGAAGTTCTGGAGGAGGTGGAGGGTGTGGGTGGTGTCACAGATGTAAGTGGAGAGTTCCTGGACCAAGGGGGGTAAAAATGTATTCGAGAAAGGTGGAGATAAGTTCAGTGGGCCAGGAGCAGGCGAAGACAATGGATTGACCAGAGCAGTCAGGTTTGTGGATTTTGGGAAGGAGGTAGAAGTGGGCGGTGCGGGGTTGGGGAACAATGATGTTGGAGGCTGTGGGTGGGAGGTCACCTGAAGTGATGAGATTGTGGATGGCTTGGGAGATACTGGTTTGATTTTCAGGGGTGGGGTCATGATCAAGGGGATGGTAGGAGTATGTGTCGGAGAGTTGCCGCCTGGCCTCAGTGATGTCAAGGTCAGTGTGCCATACTACAACTGTGCCTCCCTTGTACGCAGGTTTTATGGTGATGTTGGGATTGGAGCGGAAGTAACGGAGGGCTGCACGTTCTGTGAGGGAGAGGTTGAAGTGGGTGAGAAGGGTGGAGAGGTTGAGGCAATTGATGACTCGATGGCAGTTGGAGATGAAGAGGTCGAGGGAGGGTAGGAGGCCTTGGGGTGGTGTCCAGGAGGAGGGGATGTATTGCGGGTGGGAGAAGGAGGGTTAGGCTCATGGTTGAAGAAGTAAGCGAGGAGGTGGAGGCGGCTAAAAAACTGCTGAATGTCCAAACGTGAGTGGTATTCTTTGTGTGGGTGAAGACCCGGTCTTCACCATACCCCCAGAACTCCCCCTTACTGAGGATGAACGGCCAGTCCTCAGTAAAGGGCTCACCTTTGTCCCCCTCCACCCATCTTTACCATGGACGTCCAGTCCCTATAAGCCTGCATTCCCCATACAGATGGCCTAAAGGACCTCCGCTTCTTACTGTCCCGCAGGCCCATCCACTGACACCCTCATCCGCTTAGCCAACTTTGTCCTCACCCTCTACAACTTCTCTTTCAATTCCTCTCACTTCCTACAGACAAAAGGGGGTGGCCATGGGTGCCCCCATGGGCCTAAGCTATGCCTGTCCTTTTTGTAGGTTGTGTGGCCCGAAATCATACCTCTTCCTCCGTTATATTGATGACTGTATTGGTGCCGCTTCGTGCTCCCATGAGGAGCTGGAACAGTTCATTTCACTTCACCAACACCTTCCACTCCAACCTTAAGTTCACCTGTACCATCTCTAATACCTCTCTCCTTTCTGGACCTCTCTGTTTCCATCTCTGGCAGCCACTTAGAAACTGATATGCATTTCAAGCCCACTGACTTCCACAGCTACCTAGAATACATCTCCTCCCACCCACCTTCTTGCAAAAATGCCATCCCCTATTCCCAATTCCTTCGCATCCGCTGCATCTGCTCCCAGGATGAGGCATTCCACTCCCGAACATCTCAGATGTCCTCGTTTTTCAAGAACTGCAACTTCCCCCCACTCAGTGGTCGAGAACGCCTTCGACCGTGTCTCCTGCATTTCCCCCAACTCATCCCTCACACCTACTCTGGTTCGCACTGAACAACTGTAGCTCCCAGTGGGAAACCATTTCAACTCCCCCCTCCCACTGCTCAGACGACATGTCCGTCCTGGGCCTCGTGCAGTGCCACAACAATGCTACCTCACCGGTTGCAGGAACAGCAACTGATATTCCTCTTGTGAAACCTGCAGCCTATTGGTATCAATGTGGACTTCACAAGCTTCAAAATCTCCCCTCCCCCTATCACATCCCAAAACCAGCCCAGCTCGTCCTCACCTCCCTAACCTGTCCTTGCTCCCACCTATCCCATCCTCTCACCTCAAGCCCACCCCCGTCTCCTACCTACCAACCTCACAAGACATAGGAGTGGAGGTATTTGCCTCCCCCTTTACCTGTCGGTCCTCCCTGGACTGACCTATCTCCTCCCTAACTCCCCACCTACACTCACCTTTACTGGCTCCATTCCTGCCGCTTTGACTGGTCTATCTCCTCTCCACCTATCTTCTCCTCTATCCATCTTCTGTCTGCCTCCCCCTCTCTCCCTATTTATTTACCCCCTTCCCTTTCCCCATTTCTGAAGAAGGGTCTATGCCGGAAACTTCAGCCTTCCTACACCTCTTATGCTGCTTGGCCTGCTGTGTTCATCCAGCTCTGCACCTTATTATCTCAGATTCTCCAACATGTGCAGTTCCTACTATCCCTGGTCAACCACATTGCTGTGGATCTGGAGCCACATGTTGGCTAGACCAGGTAAGGATGGCATTTTCCTTCCCTAAAGGACAATAATGAACTAGTTGGGTTTTTCCACAATCGACAATGGATTCACGGTCGTCATTAGACTCGTAATTCCCGATATTTATTGAATTTAAATTCTACCATCTATCATTGCGGGTTTCAAACCCAGGTCCCCAGAATGTTGTCTGGATCTCTGTTATTACAGTTCAGCAGTCATAGTATTAGGCTATCGCCTCCCCTGGTCCGGGCTGATGAGGTAGGTGTCAACCCCCATGCCCTGTACATAGGTGATCATAACCTTGAGGACTGCGAGGTTTGCAAAGGTCTTCTTGCCCTGTATAGTACAGTTTTGGTCGGGGCTGAATCACCAATCCCAGTGCAGACCTGACCTGGTTGGTGTTGACCTTTACAGGATTTTATAATCCACACTTAACAGTGACATTGGTTGTCAATTTCTAATTTCCTCCTTCTCCCACTTCTGCTTTATAGATGGAGGTAGTCATAACTTTCCTCCTAAATTCGCACATGCTACTGGCTAGAAGCACACTGTTGTACGCTTCCAGCAGAACCTGGCTTATCAATTCCCACAGAGCTGGATATAACTTGGCTGGTAAGCCATTGCTTCTGGGAGTTTTATCCTTTTCTAAGGAATCGAGGGCTTTGGTCAGCTCATCCAGTGATGATGATTGGTCCAGCCTCTCCTGCGTGTTGTCATCTCAGACCTCCATGATAGAGAACAGGAATAACTGGGAGATTGTGCTATCACCTCACACAGGCTTCATGTTACACAGTGTGGCATGAAAGGATTTGCTGATCCTCAGGTTGCTGGAACTGACATGACATTGTCAGGCCAACTTCTTCCTTCAGGTAGCTGATCACTGAGCTCTCCCTGTGTACCTCCTGGAAGAAGAAATGCAAGAATGTCTCATCTTACACCTCAACAGACCCTGGACTAGAAGATTGCCTTGGAGGCCTCTGAGGGAAAAAATGAGCCTTGCAGACTGTTTGCCTTCTAAAGATCCTCTGTGAAATCGACCCCATCATCTGCAGCAGGAGCTGGTTCCACCTTTTCTGGATATTGGACTGTTTTCTCCATCTCTCTGTCTCACCTTCTGAACACCTTTGACTATAACGAATCTCTTGATATTCCCCTTGACTGTTTCCCACTAGTCTACTTGAGACTGAAAGAGGGATTTCACAGTATTCCAACCTGTGGAACCCTTCTGACTTCTTTGGTATTCTCAGGGGTCAACAGTTTTACATTTAGCTTGCACGTTCCCTTGTCTGTCTGCTGACAGTAGCAGCAGGCAGTGGTCAGAGAAGAACACTGGCTGGATTCTGGGACACAAACAGGAAATCTATCTTTAAACAGATACCTGCTGTGACCGGGTATATCTGTGTTACACTCTGTCTGAGGAGTGCTGAAGGTGTTGTGCCGCTTGGTGTTATTAACCGTTTCAATAATGAATCTGGATGTCGTATCCAGTTTGTTGTCAGCCCGTCCGGATTGTCCAGCTGCATTGATGCTGCAGTCAAGTCTACAGCCAGAATGACCAGTCTGGACGTCATCACTGCTGCAGGATTGCCAGCCGCTCATTCTTTACCACCAGGGTGTACGTGTTAATTAGTCTCGGAGTGTTTATCTACATAACGTCTGCTACAAGGAGGCACCTGCTCACTACGTCCTTAACGATGGAGATGATGCTGCTTCCACAACAGAATACCCAGGCCAGAGGAACAGCAAACTACACACTTCTTTCTCTCCCCGCCCCCCCCCCCCAAACCCAACACCACTGAACAAATTGAAGGTTTGTGAGCCCCAAGCTTAATCAGATCAGGTTTCCTGAAAGTGAACACATGGAAAGTACTGGCCTGGAAGAAGTCCCTGGCCATATACCCAGATCCTGCATGTATCAGCTGACAGGATTATTTGCAGACAGTTTTAACTTCTCATGTGAGGTTCCCATCTGCTGCAATCATTGTGGGCCAAAGAAAAGTCAGGCAACCTGCCCTAACAATGACCGCCCAGTGGCTGTGATAGCCATCATTATGAAGTTCTTTGAGAGATTGTTAATGACTCACAACAGCTCGAGCCTTCCAGATTGCCTTGATCCTCTACAATTCACCTCCTGTCACAATAGGTTCACTGCAGACGCCTTCTCCCTTAACTTATGCACATCCATAGCGCGTCTGCATAACAAGGACACCAGCATCATACTCCTATTTATTCATTTTAGCTTTGCCTTCAACACCATTATTTCAACTGACTTATCTCACAAACTCTGAGACCTAGGATAATAAAATGTGAGGCTGGATGAACACAGCAGGCCAAGCAGCATCTCAAGAGCACAAAAGCTGACGTTTCAGGTCTAGACCCTTCATCAGAGAGGGGGATGGGGAGAGGGAACTGGAATAAATAGGGAGAGAGGGGGAGGCGGACCGAAGATGGAGAGTAAAGAAGATAGGTGGAGAGAGTATAGGTGGGGAGGTAGGGAGGGGATAGGTCAGTCCAGGGAAGACGGACAGGTCAAGGAGGTGGGATGAGGTTAGTAGGTAGATGGGGGTGCTGCTTGGGGTGGGAGGAAGGGATGGGTGAGAGGAAGAACCGGTTAGGGAGGCAGAGACAGGTTGGACTGGTTTTGGGATGCAGTGGGTGGGGGGGAAGAGCTGGGCTGGTTGTGTGGTGCAGTGGGGGGAGGGGACGAACTGGGCTGGTTTAGGGATGCAGTAGGGGAAGGGGAGATTTTGAAACTGGTGAAGTCCACATTGATACCATATGGCTGCAGGGTTCCCAGGCGGAATATGAGTTGCTGTTCCTGCAACCTTCGGGTGGCATCACTGTGGCACTGCAGGAGGCCCATGATGGACATGTCATCTAGAGAATGGGAGGGGGAGTGGAAATGGTTTGCGACTGGGAGGTGCAGTTGTTTGTTGCGAACTGAGCGGAGGTGTTCTGCAAAGCGGTCCCCAAGCCTCCGCTTGGTTTCCCCAATGTAGAGGAAGCCGCACCGGGTACAGTGGATGCAGTATACCACATTGGCAGATGTGCAGGTGAACCTCTGCTTAATGTGGAATGTCATCTTGGGGCCTGGGATAGGGGTGAGGGAGGAGGTGTGGGGGCAAGTGTAGCATTTCCTGCGGTTGCAGGGGAAGGTGCCGGGTGTGGTGGGGTTGGAGGGCAGTGTGGAGCGAACAAGGGAGTCACGGAGAGAGTGGTCTCTCCGGAAAGCAGACAGGGGTGGGGATGGAAAAATGTCTTGGGTGGTGGGGTCGGATTGTAAGTGGCGGAAGTGTCGGAGGATGATGCGTTGTATCCGGACGTTGGTAGGGTGGTGTGTGAGAACGAGGGGGATCCTCTTAGGGCGGTTGTGGCGGGGGCGGGGTGCGAGGGATGCGTTGCGGGAAATACGGGAGACGCGGTCAAGGGCATTCTCGATCACTGTGGGGGGAAAGTTGCGGTCCTTAAAGAACTTGGACATCTGGGATGTGCGGGAGTGGAATGTCTTATCGTGGGAGCAGATGCGGCGGAGGCGGAGGAATTGGGAATAGGAGATGGAATTTTTGCAGGAGGGTGGGTGGGAGGAGGTGTATTCTAGGTAGCTGTGGGAGTCGGTGGGCTTGAAATGGACATCAGTTACAAGCTGGTTGCCTGAGATGGAGACTGAGAGGTCCAGGAAGGTGAGGGATGTGCTGGAGATGGACCAGGTGAACTGAAGGTTGGGGTGGAAGGTGTTGGTGAAGTGGATGAACTGTTCGAGCTCCTCTGGGGAGCAAGAGGCGGCGCCGATGCAGTCATCAATGTACCGGAGGAAGAGGTGGGGTTTGGGGCCTGTGTAGGTGCGGAAGAGGGACTGTTCCACGTAACCTACAAAGAGGCAGGCATAGCTGGGGCCCATGCGGGTGCCCATGGCCACCCCCTGAGTCTGTAGGAAGTGGGAGGAGTCAAAAGAGAAGTTGTTGAGTGTGAGGACAAGTTCAGCTAGGCAGATGAGAGTGTCGTTGAGTGTGAGGACTCATCCGCCTAGCTGAACTCGTCCTCACACTCAACAACTTCTCTTCTGACTCCTCCCACTTCCTACAGACTCAGGGGGTGGCCATGGGCACCCGCATGGGCCCCAGCTATGCCTGCCTCTTTGTAGGTTACGTGGAAAAGTCCCTCTTCCGCACCTACACAGGCCCCAAACCCCACCTCTTCCTCCGGTACATTGATGACTGCATCGGCGCCGCCTCTTGCTCCCCAGAGGAGCTCGAACAGTTCATCCACTTCACCAACACCATCCACCCCAACCTTCAGTTCACCTGGTCCATCTCCAGCACATCCCTCACCTTCCTGGACCTCTCAGTCTCCATCTCAGGCAACCAGCTTGTAACTGATGTCCATTTCAAGCCCACCGACTCCCACAGCTACCTAGAATACACCTCCTCCCACCCACCCTCCTGCAAAAATTCCATCTCCTATTCCCAATTCCTCCGCCTCCGCCGCATCTGCTCCCACGATAAGACATTCCACTCCCGCACATCCCAGATGTCCAAGTTCTTTAAGGACCACAACTTTCCCCCCACAGTGATCGAGAATGCCCTTGACCGCGTCTCCCGTATTTCCCGCAACACATCCCTCACACCCCGCCCCCGCCACAACCGCCCTAAGAGGATCCCCCTCGTTCTCACACACCACCCTACCAACGTCCGGATACAACGCATCATCCTCCGCCACTTCCGCCACTTACAATCCGACCCCACCACCCAAGACATTTTTCCATCCCCACCCCTGTCTGCTTTCCGGAGAGACCACTCTCTCCGTGACTCCCTTGTTCGCTCCACACTGCCCTCCAACCCCACCACACCCGGAACCTTCCTCTGCAACCGCAGGAAATGCTACACTTGCCCCCACACCTCCTCCCTCACCCCTATCCCAGGCCCCAAGATGACATTCCACATTAAGCAGAGGTTCACCTGCACATCTGCCAATGTGGTATACTGCATCCACTGTACCCGGTGCGGCTTCCTCTACATTGGGGAAACCAAGCGGAGGCTTGGGGACCGCTTTGCAGAACACCTCCGCTCAGTTCGCAACAAACAACTGCACCTCCCAGTCGCAAACCATTTCCACTCCCCCTCCCATTCTCTAGATGACATGTCCATCATGGGCCTCCTGCACTGCCACAATGATGCCACCCAAAGGTTGCAGGAACAGCAACTCATCTTCCGCCTGGGAACCCTGCAGCCATATGGTATCAATGTGGACTTCACCAGTTTCAAAACCTCCCCTTCCCCTACTGCATCCCTAAACCAGCCCAGTTCGTCCCCTCCCCCCACTGCACCACACAACCAGCCCAGCTCTTCCCCCCCACCCACTGCATCCCAAAACCAGTCCAACCTGTCTCTGCCTCCCTAACCTGTTCTTCCTCTCACCCATCCCTTCCTCCCACCCCAAGCCGCACCCCCATCTACCTACTAACCTCATCCCACCTCCTTGACCTGTCCGTCTTCCCTGGACTGACCTATCCCCTCCCTACCTCCCCACCTATACTCTCTCCACCTACCTTCTTTACTCTCCATCTTTGGTCCGCCTCCCCCTCTCTCCCTATTTATTCCAGTTCCCTCTCCCCATCCCCCTCTCTGATGAAGGGTCTAGGCCCGAAACGTCAGCTTTTGTGCTCCTGAGATGCTGCTTGGCCTGCTGTGTTCATCCAGCCTCACATTTTATTATCTTGGAATTCTCCAGCATCTGCAGTTCGCATTATCTCTGAGACCTAGGACTCTGTTTCTCCCCTCTGTAACTTGATCCTGGACTTCTTGACCCACAGACTAGAATCGGTAAGGATAGGCAGCAACACCACCTCCACAATAATCCTAAATGCTGGTGCTCCAATAAGATTGTGCACTTAGCTTACTATACTCCTTATGCACTCTCAACTGCGGGGCCTAATGCAGCTGTACCACTTACAAATTTGCTGATGACCCCACTGTAGCAGGTTGGATCTCAATGATGAGACAGAGTACAGAAAAGAGATACTGAGCTTCGTAACATAGTGTGAAGACAACAAACTCTCCCACAGTGTTAGCCAAACAAAGGAGCTGGTCATTGATTTCAGGAGTTGGAGTGGAGGACATGCCCTTGTCTGTATCAACGGCGCTGAGGTGGATGTGGTTGTGAGCTGTAAGTTCCTAGGAGTAATTATCACCGATAATCTGGTCCGTCTACATCAACACTGCAGTCAAGAAAGCACACCGATGCCTCTACATCCTCAGATGGCTAAGGAAATTTGGCATGTCCACAAAGACCCTTGGCAATTTTAGTAGATGCACCATAGAAAGCATCCAATGCGTAACAGCTTGGTAAGGCAACTGCTGTGCCAAACACCACAAAAAATTAGGGAGTTGTGAACGGAGTCCAGTTCATCGTGCAAACCAGCCTTCCTTTCATTGACTTCACCAATACATCTCGCTGTCTCTGAAAAGCAGTCAGTATAATCAAAAACCCCTCTCACCCCAGTTATACTTGCTTCCACTCTCTTTTGTTGGGCAGAAGGTACAAAAGTTCCAAAACCGTTTAAGATCAGCTTCTTCCCAGTTGTTAACAGATATATGAATAGACTTCTCATATATTAGAGTTGATCTTTCTCTTCACTTTATAGCTATAACACTATATTCTGCTTTCTGTTCTACCATCCTGACATGCTCATGTAAGGTATGAGTCTGGTTAGCATGCAAAATGGTACTTCTCACTGTACTTTGGTATATGTGACAATAATCAAATCAAGACAAATCTCCCATACCGATGAGGTGTGTTATCATTCAAGGTTCATAGAGCTGTACATGTTTTGTTCATGTTTCCATACCGTATTTACCCTGCTGTACTGGGTTAAAACTTGAAGGCAGAGCAACCACATATCACTGATTTACTCAATGGTGGGGCCATGAATAATAGAAGCAGAGTAGGTCCAACAACTCCTGAGGCTTGAAACAAACTAAGAGATTGATTGTAACAAGTTCATCCCGATGGACCTCCTAGAATATGAATACCCTGACTGGAGCTATTAGCCTGGTCCAGTCGGGGAGCCCTGGCTGACTGATTTAAACAGGAATGTCAGTGATTTTGCTTACTTGGAGCTGGCTCTGCAGTTGCCAGACTTGTGTAATGTACTATGCATGTGTAAATAGAGGTTGACTTTTATTAATAACAGCCTCTGTGGAGTTGTTTCAGTGATGATGAGTGTGGGACTTATATGTGGAAAGAATGCGTTATTTTATCTGGGGTAATGATGTTCGGGTAGGTGAAAAGCAACAAGTAATACTTCTGACACTTTGTGGACCTGCAGCTTTTTTGGTTATTAGGAGCCTAACATTTCCCGATGCACAGATATTAAAATCTTCCAATAGTTGATGGATTTTGTTAAGGAATATTACGACCCCAAACTACTTCTAATTCTGATATATAGTTGGTTCTGCTCAGTAGTTCGAGAACCAGGACAATCCGTATTAAGATTTTTGACGAGGTTAAGATGGCTGGCAGAGGTATGTGACTTTGGTTTGCCCCTTAATAAGATGCGGAGAGTTTGGAATTTGGAATTAATGATGTAACCATGTAAAAGCACCTAAAAGCTGAACCCAACTGGACTTCAAGCATGCATCACAACTGCTTTTGTCATGAGAAAATGCAGAAAGTGGAATATGAGTTATAAAATATCTGATAGAAGTGGACATTCTTGCTGGGCTAACTTATCTTGGGGGACACCACTTGAATGAAGGCAATTGCATGGCCTCACTCAGGACATATCCTGAACAGAGGACACCAGGTCAGCCCATTAGCAAAACCCCAAAATAAAGCCAAGCCTTGGCCAGATGGTTAAATTTTTTCAGGATCCGGCCTGGCAAGCCATTGCTGCCAGTACGTGAGCTTGAGACAGCAAAAGAGTCCCACTAGTCCTGAATTGAGTAAGAGAACACAGAGGCCAGTATCCAGGAGAGTGCACAATTCTGGAAAGCACACTTATGTCTAGCTTGGAATAGTTAGACTGAGAACTTACATTGGAGAACCTTTGATGGATTAAGGGTACAGCTTCAGTTCTGGTCTCATATGAGAAGCAGCTGGTCCAGTTATCACTGATTGTAGCGAAAGGCTCAGGCCCAAGCCTGCTAGTGTGAAATTGGACGAGAAAGTTACTTTGGCTTAACATTTTTCGATTAGAAAATGGCTGACTGAGTGAAATCCTGATTAAATACCTAGATGTTTCTCAGGAAAGTCTAGGAACTATCAAAGTTAGTCAAGGCGACCTTACATGTTGATCAGGAAGCAATTCCTTATCCTCTTTGAGTAGCCCTAGTAGGGGTTTGTTGTCAGTTACTGTTACAAAATTACATCCGCAAAGATGTTGGTGGAACTTTCTCATATCAAAGAATATTGCCAAATCTTCCTTCCTTGTCAGGGTGAATTTGCACGTCAGCTATTTGCTGTTGGGTGTTCCTCTCCATTGTGCCATCTGTGAGCCAACACTAGCCTGATACTACATAGGGAAGCATTGCATGTCAGCACCAGGTCTTAGGGATCGTAGTGTGCCAACACGTTAGACGATGATAGCTGCTTCTTCTCTTTAAAGACCGCTTTTGGCTACAAGACCATTTCCAAGGCTGACCCTTTGTTAATACTAAATGTAAGGGTGCAAAGCCAGCCCACTGTGATTTGACTTACAGGCAAAAGTAGAGACAGAATTCAGGAGGCTGAAAACAAGGAATCATCAAGCCAGTACAGTTTACAGAATAGATAGCACATGTCAAATGGATTAAAAAGCCCGACGGGACAGCTCGCCTTTTGTGGGGATTTTAAACAAACAATAAACCACTTTTCACAGCTGGATAAATACCCAATCCCAAGAATGGAGGATTTATATGCAAAGCTAGCAGGGAGGCTATTCTTCGTGAAGCTGGACATGAACCATGCATACCTGCAATTGCAGTTAGATGAGGATTCCCAGAAGTATGCTACAATTAATATCCATAAGGGTTTATACTAATATACAAGACTGCCATCTGAAGTACCATCAGCCTGTGTTGTTTTTCACTAGATAATGAAGAACATTTTACGAGGCCTACTCATATATTGCTATTTATTTGGATGACCTGGTAATAACAGGAAAGTTCAACAAAAAAACACTTCAATGTTTCTCCAAGGTGGGTGTTTGCCTTATAAGAGAAATGTGTGTGTCCCAGGCACCCCAAGCGACTGACTTGGGCTACAGACTGGACCAGACCAGGTTATATCCATTGGAAGATAAAGTAAGGGCAATTGATGGTTGCCTGGCTCCATGCCTGTACTGGAGGTTAGGTCTTTCCTTGGATTGTTGAATTATTGTGGAAAGTTTGTACATGACCTGGCCTCGGTCCTGGCACCTTTACATGTAATATTAACAAAGGGTCAGCCTTGGAAATGGCCTTGTAGCCAAAAGTGGCCTTTAAGGAAGAGAAGAAGCAGCTATCATCATCTAATGTGTTGGCACGCTATGTTCCCTTAGATCTGGCGCTGACATGCAATGCCTCCCTGTGTAGTATCGGGGTATTAATGGCACAATGGAGAGGAGCACCCAATAGCAAATTCTTTCCAGACTTTGATACAGAGTGCAAATTCACCCAGATAGGGAAGGAAGATTTGGCGATATTCTTTGGTATGAGAAAATTCCACCAACATCTTTGTGGTTGTAAATTTGTAATAGTAACTGACTACAAACCCCTACTAGGGCTACTCAAAGAGAACAAGGCCGTGCGCAGTTTCAGGTCAAATTCAATGGTGTATGCATTTAGAATGAGTACAATTGCAAGCTGGAGCACTGTCCAGGATGCCGAGTAGTAAATGCAGAAGGGCTGAGCTGCCTCCATCCGGCAGATACACCACCGGTGGTGCCACCACTGGAAGAGTCCATTCTGGGCACCCTTCTGGTCACTGCTGACAGTTTCGGACTGTGAGTGCAAAACGATCTGGCCAAGGCAAAACTAAAACAGCTGGTGGTGATGGGGGTGAGGGGTACTAAAGGGCCATTGCAATCAGAATTGAAACGTTTCTGGATCTGGTAAGACAAAATCACTGTAGAGGGGACAGTATTTTATTATGGGGAACAATGATGATTGCCCCGAGCAAACGTTGCTGTCAGACACTGGCTGAACTCCTCCAGGGTCATCCAAGGATGTTCAAAGTGAAGATGTTGGTGAGAAGTTATGTTTGGTATCCATGACTGGATGCAGGCTTAGCTGTGTTGGTAGGGCTGTGCTGAGAAAGCCAACAAGGGCAAAAAGTACCAGCAGCAGCTTCCTACATTTGAGGGAATGGCTTTATAAATCCTGGCGTCAGTTACACATTGACTATGTCTGCCCTTTCATGGGCTCAATATTCGTAGTCATTGTGGATGCCCACTCAAAAATGGGCGATGCGGGGAGATCTCAATGAAATTTAACAGAATACTGAGGGGCCTAAATAAAGTGGATATGAAGAAGATTTTTTTCCCCCATGAATAGGAGAGATCAAGACCCAAGGATACAGCTTCAGAGTGAAGGGATGCCCCTCTGGAACTGAGATGAGTTGGAACTTCTTCAGTTAGACGTGGTGAAGCTGTGGGACACGTTGCCGTAGAAGGCTGTGGAGGGAGTATTTAAGGCAGAGTTGGATGGATTCTTGATTAGTAAGAGGATCAAAGATTTATAGGGAGAAGGACGGGATTGGAAATGAGAACCATGTTAGTAATGGTCGAATAGCAAAGCAATTTAATGGACCGAATGGCCTAATTCTACTCTTATGATCTGTTATTGCAGAAAACTGAAAACAGTAATGTTAGCATGAGAACAAGGTGGTCTATTGAAATAGTAAGCAACTGGATGTTCACGGTTATTCCTATGGATAGTGTGGAGGTGTTCCCTGAAGTAGTCAGCCAGCTTGTGTTTAGTCTTGGCAGTGTAAAAGAGATCACATAGTGAGCACAGAATGCAATAAACCAGATTGAAAATGCAAGTGAAACATTGTTTCATTTGGAAGGTGTGCCTGGGAACTAGGAAAGTGAGAATGGAGTTGAATGGGCAAGTGTTGCACCTTCTGTGACTGCATGGGAACATGCCATGGGGGAGTGAGAAAGTATTAGGAGTGAACCAGAGTGTGGTGGAGGGAGCAGTGCCTGCAGAATGTTGGCAGTGGAGGGGAGGGGAAATTATGTTTTGTGGTAGCAATCTGCTGGGTGTAGCTTGGAGACTGGTGTGGTGAAAAGGAAGGTCAAGTAGAATACTATTATTGTCCTAGGAAGGAGGGGAAGGGGTAAGGGCAGAAGTGTGGATGATGGGTCAGAAATGTCTGAAGGCCCTGTCAATCTTAATGGGGCGAATCCTCAGTTGAGGAAAAAGTAGGTAATATCAGATGCAACCCAGTAGAAGGCGGCACACTCAGTACAGATTTATGAAGGAGACAGAGAAACTGGGAGAATGGAATCTTTGTAGGAAGCAGGGTCTGAGGAGTCTCAGTCAAGGTATCTTGAAAATGTTAAATCAATGTTAAAACCAGAGTTAGATTACAAAAGACTTTTCTTAGCAGACAGAAAATTAAAATAATCTACCTATATACAGTAATTTGAAACATAGCGCTTTAAATGGCCAAATTCTCACAAGAGTAAACAACTGTTAAAATACATGTTTGCCAGGTGAAAAAAAATGTAACATTCTACTTTGAGGGTCTTCTCTTTGAGATAATCTGAGTGGAACCTAGAGTACCACTGACTAGGGCCTGTGCTGGGAAGGGCCTTTGCTCATTGGTATCTGGGCTGCCTTCTGAGACTATTGGTTGTTCCTGGCTGCATCATGGCTGCTGCCTCTTTTTTGGTGGGGGACAGTTAATGTGGAACTTTTCTTACTGGCGCTGGCTTCCAGGTTCCAATAGGGCCATTGCTTGGTAGGCCTTTGCTACCTGGCTGGCAGGTGGGCTTTGGCTTTCTTTCCCCTCCCCAGTCCAGCAGGGTGTCAGTTGTGTGATGAGATTTGCCATTAAGAAGGATTTGTTCTGTTCTGTTTCTCTTGAAGAGGGGTGTTGTAAATCTGGTGGTGAGGTGCCTGCTCCAGGGAAAGCAGAGTAAAAAGCTTTGGGTACTTTTTAAAGTAGACAAAAGAAATATGTGTGTGTGGAGTCATGCTCACACAGACCCTAGAAGTGAAGCTGCTAGATACAGCTGTCTCACTGGTGCTACAAAAAGCTTAAGTTCTTCCTCTGCTGCTAGTTTCATTCTGTCAGTATCCCTTCTCTCGGACTGCAGGAGATAACAAGTCAGGGAAATCTTTTTTTACTGAATTTGCCTTTGAAAATGTGTGTTTATGGAATGCTACTATATTGGAATAGTTGATGAATAATAGTTAAATAATATGTTAATTATTTTGATCAAGTTAAAGTAACACCAGTTCTTTATTCATTAGATTTTAATTGTGGCATACGAATAAAATGTGTTTTGCTTAAAGCACAGTAGTTTGACCAATCCAATCACATTTGGAACACAGCACCTTACACTTGCCTTTAAATAAGCTAACATTTAGGGTTCACGTTAGCTCCTTGTTTTTTTTTGAGGGGGTTGAGTCTGGTCCCTGACAGTTGAGGCTTGGCTTATTGGCATTTCCTCCTCTGTCTCTCTGTGTAGAACTAGCTAGTGTGGTGGCATTCCTGCATTGAATTATGGCTTGCAGCTGGTGGGGATCTGTTGTGTGTTGGATGGCTACGATAATGACATCTTTGATACAGATTGAGGCAGTCACTCACCTGAGTTATTCCACATCCTCTGAGCTGCAGTGAGCTGTGGGAGTCTTTCCATTCCCGTAGGGAAGGGATGGGGGATTGCTGAGCTTGGGCATCCCAGAACCATTGGCTAAGGGAGGTTAATGAATGAGAAAGAGCTAGGGAGTTCTGGTTTTGACAGTTGGAATGTTGTTGGGCTGCAGCAGAACAAGTGGTGGCTTTGGCAAGAACTTTGGGGCCTGGTTAATAGGGAATTGTTAGTGAAGACCCCAGGCAGCAGTGTAACATGGGTAAAGCGTTGGAAGTGGCCTCAAGCCTGAGAGAGGGCAAGGTCACTCCAAAATACTGCCAGTTAGGATCAGGTAAAGTAGAGTAGCATTTACTGTAAATACCATTGATCTGAATTCTGTGTCATTCAATGAAATTTCCAGTCCTAATAACTTAACAGGAAAGTGAAACAGTGCTGAAGAGGCCAACATTAGTTGCAAATTCCTTGTACATAAATTTCACCAAGTTAGTCTACGGGCATGGAAAGTGTTTAGGAATGCAAATAGAATGTTGTTTCATTTATTTTTACTTATGGGTTGTGGGTGCTACTGGCTAGCATTTCTTGCCCATTTTTAATTACCTTTGAACTGAGTGGCTTGCTAGGCCTTTTCGAGGGTGCTTAAGATTCAAACACATTTCTTGGATCTGGAGTCGTGTGTAGGCCAGACTGGGTAAGCATGGCAGATTTCCCTTTGTAAAGGTCATTAGAGAACAGATTTGTTCTTTATGACAATTGGCAATAGTTTTATGGGGCAGAATATTTTACTCCCTTGAGTGATGTGAAAATCTGAGTGCTTACTCGGTGGCAGCAGCTACACCAGATCTGTATCCAACTCAGTCTTCATCACAATATATCTGCATGTTCAGTGGACGCTGTGACATTCCACCGTTCATTCACACAAGTCAGCATTGTCAAACCACCAGCCTCACCACGTCATTTTGTGCTGTCAGACCACTTCACATATGACGTCAGTAATTCAGGCCTCCACTTTGCAGCTTATAGACACTTGTGACTTGCTTGCTTCTGCTAGGTCACTTTATGTACAGGGGGACATGCATCTTGTACATGCAGTCATCAAGCTTAAAGAGGCCATTTTCAGTGCTACATTACAGGCTGCCAGCCTCTGGCTTCCATTGCATTTTAGAGCAGTGGGAAAGTCAGGCGGCTTGTTGTAATTCAGCACATTTAACACAGTCAAGGAGCTGGGAATGTCATTGTATGGCACCATACTGTGTCAATGTCACACTTGTAGCTTCAAACACGTGGCTCTGACTGAAACTCAGAAGAGAACCCATACTCACTATGGTCAAGGGGAACACAGTCATTTGAGGGTTCTGCCATAGTCAGTTAAAGAATGCTTTTGGTTCTATTCTGAGGGGTTTTTTAAAGTAATTCATGATATGTGGGTGTTGCTGGCTAGGCTAGCATTTATTGCCCATCCTAATTGCCCACAGGGCATTTGCGAGTCAACTACATTGCTGTGGATCAGGAGCCACTCAGGCCAGACTGGGTATGGATGGTGGTTTCCTAAAGTGAACTAGATGAGTTTTTCTCATAATTGACAACAGTCTCATGTTTATTTTAAATTCTTAATTCCAGATTGTTTTATTGAATTCAAATTCTGTCATCTGCCAGGGGAGGATTCGAGCCAGGTTCCCAAAATACTACTTACCTCTCTGGATTAATAGTCAAGTGATTTGTATCAATAGGCCATCATCTGTTTGACCAAAACCAAGTGGGCACTTGGTCGAACCAAAGTCAAGGGGTCTTTGCAGTCTAGGGATTGGGCCATGGTCAGCGCTGTAACAAAACTGCAACTAACCTGGTGATCGCAGGTGGTTCATTTGAAGTGCTGTAGAGACATCAGCACAGGGCTAAGTTATGCTCAGTCGAGGCTGTCCTGTCAAGCTGATCT
This sequence comes from Stegostoma tigrinum, assembly GCF_030684315.1. Lineage (NCBI taxonomy): Eukaryota > Metazoa > Chordata > Chondrichthyes > Orectolobiformes > Stegostomatidae > Stegostoma > Stegostoma tigrinum. The sequence continues at coordinate 38,166,142 of NC_081354.1, read as the reverse complement.
GGAGGGTTGGTTGTTGTCAGGGGCTGCAAAGTAGTTCTGGACATGGGAGACAACAAGACAAAAGGAAATGTGAAGGACTGGGGAAAGGAAGGTAGTCATTCTATGCCTCATTTGAGAAGGCACAAAGTTGAAATATTGCACAATAACAGGACAAAATGGCTGCCATCACATGCAGTGTGTGGAGTATGGTAGTTTTTCTTGTTTGAGGGCAGAATATCATTATTTGAATGTGAGGCCCTGCAAGGGGCAATTACATTATCCATGCATCCACTGATTTAATAATGCCAACTACTTAGCATCAGATTCTTGGGTCACTTTTTTGCAGGAATACCATTCAAAGTTATGGTGTCAAACAATCTTGACCAGTACATTATTTTCACTAGCTGCCTCCTTCTCATGCCATAAGCATATATAATCAAATCTAATAGATTTAATTTAAAAGTTTCACCTGGGTTTGCCATTTATGAATCAAATTTCTTACTTTACACTGGAGGATGATGCATAGAGCTGCCACGTTTGCACACTGAACTATGACTGTGCCAGGTTGTGGTCTGTGATGTTCAGGATGGCTTTTTTGGGAGGATAAATGATTCGATTCAATTCATTGGTTGTGTAACATACAACTGGCTCAACCCTCCTTATCAGAGCATAACATTAACCTTCTTGCAAGGCAACTCCTGATCTGGGGAGTGAATCTGGAATGTCACTGATGCCATTTCCCCAGATTACAAACGATTCCCCCAGTGCCCCCATCACAGTGTTGAATTTGAGCGCTTGAACGGTGGTATTCTCCAATGTCACTAGAATCTCCCTGGTGCAGGGCACCATAGATTACACCTCAGTTGCTTTGAAAAGAGCACCCTATGAACGACTTGGCAGGTTGGTCAATAGAAAAGGCTTTCCCTTTATCAGTATTCAATTTATCCATGACCATACATGTTGATTTGTGGAGATCTGTGATAAACGTTTTGTGAGTTGCCAAATGCATGCATACTAGAGAACTATCAGGTTCCTGTATCTGCGCAAAGTTCCCAGGCCATGTAGGGATGGCTTCTTGGGGAGACGAGGGTTTATCCCTCTAAATGTAGCATTTGACACCTTTTATGGAGCCCTTTAGAATGATGCAGAGCAAGAATACAGTGCCCTCCATTGAGAGCAATCCTGACACTTTTTTTTCCATCCTTCCATCATCAGTTAGCCTTTAACATTTCAGAATTTACATGGACTGTTAAATTGTCCTGAAATGCTTGAGCATCCTGTAGGACAATGTGAGATGCAGCACAATGGTTTGCAACGAGAAGATGCGTGTTGTACTGTGAAGAAGTATGGACATGTAAATTTCAATGAAAGTGGACAGGCAGGTGCAGCAAGTAATTGGGAAGGCAAATGGTATATTGGCTTTATTGCAAGAGGATTTGAGTTCAGATGTAGGGATGTCTTACTGCAGTCAGAAAGGGCCTTGGTGAAATCATACCTGGAGTATTCCATACAGTCTTGGACACTCTGCCTAAGAAAGGATACACATAATATAGAGGGAGTGAAGTGGCTGTTTCCTCTGGGCATGGCAGGATTGTCCTGTGAGGAGAGATTGGTTGACTGGGCTTGTATTCACTAGAGTTAGAAGAATGAGAGGGTGATCAGAGTGAAATGTACGAAATTCTAAAGGGGCTGGATTGACTAAAAGTAAACAGGATTGTTTGTCTTAGTGATAATGGGAACTGCAGATGCTGGAGAATCCAAGATAATAAAGTGTGAAGCTGGATGAACACAGCAGGCCAAGCAGCATCTCAGGAGCACAAAAGCTGACGTTTCAGGCCTAGACCCTTCATCAGAGAGGGGGATGGGGTGAGGGTTCTGGAATAAATAGGGAGAGAGGGGGAGGCGGACCAAAGATGGAGAGAAAAGAAGATAGGTGGAGGAGAGTATAGGTGGGGAGGTAGGGAGGGGATAGGTCAGTCCAGGGAAGACGGACAGGTCAAGGAGGTGGGATGAGGTTAGTGGGTAGGAAATGGAGGTGCAGCTCGGGTTGGGAGGAAGGGATGGGTGAGAGGAAGAGCAGGTTAGGGAGGCAGAGACAGGCTGGGCTGGTTTTGGGATGCAGTGGGGGGAGAGGAAGAGCTGGGCTGGTTTTGGGATGCAGTGGGGGAAGGGGAGATTTTGAAGCTGGTAAAGTCCACATTGATACCATTGGGCTGCAGGGTTCCCAAGCGGAATATGAGTTGCCGATCCTGCAACCTTCGGGTGGCATCATTGTGGCACAGCAGGAGGCCCATGAAGGACATGTCATCTAAAGAATGGGAGGGGGAGTTGAAATGGTTTGCGACTGGGAGGTGCAGTTGTTTATTGCGAACCGAGCGGAGGTGTTCTGCAAAGCGGTCCCCAAGCCTCCGCTTGGTTTCCCCAATGTAGAGGAAGCCACACCAGGTACAATGGATACAGTATACCACATTGGCAGATGTGCTGGTGAACCTCTGCTTAATATGGAAAGTCATCTCGGGGCCTGGGATAGGGGTGAGGGAGGAGGTGTGGGGGCAAGTGTTTGTCTTGATAGAACCAAATGGCACAGTCTCAGAATTCCGAGTAGACCTGGAATGAAGAAAAAAGTTTCTTCATTCAAAGGTTAAAGAACCTGTGGATGTGGAGGCAAAACCACTGAATATAATCAAGAAAGAGGCAGATAAATATGTAGATCTTAAGACAATGAAGGGGTATGAGGAGAAGGTGGGAATATGCCATTGAGATTGCTGATAATGATTAGTTATGGTCATGTTGAATGGTGGAATTGTCTCAAAGGGCTGAATGGCCTACTCCTCCTAGTTTCTGTGTGAACTATTTGTACACCTACTAGTCTTCAATGCAGAGCACTAACTTTAAAAAGTTGAGAGTGAATTAAACCTCCAGAACTTCATGAAATTATCGCTGACTGTACTCTTGGGCACAAAGTGTGCGCAGGTGTGGAAGACGTGTGTAGAGCAGGCTCGAGCACAATTCATGGATATTGCTTTTAGCCCCAGTGCTATTCACGTTATTGACATGCAATACCTTCACTGTGGTTATTAATGTTCACAGTACTGAGCAAGGCCAAGCAGTGTCCTGATAGGAAAGTTCTGGGGCTTGGTTTGTGGCTTTGAATCAAGGTGTTGGTCACCTCATCTAATAGTTCAGTGTCATTTCTTGTTTTATAATGCTACTCTGAAGTACCTAGTGATTTATTTTTGTCTCTAAATAAATGTATATTGTTCATTTTCTTGAACTGAGGGATCAATTGCTCCATTTAAACTGAATTCCTAACGATGGCATCAATATCATTAAAAATCAAACAATTGCGAGATCGGAATAGCAGTCTTCAATTTAAAAAAAATGTTGCAAGTCCTCTATATTGAAATAACTAAAAAAATTTCATACACACTTGCAAAAATCTAATAAAAATTTGTACCTTTATATGGAGCATACTTTAACATGCATATAGTAATACATAATTATTAATATTATAGCCAGTGCTTCAGACAGTTTTCAAACTTTGAATTGTAATTTTAGGAAGTGTTTCATAGTAAGTTGACAGATATTCGAAATTAATACAATGAAACCAATGTAAATGTGTTAGACCGAATTGCACTCCATTGTTCAAGAGGGTGGGAACGGATGATGTCAATCAGCATTTGAAAACAAATGGCCGGAAATGGGAATGTTGTCTCTTCTAACAAATGCTGATGAGGTTGATGCTGGCTTGTAATGGTCTGCCCTGTAAATGTTCTCTATTGCTTTTCTTCAGGAAAATTAATCCGCAGTTTTAAATTGTAGTTTTGATCGTTTTATTTTGCAAGTCTGGCAGATGTTACACAGTTTTGGTTTCAGTGTTCCACTGTGCTTTCTCAGAAGTGTTATTGAGTTTTATGTTTTATAAGTGGATTCCCAGGAGTAATGCATGCGAGGTGTCTGAAAGGTGAGAGAAACAATGCAGTGATATTGTCAGGGACAATGCAGTTACACAAGGTAGTGGTAATTGTGGATTTGTGAGTTGAACTTCCAAATCATGTTGCAATTGTTAATTGCCTGATTAGATTGAAAATGGTGGAAATGATCATAGCTGATGGCTGCCTTATGATGACTATTGTAATTGTGATATAAGATCTATTTCTAAGCAGCTCAGAGATTGGAAAAGCAATTTATGAGAAAGGCAAGTGCAGCGTCCAGATCACATTTTTGAACACCGGAAGTTGCTGTGTCAGTGATTGGATTTGTACTCCCCCCACACACACACACACAATATTAGTCTTTTCATATTTGCTAGCAAAACAAATGAGGTTGTCCTCTGGCGCAACGTCAGTAATATATAATCTGTATCAGTTTTTAAAAATCCCAATGCAGTTAATTACCATAAAGTGGACTTGTTTAGTGAGGCTGCTGCAAATTTGGTATTTAATAGCTTTGAGGTGCATGTGTGTGTGTTTAGCTTTTGAAGAAAACAGACATATCTTCCTGTGGGCTACAGCACCCAGCAAAATGGATACTGTGAAACAGCTACTGCATGGACATATGTTTTGACTTAGTATGCATTCAGTGTCTGTGCATTGATGTGTTCAGTGAAGACTGTTTTAAGCAATTGTTGAGTTTGTTGCAGTTAATTCAGGACCTTTTCCAGGTGATGTCATTTTATCATGTATAAAGTTTTATAAACCTGCTTCATAATTGAATCTTCCTAGTGATAGATTTCGTTTTGAAACACAGCACGCAGTTAATGGATGGGCTCCCTCGGGTGGTTGGGTGGGGGCATGCAAGGTTATCTGATAGAAAACAGGCTTTCAATTATTACTTTAGCCTGGCTTACCCATCTGTTAGTTGCATCGTTGCATGTGTAACTGCTGGAGGGAAGGGAGAAGAAGAGTTTCTGAAATAACACTATCTGTTTATCGCAATACAAGAATCAGTCCAAGATGCATTGTGAACATTGTGGTTCAATTTTACTGTAGGCTATGTGCTTGGCTACAGAATCGAGTTTTCTCGGAAGATGTAGCGTTCGTTTCCTAAGGGAACTACAGATCACTTTGTGTGAAATTTTTCTTCTGTCTTTTGTGTTTTTGAAAGAAACCTTTCTTTGCTATCCAGGAAATGGCTTTTCTTGTGCGTTGCTATGCCAACTGCTTGCAGCCGTGGCCTTCTAAAGTAAGCATGATTATACAATTACATGTACAATTTTACTTTGACCTAAATAAACTTGGTAGTTTATTATTTTGCTTGTGGCTATAATGACCCCTAGTGTAGAGCTTGCCTCGTGTACAAGAAATAGAAAGTGATTGTTGCTGTCAGTGTTAAGATTAATTGCTGAAAGTTAGTTAGCTTGGCTAAGCAGGAACCAGCAGTGACCACTTTGTCAGCTCATTAGCGGCCAGGGAGGAGGTTCTTATACATACGTACAGCCCTGAATCTTTAGTTGCGAATGAAACGGGAGTATTAACAGTGCTGTAGGCTGGTTTCTCGCCCTCCTCGAATACTCCAGTACTGCATTAAGCCTTTTGAGGCAGTCTGTGCAGTCAGCCATTTTAGCTTTCTCACAACCATAGGATTTGCTGTTGTTCTAATGGAAGCTAGATGTTTACAGTGTGTTTTTTCCATTCTTTATTTGAGGTACTTATAGTTTATTTAGCCTTTTCATTATGAGGAAAAAAAAACATCTGTTCGATTGATCTTCTGTGCCAGATCAAAGCCTGTTCATAGTCACGTTAGCTGCTGCTTTTTTTATATTGTAGTGTGTGAATTGATAAGCTGATAGGAATCAGTCCATGATGTTGAAATTCAGCTTAATACACATTTCTTCATTATGAAACCATTTGCAATTGGAACTAATCATCCAGTCATGGGACAACAGGACAAAAACGCAGTGAGTATTTCACAGCAACCTACTGCTATAATTGGATATCATTTATTGGGTATTAACATATTTACAACATCACATCTTATAAATCTCTTAAGTACTGGAATTTAAAGTCAGAGTTCAGTGATGGAATAGTCTGATAGTAGAAGTACTGTTGAACTAATGGTCATTTATAAATCACAGTCTTTATAAATTAGTTCCCAAAACTCTAATTAAATTATTTAATGTATTTGTTCCTCAAAGTCTCTGCGCTATGTTGAATCTGTTCAGTGGCTTTTAACTGAGATTTTAGTTTTAATGTGGTCACTGTATTACTCAAGGATTCAAATAACCAGATGTAGGATTTGTTGAGTAGAGGTCCAAATTGCATACCTAATAACTATTGAAGGCACAATGGTACTAATTTAACACAGTACAAAAGTGGGGACAATTCATTTTTGGGTTTTGGCATGGAATTAGTCCTTACTGTTCAACTGCCTTACTGCTGAAAAACAATTATGTAGTTTGTGCATACTGTGTTAAATAATAAATGCATAACTTTTCTTGAACAATATGTAAATAATTTCTCTCAAAGAATTCATTTCAGGAAGCTTTTAAATATGAGAAGAATTTGTTTCCTCTGTCTTGAAATTAAAGATTTAAACTTTGGAAACATAAGCACCAATATACTTGTTCCACATGATAGCAAAACCATATTTTGGAGGTCATTTTATAATTCATCCCTTAAGTAAGTTAGCCTTGTCTCTATATCACTGGAATTCTCTTTATCTACAATGTGCGCATGGAATATGGTGAATGTAACTTTTATTTTGAGAAGGGTATCTGAGTTTATGTGCTGTTTTTGCCAGGAGCTGGTCAAAGGTGGCTAAGTTTTGGAGGACAGCTTTTTCATGATTAGCAAAAGTTTGTTAAGTCTTAAAAATAACATTTCCACAGTAGTTATCTAAACTAGTCTTTTTTTTTAAGCTACGGTTGATGTATGGATGAAAATGAGTAGTGGAAACTGGCAGAATTAGTAGTGATACTTTTTTAAATTGTACATGTTGATTAAAATTAATGGAATATATCAATCCAGTTGTACTGATTAGCTAGAAATGAGAGTGAAATTTAGATGTAGATTCTAGAGTAAGAGTGTCGTTCACAATGTTTTTTTATCTTAATTGTTTTTTTTATAAGTTCTTGATTATTTACAAATCCTTTAAAAGATTTTGAGTTGTCTTTCTATTCAAAGTGTTAAATCATTCCATGCATGAACTACCCTCTGTGTGTTTAAAAAAGTCACCTTCGTGTCTTTTTAAAATCTCTCTCCTCTCACTTTTTAAAAGTACACCCCCTAGTCTTGAAATCCTCTTATCCTAGGGAAAAGACATCCACTCTTGGTCCTTTCTATAGCCTTCATGATTTTATAAAAGTCCATATGGTCACCTCTCAACCACCTTAATTCCAGTGGGAAAACATGTCCCAGCCTTCTTTAAAACTGAAAACTTCCATACCTGGCAACATCCTGGTAAATCTAGCTTAATAATATCCTTCCTGTGACATGGTGACCTGAACTGGACACCGTACTCCAAAAGAGGCCCAGACAACACACTTGTTCCTGGGGTTTGCTGAAACTTAGTTACACTTAGCTGCAACAAACAAAAGCTCCTTGTTGGATTCCTTCACCTCCATTCTCAGCTACAATTAGCTGTCAGTTATTTTTCCAAGCCCGATTTACTCCTAGACATTTTTCCTGAGCCCTGACTCCAACATATTGCTCCATCTGAGTTCTTTCTTCTTGGAGCTGCCAGATTAGCAACTTTTTCAGAAGGAAACCCCCTTAATGCTATCAGTTCAATCATATTGTTAAATACTATATGTTTCAAGAGTCTTTAATTCTAACCTTATTTGCTGGTGTGCTCTTATTTTTGTACTTTGTACTTTGTCCTTTCCTGTTGCACTGATTATCATTTCCCATTACAGTGTTGCCTTGCCCTTCTCATTAACTTTGTAAATCTCCCTTCATATGAACTCATGCATCATTGCAGTTGTTCGCTACTTCTTGCCATGATATCAAAGTGGCCTGTCATTATTTTCACGGCAACCTGAAAGAAAGAGCTGTTTTATCAGTTGGTTAACAGGGATCTACAGTGCAATGTGTATTATTTCAGAAGGGCAAATGTTTACTCGTGCACACATGTGCAGCCAAACAAAATATGGATTTTTCTGCTTTACCTCCTCGATGTTTGGAGACTTCGTTTCACCTGAGAAAACATAAAGCTCATCTGTTTTTTTTCTGCATTGTACTTTTTGTTGGAGCATGTTCTTTAATGTTAAAACATGTTCTGTACTATCAGACTTTTATGCTATATTTTTGTATTCTGTATTTTGTATTTGCATTATGTTTTCAGCAATATGTTAATAAGCAGTTTTAGAAATTTATTTATTTATTATCATTTGCAGGATGTTGAGGGATAAATGGATGGCTACAAGAAAAGCTTATAGAATGATAAAGTGCAGAAAGAGGTCATTCAGCCCATTGAATCCACACTGACCCTCTGAAGAGTATCCCACCCAAACCAAACCCCCTACCCTATACCCCATAACACTACATTTACCGTGGCTAACACCCCTAGCCTTCACATCCATGGACACTACGGAAACTGGTGTAGCTGGATGAAACACCTGCAAACTCCATCTGGACAATCACCCAAGTCCAGAATCAAACCCTGGTTTCTGGTTTTGTGGGGCAGCAGTGCTGACCACTGCGCTGCCATGCTGCTCCATAAGAAACAAAGAGTCAATATCAGAATCTGGATGTGAGTTTGCTCACTGAGCTGGAAGGTTCGTTTTTCAGATGTTTCGTCACCATTCTAGGTAACATCATCAGTGAGCCTCCGATGAAGCACTGGTGTTATGTCCCGCTTTCTATTTATCTGGTTAGGTTTCCTTGGGTTGGTGGTGATGTCATTTCCTGTTCTTTTTCTCAGGGGATGGTAGATTGGCTCCAAATCAATGTGGTTGTTGATGGAGTTCCGGTTGGAATGCCGTGCTTCTAGGAATTCTCGTGCGTGTCTCTGTTTGGCTTGTCCGAGGACGGATGTGTTGTCCCCATCAAAGTGGTGTCCTTCCTCATCTGTATGTAAGGATATGAGTGATGGTGGGTCATGTCGTTTTGTGGCTAGTTGATGTTCATGTATCCTGATGGCTAGCTTTCTGCCAGTTTGTCCAATGTAGTGTTTGTCACAGTTCTTGCAAGGTATTTTGTAGATGACATTCGTTTTATTTGTTGTCTGTATAGGGTCTTTTAAGTTCATTAGCTGCTGTTTTAGTGTGTTGGTGGGTTTGTGGGCTACCCTGATGCCAAGAGGTCCGAGTAGTCTGGCAGTCATTTTGGAAATGTCTTTGATGTAGGGGAGAGTGGTTATGGTTTCTGAGCCCGTTTTGTCTGTTTGTTTGGGTTTATTGCTGAGGAATCGGCGGACTGTGTTCGTAGGGTACTCATTCTTTTTGAATACGCTGTATAGGTGATTTTCCTCTGCTCTGCCTAGTTCCTCTGTGCTGCAGTGTGTGGTGGCTCGTTGGAATAATGTTCTAATGCAGCTTTGTTTGTGGGTGTTGGGATGGTTGCTCCTGCAGTTCAGTATTTGGTCCGTATGTGTTGTTTTCTGAACTGCAGGAGCAACCATCCCAACACCCACAAACAAAGCTGCATTAGAACATTATTCCAACGAGCCACCACACACTGCAGCACAGAGGAACTAGGCAGAGCAGAGGAAAATCACCTATACAGCGTATTCAAAAAGAATGAGTACCCTACGAACACAGTCCGCCGATTCCTCAGCAATAAACCCAAACAAACAGACAAAACGGGCTCAGAAACCATAACCACTCTCCCCTACATCAAAGACATTTCCAAAATGACTGCCCGACTACTCGGACCTCTTGGCATCAGGGTAGCCCACAAACCCACCAACACACTAAAACAGCAGCTAATGAACTTAAAAGACCCTATACAGACAACAAATAAAACGAATGTCATCTACAAAATACCTTGCAAGAACTTTGACAAACTGGCAGAAAGCTAGCCATCAGGATACATGAACATCAACTAGCCACAAAACGACATGACCCACCATCACTCATATCCTTACATACAGATGAGGAAGGACACCACTTTGATTGGGACAACACATCCGTCCTCGGACAAGCCAAACAGAGACACGCACGAGAATTCCTAGAAGCACGACATTCCAACCGGAACTCCATCAACAACCACATTGATTTGGAGCCAATCTACCATCCCCTGAGAAAAAGAACAGGAAATGACATCACCACCAACCCAAGGAAACCTAACCAGATAAATAGAAAGCGGGACATAACACCAGTGCTTCATCGGAGGCTCACTGATGTTACCTAGAATGGTGACGAAACATCTGAAAAACGAACCTTCCAGCTCAGCGAGGAAACTCCCATCCAGAACCTCAACCTGAGCTACAAATCTTCTCAAAACTCTATCAGAATGTTTGTCTAGAGTGACCGTCAAGTCTCTATATTACTTGAACTTAAATTTCACAGCATTGTCATTACCGTTTGTATGAAGAATTGCTTCCTGACAGCACCATCAAATGTTCCAGCTATAATTCAGTTTAAGATAGTTATGGAAAAGGTTTAGAACATAGAACATTACATCATGGAGGATCAGTTTCAGTGAGGTGAGAGTAGGACCAGGTAAAGTGTAATTCAAGATTGCTAGGCCAAACTGATGGAACAGTGGGTTGCCTGTTAAGGAGCAGATGGTTTGTATAAATTAGATTTCTCTAGTTGACAGAAGGGATGCAGTGTGAGATGAAGATGGAAAAGAGTCATTATCTCAGGTTGATAATACAAAACAGGATCTGGCTAAATGTAAAATACTCAACAGAGAAGTGAAAAAAGTAAGAGAAGCAAAGCATGAGTATGGGAAGAGACTGGCAATCAACTTTTTAAAAAAAAAATTCCAAAAGTTATTTAAAAGGTAAAAAATTGATCAAAACTGTAGTGGCACTGATTCAGGATCAAAAGGAGATGTATGTAAGGTAGAAGGCTTGGTTCTTATTTCCTACGTACCTGCAATTAAATTACTTCACAAATGTGGATTTATTAGACAAAGCCTTGTTAAGGACAATTGATGATTAACTAAATTTTAATGGAGCATTTCAATGAAATGAAAGTGTGTTGATGAGGATAATCTAGTTAATGTCATGTGCCTGGACTTCGAAAGAGCATTTGGTATATTACTATATGACAGGAATTTTCAACAAGGTTAAATGCATGGGTGATAAGAGGCAACTTGGATTCAAAGCTGGTTAAGTAGTCGAGAACATAGCGAATGGTTGATTTTCAGATTAGCACATATATAATGGTGAGTCCTAAAGGTTGGAATTAGGACCACTGCCAACTTGATCTCTACTAATGATGTAGATTTGGGTATGCAAAGCATGCATTCCAAATCTGTATATGGCACATAATTTGGGAATATTGTGAAATTTTAGAAGGATTGATCCAAGTGTCAGTCTATACCAATATATCATCACATTATACGTAGTGGAATTTGAATTCAATAGTAATCTGGAATTAAGAGTCTAATGATGACTGTTGCCGATTGTCAGAAGAACCCATCTCGTTTACTGTTGTTCTTTAGGTAGGAAATTTACCTCCTTACTTGGTCTGGGCAACACGTGACTCCAGACCCCACAGCAAGGGGTTGGTTCTCATCTTTTGTACTGGGCAATAAAAGATACCATACATCAAAAAAAGGTAGGAGTATGTTTGAAATTTAATGTCGAGAAGTATGAAGAGATAGATTTTGGGGAAAAAGAACAAGAGGAGGCAGCATAAAATAAGCAATTCTAAAGATGATGTGGGAACAGAGAGACCTTGAAGTCTTGGAGTTATGTATGTATAAATTGTTGAAGGTGGGAAGGGAGAGTCAAAAAATAGTCAGTAAGGCATCTGGGATTCTGGGTTTCATGTGTAGCGTACTTATGTCCTCAACTGGAGTATTGATTCCAAATCAAAGCATCCATACTTTAGGAAGATTCTGAGAGACAGGGTCTGGAAAAGATTTGAAAGAATGATTCTGGAGATGAGGAATATGACTTATGATGATAGATTGAAGAAGCTGGGGTTATTCTCCATAGAGAAAGACATCTTGAAAAGAGAAGGTGTTTCCATTTTCAATCTGGTTGAGAACCAGACAGCAGACTGAGGGTGATAATGGGAACTGCAGATGCTGGAGAATCCAAGATAATAAAATGTGAGGCTGGATGAACACAGCAGGCCCAGCAGCATCTTAGGGTGATTGGTGAAAGAGACATGACAACATGAAAAATCATTTTTGTGTTGCGACCCAGTGTCTTAAGAGTGAGGTAGAGCAGATGAATCATGGTTTTCAAAAAGGTATTGGATTATATTCTGAAGAGTAGAAAAATGCAGGAGGCTCACTGGAAATGGCAAGGGTGCTATTGTGTAGTCTTTGCAGAATGCAGACAGGAGCACAACAGGGTAAATAGTTTCGTCCTGCTCAATTGTTCTATGATTCCAAATTGCAAACACTATCCAGACATGGCATAGCTGAGTCAAAATTCTGGAGCAATATATAAAAGCATTTGTGGGTAAACTTGAATCCCATTGTTTCAGGAAACTCACCATCTCTTTCATCTGAATGAGCAATAAAATTGGTTTACTGGCAAATACTTGGTTGTATTTATATTTTTTAAGAGTACAAGAGCAAAGAGATAATTATGAACTTGTACAAGCCACTGTTAGACCTCAGCTGGAGTGTTGTGTGCAGTTGTGGGTGCTCAATTATAGGAAAGATGCACATGCTTTGTAAAGTGTAGAGTGATTTACTAGAATGGTTCCAACTATAGAATCTCTATAGAAAGTGTGGCATGGAATCCCTGCAAAAAGAAGCCATTTAGTCTTTGAGACTGCACCAACCTGAAGAGCATTCCACCCAGACCTAAACCATGCCCGTAATTCCATAATTATCATGGCTAACTCACCTACCCTGCACATCCATGGAAGCTATGGGCAACTGAGCATAGTCAATCCACCTAACCTGCATATCTTTAGACTGTAGGAGGAAAACCAGAGCACCTGATGGAAACTGATGCAGCCATGTGCAGGCAGTCACCCAAGAGTGGAATAAAATCCAGTGCCTGGTGCTATGAGGCAGCAGTGCTAACTGCTGTGCCACAATGCCACTCGGCATGAGAGACTCTAGCTTTGGGAAAAGAGCCATACCACACAGAAACAGACCCTTCAGTCCAACCACCCATCCATGCCAACCAAGTTTCTCAAATTAAACTAGTCCTGCTTATCTGCATTTGGTCCATATATCTCTAACTCTTTCCAGATCATGTACCTGTTCAAATGTTTTTTAAATATTGTAACTGTACCTGCATCTACCACTTCCTCTAGCAGTTCTCCCCATATACAAAGCATCCACTGTGCAAAAATGTTGCCCCTTAGGTCCCTTTTAAATCCTTCTCTGCTCACCTTAAAAATATGTCCCGTAGTTTTAAACTTTCCAGTTCTAGGGAAGAAACCTCTGCCCTCACTTATTGATAAAATCATGAGGAATTTATGAAAAAGGTCCGCTCTCAATCTCCACTGCTGCAGTGGAAAATATCTTGGTTTATCCAGCCTATCCTATGATCCAAACCTTCCAGTCCCAGTTACACGCTTGCGAGTCTTTTCTGCACCCTCTCCAATTTATTAATATCCTTACTCTAGCAAGTAACCCAAGGGTTGCTCAATGTTGCTTAGACCACTAATTTATAAAACTGATTATTCCAAGAAAAAAATACAATAAACTAATGGATTATTTTACTTAAATGGGACATTTATGTTTCTAAACCACAGACCTGCATTCTGCTCGTGCTCTACTCTTGTCCTCTCTTGGATTTGATTTTCAGGCATACATCCACATCCCTCACTATTCAGATTGTAGTAGGCTTCATCCAACCTCCTCTTGTGGTATGGTTGAAGAAGCTGATAAAACTGTCACAGAAAACTGTTTAGATTGAAGAAATTGGGATTGTTCTCCATGGAGAGGTATTGACAAAGTAGATCTGATCGAGGTTTTCAATATCATGAGTGAAGTGGACAGTAGATCAGGTGAAGCTGTTTCCACTTGAGATGGCAAAGATTTAAAATAATGTTCAAGTAAAGCAAGGGTGATGTGACTAAAAATGTCTTCACACAGTCAGTTGTTAGGACATGGAATGTGTTGTCTGGAAAAGATGAGGCAGTTTCGATTTGAGGCATTCAAGAGGGCATTGGATGACAGTGGAATTGCCCTATGTAATAGAGCTGATGCATGCACAAGGGGCCGAATGGCCGCCTCCTGCACTGTAATTATTTTAACTGAGATCTCTTCAGTTGGGAAAGAAGGAAGATCTATCAAATGCCTCCTCAAGTGCACTTCTTATCTCACTTCCATTCACCCAGTTTCTCTCTCACTGTCACATCTGTTCAGATAATACACCCATTCAAACCAGTGCTTCTGATATGTCAGTCTTCTTTGGACAAGCTTGGCTCCAATGAACGATTGAGGGTGGGTTGCAAACAGTGTTTCCATTAGTTTACCAGATAGTGTGCCAAATCTGGCTTCAGTTTGGTCACTGTACTTTTGCCCTTTCGTCCTTCCTGACTTAAGCAAATGCCAGTTTCGAGGCATACTGTCAGCAATCTGTACCCAGAATAGTATCATTGATTAACTACCTTCTCTTGATATCAGCCCTACTTGCAAAACATAGGATGGAATCCAGCACTAGTAATGGCAAGTAAAGAAACAGCATATGCATTCAAAGAGGTCTTTTTGACAGATTAATGAACAGCTGCCGTCCGAAAGCAAAAACAAGGCCAGCACATGCAGAGGAGAGAAACCGTTTGTAATATTCCATTGGCTGTACCCACAAACTGTGCTGCACATTTAATACCTTCTGTCTTCTGCCTTTCACAGAATTTCACCTGTACATTTTCTACATTTCACCTATGTTTAAATTTTTTTAATGAAGTTTCTATCTATTCCTTTAGTTCTGTTCAGTCAAAGGCAACACTAACTGTATTAACAATAAATCATTAACTGTCTCTTCAAAGATGCTGCCAGACTGAATATTTCTAGTATTTTCTGTTCTTATCTCAGATTTCAAATACCTATAGTAATTTGCTTTTGGATTAATGCTAAATTAACTTAGTTTTGTTATATTTACCTGCCACATGATTGATGTAATTATAATCAGGATAGTAGAAACAACTCTGAATAGCCTCCTACCTCTGCTTGAAGTTTCTAGTTTTATAACTTCTGAACAAGGTTGAGGAAGACCTTCCAGATTTTTAAAATGAATATTTTTGCATC
The DNA here is from genome assembly GCF_030684315.1 of Stegostoma tigrinum. NCBI lineage: Eukaryota > Metazoa > Chordata > Chondrichthyes > Orectolobiformes > Stegostomatidae > Stegostoma > Stegostoma tigrinum. The sequence goes on along the minus strand of NC_081354.1, from coordinate 38,150,882 downwards.
CTTTATCATGATTTTAAGAGATCTTGTTATGAGGGAAGATTCTAGTTTCCTACAGAAAGTAGGACACATAAGCAGGTGGGCATGTACTATTAAAGTTAAACCACATTTTGACTTCTAAATATTCCCTTTCATCGGGAATTCATTTGTGCACTACTTAATTTAAAATTCATATGTTGACACTGAATTCTTTTTGTAATTCTTCATTGGCTTAGTATGCATATGTGAGCTGGTCATTTCCATGGTTATTTTCTGGCCAACAGCAAAACAGAGGTGATCAAATTAAAATGACGTAAAGAGTCAACATGATGAATAAGTTTGTAACACTTCTGTGACTGCATAAGCCTATCCCAGACAGGATAGATTGGAATTTTTGCTCTAGGCGAGGGCTCTTAAGGTTTGTAAATAGAATTAACCCTGGTAGTTCCCATACTGCAAAGTGTAATACCCAGCAACAGAGAGATATCAAACAAAAGTCTTCAAACTCAACACCAACAGCAGTTGTTTGGCAACTCTGCTCTCTGAAGCCATTAGGCAACTAAAACTAATAATGTACAGTAGGTAATAGAAAATTCAGGCTGATGCAGTTAAGAATGTTCTTTGAATTGAATTAAGCTTGTTTCTGGCAGCTGCCACTCTAACACTTTGCAGTGACATGGTAGTGTAAAACTGTTTTGGTATGATTACATGGCATTGATAATAAACACTGACATAAATCAAATAACCCTTCTAGAAAGAAAAGGAGAGGGGGAAATTTATAACTGAGCAAAAGTTTGGGTCCTGGCAACATTCTGACAAATAGTACTGATGAATTGTGCTCCAGAACTTACTGTATCCCTAGTCAAATTTGTGCAGTAGAGTTACAGCACTGGCACCGGACAATGTGAAAAATTGCCCAGCTATGTCCTGTACACAAAAGGCAGGACAAATCCTTCTGGCCGGTTACCAATCCATCGGTCTGCTCTCAGTCATCAGTGCGCGAAGGTGTCATCAACAGTGCTATCAAGTACCACTGTGACTGAATCAGTCCATGTTCAAGTGCAATGAGACCTCATCAGTATTCAGGCTTGGACTGACAAATGGCAAGTAACATTCACACCACACAAATGTCAGGCAATGACCATCTCCAGAAAGATAATCCAGCCATGCCTCTTGACATGCAATTGCAGTGCCATCACTCCATTTCCCCATTATCAACATCCTTGTGGTTATCAATAACCAGAATCTCAACTTGGCTCATCACATAAACAGTGTGGCTACAAGAGCAGGTCAGCGGTTAGGTATTCTGCAGCGCATAACTCACCATCTGACTCCCCAAAGCCTGTCCACAATCTGAGACACAATTTAGAAGCATGGTGGAATACTCTCTGCTTGCCTGGATGGGTGCAGTTCCAACAGCAGTCAAGAAGCTTGATACAATTCAAAACTAAGTAGTCTGATACCACATCCACACTCCCCTCCGTAGTACACACCATTACTACAGGGTGTCGATCTACAAGATGCACCGCAGACGTTCACCAGTGATACTTAGACAGCACCATCAAAATACATGATCACTTCCATCTAGAAAGACAATGGCAGCAGATACGTGGATAGGAACTTGCAGATGGAGGCATCCCCAAGTTACTCACCACCCTGACTTAAAAATATATTGCTGTTCCTTCACTGTTAGTGAGTCAAAATCCTTGAATTACCTCCCTAAAGGCATTAAAAGTCAGGCTGCAGCATGTAGTCTGCTGTGGTTCAAGAAGGCAGCTCTCCACCACTTCTCAAGGGCAAGTAGGGACGGGCAATACATGCTGGCCAGCCAGCGAAGCCCCCAACCCACAACTGCAAAAAAAAACTTAAGTCATGCCTGTGGTTCAGCTACAACATTACTGTCATTTTGTCAACTGTACAAAAAGAAATGGCCAAGGAACTGAATACATACTTCGGTTCTGTCCTCACAAAAGAGGACACAAATTAGTTAGCAGAATTGTTGGAGGAGGCAGGATTTAGTGAGAGGGAAGAGCCAAGGGAAATCAGTATAAGTAATTGTCTGTGTGGAGTTTGCACATTCTCCCTGTGTCTGCGTGGGTTTTCTCCGGGTGCTCTGGTTTCCTCCCACAGTCCAAAGATGTGCAGGCTGGGTGGATTGGCCATGCTAAATTGCCCGTAGTGTTCAGGGGTGTGTGGGTTATAGGGGGATGGATCTGGGTGGGATACTCCAAGGGGCGGTGTGGACTTGTTGGGCCAAAGGGCCTGTTTCCACACTGTAGGGAATCTAATCTAGTAGAGAAATGGTGCTGGAAATGTTGTTGGAATTGAAGGATAATAAATCCCCAGGACCTGATAATCTACATCCCACAGTACTTAAGGAAGTAGCTCTGGAAATAGATGCATTGGTGGTCATCTTCTAGGATTCTGTGGACTCTAGAACAGTCGCTGCAGGTTGGAGGATGGCTAATGTCACTCCAATATTCAAAAAGTGAAGTAGAGAGGAAACAGGGAATTATAGACCTTTTGAGACATTGGTAGTGGGGAAGATTCTCAAATCCATTGTCTAGGATTTTGTAGCAGAGCATTTAGAAAGCAGTGGCAGGATCAGACAGAGCCAGTATGGATGTATGAAGGGGAAATCTATGAAGATGTAACCAATAGAGTTGACAAGGGGGACCCCATCAACTTAGTTTATTTGGACTTCCAGAAAGCATTTGATAAAGTCCCACATAAGAGATTAATGCGCAAGATTATAGTGCAAGGGATTGGAGGAAGTGTATTGAGATGGACAGGAAATTGATTGGCAGAGAGGAAACAAAGAGTAGGAATTAATGGGTCCTTTTCAAATTGGCAGGCAGCAATAGTGAGATGCCAGAGGGATTGGTGCTATTTCAGCTATTCACAATATACATTTATGATTTGGATGCGGGAACAAAATGTAACACTTCCAGGTTTGCAGATGATACTAAATTGGGTGGGAAGGTGAACTGTGAGAATGCAGAGATCCTTCAGCATGATCTTGACAGGTTGGTGAGTGGGCAAATCAATGGCAGATTCCAGTATAATTTGGATATGTGTGAGGTTATTCACTTCAGGAGCAAAAACAACAAGGCAGATTACTACCTGAATGGCTGTAAATTGGGGGAGAGCTGAGTGTAGAGTGGCACCGGGGGTTCCATGTACACCAGTTGCTGTGCAGGTGCAGCAGGTAGTAAAAAAGGCAAATGGTGTGTTGGCTTTCATTGCAAGAGGTTTCGAGTACAGGAGCAGGGATGTGTTGTTGCAGTTGTACAGGACCTTGTGAGACCACACCTAGAATATTGTGTGCAATTTTGGTCCCCTTTTCTAAGGAAGGATGCTCTTGCTCTGAGGGTGCGCAGCGACAGTTTACCAGGCTGATTCTAGGGATGGAGTGTCTGACATATGAGGAGAGATTGATTAGATTGGGATTGTTTTTGCTGCAGTCCAGATGAATAGGGGGGGGTTTCATAGAGACTTACAAACTTCTAACATGACTGGAGAGGGTAGATGCGGGTGGAATATTCCCGATGGTGGGTGTGTCCAGAACCAGGGATCACAATATGAGGATTCCGGGTTATCTATTTAGGACAGAGATGAGGAGACGTTTCTTCACCCAAAGAGTGGTGAGCCTGTGGAATTTATTATCACAGGAAGTAGTTGATGCCAAAAAATTGAATGTATTCAAGAGGTGACTGAATATAGCACTTGGGGCAAATGGGATGAAAGGTTATGGGGAGAAAGCAGGATTAGTGAATTGGACAATCAGCCATGATTGTAAAGAATGGTTAAGCAGACTCCAAGGGCCTAATGGCCACCTCCTGATCCTATCTTCTATGTTTCTATGTAAACAACCACAAGAATAGACTGTGTTTGAGTGAAAAGATTTACAAATAATTCCTTTTTCCAATTTTCTTCTTGTTCTTGCATATGCATTTGGTGGATTTTGCCATGCTTTCTAATTTAAGTTGCATGTTTATTTGTGATGCGCTCATCTTTTGATGTAGGTTTTTTCCCCAGCGGGGCATGAAACTGAGACACAACCATTCCACAGGCTCCTTTACAATAATAGGAATTATTTTGAGCAGCCTTAGACAGGTATTCAATATTTAATGTGTTATAGTGGAAAGTAGAATCACTGGCTGAACTTAAATGATGCTGTCTTTGTTGACCTGGAAATTAAATAGTTTTGCATATCATTGTGCGTCTTCAGTAAAAATAAATTGTGTGCACAAGTTTCCATGATGTTTCTTTCTTCCCAAGGAATTTCAAAAACGTGTGGTTAACTGTATTAGTGTTTTGAAGTGCGTGGAAGAAAAGCTTCTGAGTTTCAATGATGCCATTGAAAAGTTGTCAGTTTAAGGATTATGACATGAGCTGCACTAAAACTAATTTTTGACAATGAGAAAATGCTGTTTTGGGATGTCACATAATCCTAGTGTTTTTTCAAAAGCATTTTTTGTAAATTGCTAAGTTTGTTAGAAATGCACAATATTCCGTTTTAAGGACATGATGGAAACCAGGTTCATATTGTATCAGTGATAATGGGGACCGCAGATGCTGGAGAATCCAAGATAACGAAGTGTGGAGCTGGATGAACACAGCAGGCCAAGCAGCATCTCAGGAGCGTCTCATCAGAGATGATGATGATGAAGGGTCTAGGCCCGAAATGTCAGCTTTTGTGCTCCTGAGATGCTGCTTGGCCTGCTGTGTTCATCCAGCTCCACACTTTGTTATCATGGAAACCAGGTTGACAGTTTTGGAGTAAAACTAGTTCTGAGGGTTTTTGAGTAAACTTGAGAAATAAAATCAGCAATATTATTGGAAAGTGACAATGTAGAACATTTAAAATAGTTTTCAGCAGAGTGCAGCAAAAATATATTCCACTTAAAAAAAACAAATAAAGAGGCTAAACACTTGTGATTGTCTATGGATGATTGAAGACATAAGGGAACAATTGAGACTTAAGTAAGAGACATTCATACAGCAGAGTATGCATGCTAAGAGGCAATATAAAGGGGATAGGAGAGAAATAAGGAAAAGCAGTTAGGCAAGCAGGAACCAAAATTGTCAATAAACATGTTATAAATTAGTAAAACATTTTACATGATAATTTAAAAATATGAAGACCTTGATAGAAATATGACCATTTTGATTATTGACTAACGACAAGCAGAATAAAATCAGAGATGCTGATGATTGGAAAGGCAAGAAACAGTTCTTTTGCCTAGAACGGTTAGGCATAATGTTGAATAATGTGATGATTAATGAAATAAATAGATTTAAATAACGAAGGGATGTATTGCATTCTGTCAAGAGAGTTCTGACCTGGATGCATTTCGTGCACCTGTTTTAAGAGATTTTGGAGAAGAAAATAGTGTAGTATCAGATGATTGCAGGATAGCTTAGCATGTCTAAGAATTTATAGACCTATCGGCTTAACATCACTGATGAAGATATAATGGAATCGTAGGAAGGAACGGAAAGAAGAACATTTAGAAATTTAAAAACATGGTTATAGATAGTCAGTATTGATGTTAGATGGGAAAATCTTGTTACAGCAACCGAATGGAACCTTTTCAGGTGATAAGAATGAACTTGTATGTAGTAATACGTTAGATATAATTTATCTGGATGTTCACAAGGCCTTCAATAAGATGACCTATAATAAGCGAATTAATAAGATCAGAAAATTTTGACTCAAGATAAGTGACATAATAAATGACCAACTGGCTTGAAGACAGAAAGTAGAGAGTGGAGTAAATTGTAGTTATTCGGAGTTGCAAAAGGTAGGAAGTGGTGTTTCACAGTATTCAGTGTTGGGATCACTGTTATTCTTTGTTTTCATCAATGATATTGATTTTCAAATCAAAATTACAGTTACCAAGTTTGGAGGTGACACCAAATTGTGGGGTTTGGGGGCCGTGGGGTGGGGGGTAGAGATGTCGGGGTTGTTAACATAGCAATAAGTTACAAGAAGACATTAATAAACTTGTAAAATGAGCATATAATTGTCAGATGACATTCAATACAGGAATAAAGGGTAAAATTACATAAATCATCAAATGTGGAGCACAGGCTGGGAAATTGTATTAAATTTAGCTGGCCTACATCCTAGGCAACTGCATACAGTTCTGCTTTCCACACTGTAAAAAGGATGTAAAGCAGTCAAGAGGGAACAATGAAGATTTTAAAAAATGAAAAGAGGGTTCTGATCTGATAGACTAGATTTGGTATGGAGCTACAGCAGGATCTGTTAAATATCATTCTTACCTAGTTTATTAGCTTCAAATCAGGCAGGCGAACAGTAATGTACTAGGGCTTTGCTGTGGGGATTGCAGGAAGGGTTGGCAGTCTTGTATAGTCCTTCCTCAATGAACAAGTTACCATGTATGCACCAACTTCTTTTGCCTACCCAAACAGAAATTGTTGGAAAAGCCCAGCAGGCCTGGCAGCATTTGTGGAGAGAAATCAGAGTTAACTTTTCGAGTCCAGTGACCCTTCCTCAGTACACTTTTACTGAATAGGGTCTTGTGTGTGAATGTACGTACCTTCTGTCATGTTGCCAATTTTTAATCTTAAGTCAATTTCCTTTATATTTCAGATCAGCCAGGAATTGTTTGAGTAAATGTCATCCAATAACAATCACATCTGATGCTGGATTCTGTCTTCTGAGTTTTCTGAGCACAGACTAAGTTGATTATGCTATCTACAGCAGACAAAGCAAGGATCATGCTGTTTGAAGTGGCCTGTCAGTTGTTGGGATATATGGCCTACATACCTAGCATCACACCAGCACTGAAATTAATGTACCACATCACATGTTTGCATAGTAGGTAGAATGTATCTTTGGCTTGTTGGTAGAATTTTACAGCCATTGAGAATTTTTTTTGTGAGTTTGCAAATAGGGTTGATTTTGTAACAAAAACAAATAGCTGGAGAAACTTGGCAGGTCTGACAGTGTCTGTGAAGAGAAAGCAGAGTTAATGTTTCAGGCCCAACAACCCTCCTTCAGAACAGATAGTAGCTAGGTAAATGTGGTTAACGTGCTGAAGATGGGGTGACAAGGGTAAAGACGTAAGCAGTAGGTAGAGATGGAGCTCAGAGAGAATTACAGTTAGGCATACAAGTAGTACAATTAGGCATACAAAAGGACGTATAATAGTGGGTCAGGTAGAAAGAAGAAATGCTATTGGGGACCATAAGATTAGTGATCATCATGGACACAGCAGCCTGACGTTCAACGATGGGTGAGCATGGTCCAGAACGAATAGGAGGACGTGCTCAAGAGCTGGCGGTCAGCCTCTGCAACGTCCAAGTCTTTACGCCAGACAACAACAACAGCCCCTTGAGAAATTAAGGTAACCAATGTCACGTCAACAGTTCTCAGTGAAGTAGTTGAGTACAGGCAAAGGAGGGGTCCAGGTGCAGGGTGAATGTCAGAAGTGGGCTAAGAGGTCTACGGGATTGGAAGAGAATTCTTGTCCAAAGAATTATGCGCGAAGGTGAAAGCAATAGAAGAAGAGTTCAAAGTCATGTCGTGCCTTAAATTTGTTGAAGCGGAAACACAGAGGGTTAAAACTAAAGGCCTTTGCTGTGCACAAAATGCTCAGCATCAGATAGTGGGAGGTATTTAATATCACCTAGAAGGGGCGGTAAATACCCGACAAGAAATTGAGTTATGAGAAAAGGATTGAGGAAGAGGAAAGGAGAGGGAGGGGCAGCTCAAATAGACATGGATACTTTTATGATAATAAAATGTGAGGCTGGATGAACACAGCAGGCCAAGCAGCATCTCAGGAGCACAAAAGCTGACGTTTCGGGCCTAGACCCTTCATCAGAGGCTCTCTGATGAAGGGTCTAGGCCCGAAACGTCAGCTTTTGTGCTCCTGAGATGCTGCTTGGCCTGCTGTGTTCATCCAGCCTCACATTTTATTATCTTGGAATCTCCAGCATCTGCAGTTCCCATTATCTATCATGGATACTTTTATGTTTTTGCAGCTTGCACTCCTTAATGCCTGAAAGGAAAGGAAGAAAAACCTCTTGTCAGAACTTTGAATGAACCAGAGAATGGGGGCAGGGCAGCTCTGAAATAACGTGAGATGGTGCTGATGAAGAGGGAGGTTGAGACTGTACATATAGCAGCACATGTCACTGTGTGGGGATCTCAGGTCATGGTAGTACAGATGTGTGAGAAGCGTTGTGTGGAGATACCTGTGATCCTGGGTGGATTTCAAACATGAAGGATGAACCTTCAATTGGAATCCATGTAGAGTGAGCCTAAGCTGCAGACAGTTGCTGAACAATAAGATGTGCCTGTGAAAGTGAGTTTGGCAAATACCTCGTCAAATACTGAAAATGAAAACAAAGTTAATGATGGTGAACAAGAAGAAAAATTAGAATGGAAATGTTGCCAGAGAGAAGAACAGAATTTCTTCAAACTGGGCTTCCAGATGAAGAGCCTTGAGCTTTGTTTTGCCATTTTTGCTTCCTCTAGATTTGATTGCTACTACATTCTTCATTATAAATTTTCCGTCCGTTGCACACTCATTGAGATTATCAATCCCCTGTTCCCTACCCTGCACCTCTGCCTCTTGTTTGTTTTTGATTCTTTTAAAGCTCCCCTTCAATTTGAAAACCCTTCTCCCACACCTGCAACACTAGTTAGTTTAAAGCCTGTCTACAACCCTAGTTATACGATTCACTAGGTCACTGGCCCCAGTTATGGTTCACATAAAGCGGTCCAATCAGAAAAGCAGTCTTTCCCAGTAATATTACAAGTGCTCCATGAATCTGAACCCATTTCTGTCACACCAGTCTAACAGCCCCACATTTACCCCGGTAATTTATTGACTCTACGTGAGCCATAGAAAATGAGTGTATTGTGCAGGGGATTATCATCTCTGTGGATCTGCTATGTAATTTAGCCTTGATCTGCTCATAATTCCTCAGCAGAACCTCTTTCCTAGTCCTGCCTTTGTCGTTAGTACCTGTGTGGATTTCTCCTTCCACTCCAAGTTCCTCTCCATCTCAGAGGAGATTTTATTACCTTGGCACCCGGTAGGCAAAACAGCCTTAAGAACTGTCCATTTTTGCAAAGAACAATATCTGTTCCCCTGACTATGCTGTCTCCTATTGCTGCAACATTTTTCTTTTCTCCACTTGAATCGCATTCTCTACCATGGTATTGTTCACTCGTTTCCCTTTACAGCCTGTACCCTTATCCACACCAAGAGCAAGAACCCACCATATCCTCCTTGCAGTCTGTGTGCATCCACAATATGAGAGGAGGATCAACTGGAATATAAATGTTGCATAGACTAGTTGGGCCTGTTGCTGTGTAATGTAAATACAGAAATTTCAAAACAAATCAAACATAATACAGATGTATCACTGTAAAGATTAGGTTACATTAATTTGAAAAGCACAAATCTGCTGGGCACTATTATGTACAACGAAAAGAGGCTGGCATGAAATTTATGCCCTCATCCTAAACTAGTGGTTCTGAAACCATTTCCAACTGGTGGAATCACCTTTAAAATAACATACATTGCATATAGTACTGTTGGCTGTGAAGGGTTACTTGTTTTGCTTAGTTAATCATTCTCAACTGTAGTGACTTCACACAGGCACTTTGGTTGACCCCACAGCTGTTTGCTATGCAGCAGAAATAATTGCTGTTTTCTGTTCAGCAATCTCTTCTAATAAGTGTCCACATTGAGATTAGATAAAGGCAAGATTGGGCTCTGATTTGAATTGCCATGACTCAATGAATCCTTATACTAGTTTCAAATTAGACACAAAAACATCGCCATTGAACTATAGTTAATATTAAGTAGCTCTCTACTTCCACAAAAAACGTGCAAATATTAAAAATGGCTGGAACTTTAGAGATCAATGTTTAGGTCTAATTCAGTCGAGTGTACTGTATTATAATGGAAATATCAAGGCATTGTCAATGTAACATAAGTTGAGTTCTTCCACCTATGCTCCAAAAGGTACTGATCTCTGTTCATTCTAGGCTTTTATCAAGTTTGATTATTTTAAGAGAAAGACTTGTATCTATGTTGCTCCTTTCACAATCTCTAGACATTTCAAAGTACTTTGAGTCAAATACCTTAACTGTTATGATATAGCATCATGCAGTTTGTGCAAGGTCCCAAAAACAACAGTGACAATAATGAGGTAATCTGTTTTTATGTTGCTTGCAGAACGATGAAAAATGACCATAACATTGCAGAACTTAGCTATTATTTTCAAAGTAGGTGAATGAGATTTTTAAATCCAGCTGAGAAATTGACAGTATGTTTTGACAGCTGAGTGCAACACTTCCTCAGTGCGGAATAGAGTACCAGCCTAGAATTTGTGCTCAAATTCCTGGATTCAGAGATGATTGTGCTACCCACTAAACCATATATGGCTGTAAATGATTATCATGTGTAACTCTGACAGTATCTGATTTTCAGGTGCCAAGATGGTCAACTGAAATTAGCCTGATCTTATGCATCTTTCATCTGAAGCCATTGAGAAATGACTTCAAGCAAAAGAACATCCATATTTTCTTGTATCCCTAATTCAAGGATGCTGGTACCAGTTCTTTTGTACCTTCTGATTTGAAATCTTGACCATCTGGTTTGAATGATTCAGTGTTCCATATTTTGATTTTTAATATCTGAGCAATTGGGAAAGGTTGATAGAGAGAATAGTACTGTATTGGACATCCATTTGTCAATTACATTATCTGTTCTTTGGCTGCAGCATGACAGGGGATGTGACTTGGAAACATTTGAGACCCCATACTAAATTAAATTTTATTCACCTTTCTGGAAATCTGAAACTTGGTTTAAAAAAAATCAACTATAACAATCAACTGTAACAATGGCATGTCTACAGTAATGAATAATGGAACTCAATCTTGGGAGCAGGGTGTCAAATTTGTGAATTGTGGTAAATCTGGAGATCTGAGACCAAAAGAAGTATTAATGCGAGAATTGATAAACAGCACCACAGCATGACATAATAGTTTACTGTTAGATTTGTATTCTATTCCAACCGATAAGACTAGAAGTTACGAAAATAGTAAAAGAATAGAACTGAAGACTGTATATTTGAATAAGTGTAGGGTTGATACACTGAAATAAGTGTAATCTGATAGCCACTGCACACGCATTGAGGCATGATGATCTGAATTATTACCTGAATCTTGAAAGATACTGGACATCTGGGAAGGATAGGAAAGTAGAAGAAACTGGAGGTCTGGGTTTGCTGGGTAATCATGGTAGTAGCAGAATAAGACGATAATGCCATAAGAAACAGGAGCAAGAGGAAGTTGTTCAACCCTCTGAGGTCATTCGGCCATTCTATAGGATCATGGCTTATGCACCACTCCTCATGTTCAGTTTGCTGCCCTTTCCCTATAACTCATGCTTTCTCAGCTGGGGTGTAACTTTAAAGATTTCTCAAAGAAACATTTCCTGTACTTATGAATGGCTTTTCATATTGTGTTTCAACTTAAGTATAAATTGACTTGTGGACAGATTTGAATGGAAACCGTTGGCAACTTGGGGACTGCCAGTACACGATTTGGATGAAGAAACAGAAAGTATGGTTGCCACATTTGCAGATGATACAAAGACAGGCAGACAAGTAAGTTGTGAAGAGGCCATAAGGAGGCTTTGAAAGGGTATGGGTAGGCCATGTAAGTGAGCAATGATGAGGGAAATAGAGTATAATATGCAAGAATGTGAAATTATCCATATTCATAGAAACCCTACAGTGTGGAAGCTGTAGCTGTCAGTAGAGTCCACACTGATCCTTCGAAGAGCGTCCACATTGATCCTCCACCCCCAATCACACTCTATCCTGGTAAAGTTTCATTTCCCATAATCCACCTAGACTGCACATCCTTGTACACTCTGGACAACTTAGCATGGCCAGTCCAGTTAACTTGCACGTCTTTGGACTGTGGGAGGTAACTGGAACACCCAGAGGAAATCCATGCAAACAGGGGAAGAATGTATAAACTCCACACAGACAGTCGCCCAAGGGTGCAGTCGGACTCGAGTTCCAGGTGCTGTGAGGCAACAATTCTAACCAGAGGTGTTAGCTCACATTCTGCGGGTTCAGGATGTGTGAATGTAGTGTCTACCAAGTGGGTTGTTTTATTTTGGATGTGGCAAGTTTCTTGAATTATTGGAGCTGTACTCATCTAGACATGTGAACAGCATTCCGTCATACTCCAGATGTTTCATCTTGATTGTGGACAAGCTTTGGGGAGTGAGGAGGTGAGTTGCTCACTGGAGAATTCCTAGCTAAGGACCTGCTTCTCTATCCATGATAATGGCTAGTCAAGCTCAATTGTGGTCAATGGTAACCCTCAGAATGTTGATAGCAGGGATCTAGCAATGGTAACACTATTGAATGTCAAGGAATGCTGGTTAGATTCTCTTCCTATTTTGGGGCTCATCATTGCCTGGCACCTGAGTGGCATAAATATTATTTGTCATTTGTCAGTCCAAGTAAAAACTTAGAAAATAGGAGGAATAGGCCATCTGGCTGTTCAAGCCCGGTCTACCATTCAGTATGATCATGGCTGATCGTCGAACTGTTTCTGCTTTCTCTCTACATCTTCTGATCCCTTTAGATAAAGCGTTATACCTCCTCCTTGAAAATATTCAATGTTTGATCTCAACCACTTTTTGTCGCACATCCTAGGTTAATAGATTTCTCTTCATTTCAGTCCTAAATAGCCTACCCTGTATCCTTAAATGGTGACCCCTGTTTCTGGACTTTCTGTTCATCAGGAACATCATCTTATGTTTATCCTGTTGGACTTTATAGCTCTCCCAGGGTCGCAAAACTCCCTTGTGTATAGTCCTGACTGATCCACTTTCTCTTCATATATCTGTCTAGCCATCCCAGAAATCAGTTTAGTAACCTTTGTTGCACTCCCTTCTTAATGAGACATCCTTTCTTAGATAAGGAGACCAAAACTGTCTCACCAAGGACCTATAAAATTGCAGCAAGGAATTCCTGCTCCTATCATTATGAAGGCTATCATATCATTTGTCATCTTTATTGCCTACAGCACTCTTACATTCAGTGACTGTTACACAAGGACACACAGGTCTCATTGCACCTGCCCCTTTTCCAGTCCATTACGATTCAGATAATCTGCCTTTGTGTTATTGCTGCCAAGTGGACTTCTGTTTTGACATCAAAAACAAAGTTGCTGCGGTTCCTCAGTTCTGAGGAAGGGTCAGCAGACCTGAAACATTAACTCTGTTTTTTCCTTCACAGATGCCATCAGACCTGCTGAGCTTTTCCAGCAACTTTGTTTCTGTTCCTGATTTACAGCATCCGCAGTTCTTTCGGTTTTTTTCTTTTTTGAGATGAGACAAGTCCAGAGGCAGTATGTTCCTGTTGGGGTGAAGGGCAAGGCTGGTAGGTGTAGGGAATGCTGGATGACTAGAGAAACTGAGGTTTTGGTCAAGTAAAAGAAGGAAGCATAGGTTGGGTGAAGACAGTATGTGTATACTTAGGAGGGAAATCAGGAGGGCAAAAAGGGGATGCGATACTTTTGGCAGATAGGTTAAGTAGAAACCTAAGGGATTCAACAAATACATTAAGGACAAAAGAGTAACAGGGGAGAGAAGAGGGCCCCTTAGAGATCAGCAAGGCTGCCTACGTGTGGAGCCCCTAGAGATGGGGGAAATATAAAACAAGTATTTTGTGTGTTTACTGTGAAGAAGGATATGGAAGATATAGAATGTGGGGAAATAAATCATGACATCTTAAAAAAAAAAGTCCATATTACAGAAGAGGATGTCGTGAAACACACAAAGATGGATAAATTCCCAGGACCTGATTCAGGTGTACCTTAGAAATCTGTGGGAAGCAAGGGAAGTGATTGCTGGGCTCCTTGTGGAGATATTCGTATCGTTGATAGCCACAGATGAGGTGTTGAAAGACTGGACGTTGGCTCATGTAGTGCCACTATTTAAGAAAGGTGGTAAGGAAAAGGCAGGAAACTATAGAGCAGCGAGCCTGACATCATTAGTTGGCAAGTTGTTGGAGGGAGTCTTGAGGGACTGGATTTATGTATATTTGGAAAGACGAGATCTGATTAGGAATAGTCAACATGGCTTTGTGCGTGGGAAATAGTGTCTGACTAATTTGATAGTGTTTTTTGAAGAAGAAGCAAAGAAGTTTGAGGACAGACGGGAGGTTGTGATCTATATGGACTTCAGTAAGGCATTCAACAGGGTTCTTCATGGTAGACTAGTTAGCAAGGTTGGATCTCATGGAATACAGGGAGAACTAGCCATTTAGATACAGAACGGACATGAAGATAGAAGGCAGAGGGTGGTGATGGAGGGTTTCTTTTCATATTGGAGGCCTGTGGCCAGGGGTGTGCAACAAGGATTGGTGCTGGGTCTGCTGCTTTTCGTCATATATATGAATGACTTTGATATGAACATAGGAGATGTGGTTGGTAAGTTTGTAGATGACGCCAAAATTGGAGGTGTAGTGGACAGTGAAGTAGGTTACCTCAGAGCACAACGCGATCTTGGTCAGCTGGACCAACGGGCCGAGGAGTGATAAATGGAGTTTAATTTAGATAAATGTGAAGTGATGCATTTTGAAAGGCAAATCAGGGCAGGGCCTATACACTTAATGGTAAGGTACTGGGAGTATTGCTGAATCAAGAGACCTTGGAGTGCCAGTTCATAGTTGCTTGAAAGTAGAGTCGTAGGTAGACAGGGTAGTTAAGAAAGCTTTTGGTATGCTTGCCTTTATTGGTCACTGCATTGAGTAGTTGGGATGTCATGTGTGGCGGCACAGGACATTGGTTAGGCCACTTTTGGAATACTGTGTGCAGTTCTCATCTCCCTGCTATAGGAACAATGTTGTTAAACTTGAAATGGTTCACAAAAGGTTGAGAAGGATATAGCCAGGTTTGGAGGGTTTGAACTATAGGGAGAGACTGAATAGGCTAGGGATGTTTTCCCTGGAGTGTCGAAGGCTGAGGGATGATCTTATAGAGTTTTATAAAATCATGAGGAACATGGATAGGGTGAATAACCAATGTCTTTTCCTGGGAGTATAGGAGTCCAAAACTAGTGAGCATAGGTTTAAGGTGAGAGGGAAATAAGTTTTTAAAAGGAATCTAAGGGGCAACTTTTGCATGCAGAGTGTGGTGCGTGTGTAGAATGAGCTGCGAGAGAAGCTTGTGGATGCTGGTACAATTACAGCATTGAAAAGACATCTGGATGGGTATGTGAATAGGAAGGGTTTGGAAGGATATGGGCCAAATGCTGGCAAATAGGACTAGATTAGTTTAGGGTATCTGGTCAGCATGGACGAGCTGAAGGGTCTGTTTCCATGCTGTACAACTCTGACTGTAAGTTTTATCACATTTATCCACATTATACTGCATCTGATATGCATTTCTCCACACTCTCCAACTGTCCATATTACATTGAACTTTTACTGCATCTTTCTCTAGTTCATCCTCCCACTCAGCTTTGTGTCATCTGCCAACATAGAGATATTATGTTTAGTCCCCTCATTTAAGTCATGATTAAATATTGTGAATAGTTGGGGTCCAAACACTAATCCCTATCACATCCCACTAATCACTGCCTACTTATTGGAAAAAGACCTGTTTATTTGTTTCCTATCTGCCATCCAGTTCTCTATGTCAGTATGCTACTTTCCAACCCCATGAGCTTTAATTTTATATGCTTATCTCTCTTATATTGGACCATATCAAAAGTCTTCTGGAAGTCCAAGTAAACCACATCCAGTGGCTACCCTTTTTCAACTCTACTAGTTATATCCTCAAATAATTTCAGTAGATTTTTTTCAGCATAGTTTCCCCTCATAAATCCTTGCTGCCTTTGTTGCTATTTTCCAAGTGCTCTGCTGTTTAATCATCTATAATGGTGACTAGCATTTTGACTATTATTGATGTCAGGCTAACCAGTCTATAATTCCCTGGTTTCATCATTATCCACTTTTTTTTTAAAAGAGTGGGATTACATCAGCTACCCTCCATCCATGAGAAATGAACTGTCCCCAACTCTATAGAGTTTTCAGACATGGCTACCAATGCATCCACTATTTCAAGAGCCACTTGTTCAAGTACTCTGGGATGCAGTTTTGGGACCTAGAGATTATGAGGCTCTTAAATTCCAGTATTTCCCAAATGCCATTTTCATGTTAATACTGGTTTCCTTCCATACCTGCCTCTCACTGTATTCCCCAACATTCGTGGGTTATTCTTTGTGCTGTCCTTTGTGAAGGCAGAACCAAAATATGTTTGCCCTCTCTTTGTTCCCTATTATTCACTTCGCCTGTTTCTGATATAGACCTACATTTGTCTTGTCTGAATGTTTTCTCTTGCATTCCCATAGAAACTTTTACAATCAATTGCTATCTTTTCTGCAGCTTGTACTCTATTCACCCTTTCAATCAATCCCTTCGACGCCCTTTTGCTGAAACCTAAACTGCATCCAGTCCTCCGCCCTGCTGGTTCTTTTGGCCAATTCATATGCCCCTTCCTTTGCTGTAATACTATCCCTAAATGTTTTCATTAGCCATGGTCAGGCCAAATTTCCCATTTGATTTTCGTTTATAGACTTTTATATGATTGAATATTGTACAAATCTTTTAGCATTTAGAAAAGGACTGTCTGGAATTTGAGGAGTTGCGAATGGTCATGAGTATTGTGCAGTCATTAGTGGACATCCTGGATTTGTGATGGAGAGATGCCATTGATGAAACAGCTGAAGATTCTTGAGCTCTTGTGGAACAGTGGTAATGTCCCTACCTCTGGGCCAGAAGGTCTGGGTTCAAGTCCTGCCTGGATTCAAGTCCCACCTGCTCCAGAAGTATATCAAAAGATGTCTGAACAAATGATTAAAAATATCTACTGTGAGAAAGTTTTCTAATTATGTCCTGGAGTTGAGATGACTGACGTTCAGCAACCGCAACCATTTTCCTTTCTGCCAGGTGTGACGTAAAATGCAGGATATATAAACATTACTTATTGTAAATTTGGATTTCTAGCTTTTGAGTTAATGACTGGTGGACTCTCTTTGCCCAAAATTAATAACTAAGTTGTATGCATTTCTGGAGCCATGTTGGTTTCCTTTAAAATGGCCTCGAGCCACTGATGGTTGCTTGTTTATTTTATATTGTTTTTGTGATTTATTATGGTAAATAGTGGGGTCTCAAGATTTGTTAGAGACTTATGCAGCTTATTTTTAAATGTTTAAGGGAAACGCCTTAGAAAGGGAGACTTATGGAATTTCAGTTTTTACTTTGTGTGGAGCATCCTATGAATTCCTTGGAAAGCATAGCTGTACTGATCCATGCTCCAGAGAAGAAAAGGTTATATTGTGAACAAGATTATCTTAGAGTGGGATGTTACTGTTAGATGCCCAGGAAGAAGTGTTAGATGCCCAGGAAGAAGTGTTAGATGCCCAGGAAGAAGCTTTCGACTCCCAGGAAGATATGTTGAGATAAAACCCGACCAGTACATTTAAGCAAGTATGTGATAGCTTTGGCCCAGAGCTATCAGCAGTTCCAGTCTAAATGTTGAAATTGCAAGTGACTTAAACCTACCAAAGTTTTAGGTACATGGATTGTGATTGTGCGTTGTTTTGGCCCCTCTGGTCCCTTTTAAATATTTTCCCTCACCTTAAACCTATGCACTCTAGTTTTAGACACCTCAACCCTGTGAGAAGACTTTGACTGTTCACCTTATCCATGCTCCTCATGATTTTATAAACCTGTATAAGGTCACCCCTCAATTTCCAACAATCCAGGGAAGTACCCCCAGCCTATTCAACTTCTCCTTCTAGTTCAAACCTTTAGCCCTCGTAATATGCTTGTAAGCCTTTTCTGAACCCTTTCAAATTTCACAACACCTTTTCTATAGCAGGGATAGCAGAATTGAACACAGCATTCTAAAAGTAGTCTAACCAATGTCCTGTACAGCTACCACATAACCTCCTAACTCCTATACTCAATGCACTGACCAATTAAGGTAAGTGGATCAGATATCTTCTTCAACACCCTGCCTACATGCAACTGCACTTTCAAAGAGCTATGACACTGCACACCTAGGTCTTATTGTTTGGCAGTAGTCCCCAGGACCTGAACGTTAAATGTATAAATCCTGCCTGATTTGCCCTACCAAAATACAGCACGTCATATTTACCTCACATGTGTTTGTAAGGCAAGGACTGATTAGGCGTAATCAGCATGTCTTTGTGTATGCGAAATCGTGTCTTAGAAACTGGTTTAAGTTTTTTGAAGAAGTGACAAAGAAGATTGATGAAAGCAGAGCAGTGAATGTTTTCCAAATGGATTTCAGCAAGGTGTTTGAGGTTCTGCTTGGTAGACTGGTTAGTTAGGATAGATGACATGGAGTCCAAGGAGATCTAGCTATATGGATACAAAATTAGCTTGAAGATAGGAGACAGAAGGTGGAAGTAGAGGGTTGTGTTTTGGACTGGAGGTCTGTGACCAGTGGTGTGCAAGAATCGGTGCTTTTTTTTGTCATTTCTGTAAATTATTTGGGTGTGAACGTAAAAGAAATAATTAGTACGTCTATAGATAACACCAAAATAGGTGGTGTATTAGACACTGAAGAAGGTTACTTCAGAGTACAACATGATCTTGATTAGATGAGCCAAGGAATGGCAGATGGGGCTTCATTTAGATAAATGTGAGGTGTTGCATTTTGGTAAGGCATAGCAGAGCAATACTTAATGGTAGGGTCCTGGGGCGTGTTGCTGTGCAAAGGAACCTTGGAGCGCAGGTTCATAGTTCCTTGAAAGTGGAGTCACGGGTAGACAGGGTAGTGAAAAAGGTATTTGGTATGCTTGCTTAATTGGTCAGTGTACTAAGTATAGAAGTTGGGTTGTCATGTTGCGGATATATTGTTTAGGCCATTTTGGAATACTGCATTCAGTGCTGGTCTCCCTGCTATAGGAAAGTTGTTGTGAAACTTGATTTCAGAAAAGGTTTACAAGGACGTAGCCAGGGCTGGAGTGTTTGAACTATAGGGAAAGGCTGAATAGTCTGGGCCTGTTTTCCCTGGAGTGTCAGAGGCTGAGAGGTGACCTTATAGAGGTTTATAAAATCATTAGGGGCCTGGATAGGGTGAACAGCCAAGATCTTTTTCCCGGGATTGTGGAGTCCAAAACTAGAGGGCGTAGGTTTAAGGTGAGAGGGGAAGACATAAAAGGAAACTAAGGGGCAACATTTTCATGCAGAGGGTGGCCTGGGAATGTAATGAGCTGCCGGAGCAAGCAGTGAAGGCTGGCACAAAAACAGGAAATAAATGGCATCTGGACGGGTATATGAATAGAAAGGAAGAATGTGGGCCAAATGTTGGCAAACAGAACTAGAATAGACTATCTGGTCAGTGCGGACGAGTTTGAACAAAGGGTCTGTGTTCTGTGCTGTACAACTTCAGAACTGTGTGTTCCTAAATTGAGTAGGATCACTCATAAGCTGGTATCCAGGAGAGTTCACACCCTGGAAAGTCCACATGCATCTGGTTCAGCACAGCAAAATTGCCTAACAACATCTAAATTGGAACCAATCAAAATAAACATCTGGTTTAGTGATCACCTCATTCCGATGCAGGTTGATGCTGACGCGGTTGACATCAGTGGAGAGAGCAGAACCAGTTTTAACAAATTCACTCTGGACTCCAACCCTTAAGTTTGCGTAAGACCTCATCTTGACTGAGAACTTGCAGTGGGGAACCTATATACATTAAGGGTACAACTTCAGGTTGGGCTTTGTATGAAAAGCAGCTAGTTTAGTTAGCAGTGACTGTAGTAAAAGACTCGGGCCCACACAATTGGTTGAACTAAAGTGATTGTCTTGAGCAAAGGCCACAACCAGAAACTGGCTAAACTTCATCAGGCTTCGCCAGAGGTGACCAAAATGACGATGTTTGTGAGAAGTTATGTCTGGTGGCCAAGATTGGATGCAGACATAACCGTGTTGGTGGATACCAACATAGACAAAATTTACCACCAGCAGCTCCCCATCATTTGTGGGAATATCCAGGTAAACCCTGGTTTTGGTTCATGCGCTCAACATTCATAGTCATTGTGACCATAAGACATAGGAGTGGAAGTAAGGCCATTCGGCCCATTGAGTCCACTCCTTCATTTAATCATAGCTGATCAGCATTTCAACTCCACTTCCCTGCACTCTCCCCTAGCCCTTGATTCCTTGTGAGATCAAGAATTTATCAGTCTCTGCCTTGAAGACATTTTAATGTCCCTGCTTCCACTGCGCTCCGTGCCAATGAATTCCACAGCCCCACCACTCTCTGGCTGAAGAAATGTCTCCTCATTTCCATTTTAAATTTACCCCCTCTAATTCTAAGGCTGTGCCCACGGGTTCTAGTCTCCCTGCCTAACGGAAACAACTTCCCAAAATCCACCCTTTCTAAGCCATACATTATCTTGTAAGTTTCTATTAGATCTCCCCTCAACCTTCTAAACGCTAATGAATACAATCCCAGGATCCTCAGCCATTCATCATACATTAAACCTACCATTCCAAGGATCATCCGTGTGAATCTCTGCTGGACACGCTCCAGCGCCAGTATGTCCTTCCTGAGGTGTGGGGCCCAAAATTGGACACAGTATTCTAAATGGGGCCTAACTAGAGCTTTATAAAGTCTCAGAAGCACATCGCTGCTTTTATGTTCCAACCCTTTTGAGATAAATGACAATATTACATTCGCTTTCTTAATCACGGACTCTACCTGCAAGTTAACCTTTACAGAATCCTGGACGAACACTCCCAGATCCCTTTGTACTTCTGCTTTACGAATTTTCTCACCGTATAGAAAATAGTCCATGCCTGTGTTCTTTTTTCCAAAGTGCAATACCTCACATTTGCGCCTATTGAATTTCATCAACCATTACCTGGATCACTCTCTTAAACTGTGAATCCCAAATTGTGGATGCCAACTCAAAATGTTTAGACATGCATAGAGTTCATTTGTCAAACACGGTGATGATAATAGAAAAGCTGCAAGTGCCTTTGCAATACATGGGCTCCCAGAAGTGTGATCACAGATAATGGGACATCATTTACCAGAGAATTTGAGTATTCCTAAAGTCAAATGGCATTCGGCGTATGAGGGCAGCTCCGTACAATCCATCGTCCAAAGGTCTGGTGAAAAGAGCAGTCCAAACTTCAAAGGCAGGCTTAAAGAAACTATCCACAGCTTCATTTTGATACCAAGTTGACTCCATTCCTATTTGATTTTTGGGCCACCCCTCATGCAATTACAGGGGTAGCTCCAGCAGCATTGAGACTGCATACTGGGTTAAATTTGATCTCCCTGGACCTGGATAAGAGGGTGAGGATGAGATTAGATTCCCTACAGTGTGGAAACAGGCCCTTCGGCCCAACAAGTCCATACTGCCCCTTGAAGTATCCCACCCAGACCTGTCCCCCTGTCGCCCCCACACCCTGAACACTATGGGCAATTTAGCATGGCCAATCCATCTAGCCTGCACATCTTTGGACTGTGGGAGGAAACCGGAGCACCCGGAGGAAACCCACGCAGACACAGGGAGAATGTGCAAACTCCACACAAACAGTTGCTCGAGGTTGGCATTAAACTCGGATCCCTGATGCTGTGAGGCTGCAGTGCTAACCGCTGAGCCACCATGCCGTCCATCAAACACCGTGAAACAGCATCAGGATCACCAATGCTGGACACAGCTCCTCAATGTGAAAGAGACAGTTTACTTCAGGGAACACAGTTTGGTCCTGAAACTATGGAAATGGCCCTATATGAGTAAGAGGCATGGTTGATGCAAGGTCAGGTCCCTTGACATAAATGTTTGTGTAGACGATACTAATTGATTGCAACAAGACATTAGACCAGCAGAATGAGCAGACACGTGGCAAATAGAATTTAATGATGAGAATGTGAGGCGATGCATGGTCCTCAAAAGTGTGAAGACCCAGTGGGAGATTGGGGCCCACATACATGCATCCTTGAACATGAAAGGATTTATTGCAAGAGTAATGAGAAAAGCATATGAGAACTTGGACTTCATTATTAGAAGTACTGAGAATGCAAAAACAAGAAAGCTTTGTAAACCTTTATAAAGTCCACAACTAGCAATGGATTTTAACACTGGTTACTGCATTTTAGAAAAGTTGTGAAAATTTGTTCAGACCTTGCGGAATATAATTGCTAAAATGGTTCCTGCAGTGAGGGATTTAGATACAGTTTCAAATTGGCAAAGCTGGTTTTGCTTGTCTAGGAAGGGAAGGTGATGAAGGAGATTTGATAGAGCTACACAAAATTTTGCCATTTTCGGCTATGATAGACTACTCCATTACTTGATGAGTATGAAATTAGGAGGGACACTTTTACGATTTTGCACAAGTTGTAGAAGGATGCGAGGAGGAACTTGTTTATGCATCGAGTTGCAATGTCCTAAAACCTGTGCCTGCAAGAATCACGAGTTGAGTCCAGTTAATTATTTCAAAAGGATGTTAGCTGGATATTCATGGGCGGCAATGGCCGAGTGGTATTATCACTGGACTGATAATCCAGAGACTGAAGTAACATTCTGGCAACCTTAGGCTCAAATCCTGCCATAGTTGATGGTGCGATTGGAATTCAGTAAAAATCTGGAATTAACTTGGAGTCTAATGATGACTTTGAATCCCATTGTTGATTATCGGGAAAAATACATCTGATTCACTATTGTCCTTTAGGGAAGGAAACTGCCAGGTCTGGCTTATATCTGACTCCAGACCCACACCAATCTGGTTGACTCCTAACTAGCCATTTAGGAATGGGCATTAAATGCTGGCCTAGTCAACAATGCCTTCATCCCATGAATAAAGAAAAAAAATGGAAGAGATTAAGTTTGCAGGATTAAGCAGCTAAGCAGAATTTTGCATAGACTGAATGGGCTGATGGCATTGTTGGTGCTGTAGTAACTCTGACAATTTTCCAGGACTACTTGAACGTTGCTGACTATCCTTGCTGAATGCTCAAGGAAACAGTTTTGATAGATAGATGAATGTACTGTGATACAACTGATGGTGGACTGAATTTTTCTGTTTTAATTCATGCATTCCAGGTCTACTTTAGAGAATTTAGTTTTGTTCATTTTGGGTAAAAGAAGGAAAGGTTGTGCTGTCTCGTTGCTAAGTTTAATGTCAGGAGTAAAATTTCAGTTTTGTTAAGATATTGAAGCTTGCATCACATTTGAATTTTTAGCTAAACTTTTTAACACTTCTAAATGTATGTAAAATTTAGAATTATGTTGTGTGCAATTATGGTGCAACAAGCATAATATTATTTAAAAAAATACAGTTCTTGTCTCTATTTTTTATCCTTGCCCTATGTACAGCTTCCTGCAGATTTCACCAAGTTACATCTCACAGATAACCTCCATCCACAGGTGACTCACGTCTCCTCCAGCCAGTCAGGATGTAGCATCACCAGTGACTCTGGCAGCAGCAGCTTATCTGACCTTTACCAGGTAAGTGTTTTTTTTATTATTAGAATGCATGGTGCAATTAATTTAGGAAGGAACATTTCCCTAAATCTTAGCATGTTTTAAACCTTGAAATAGCAGTAATGCGACCATGTGTCTGTGTAGAGATGATTTGATTTGATTTGATTTGATTTATTGTTGTCATATATACTGAGATAGAGTGAAAAATGGTGCTTTGCTTGCTCTACAGGCAGATTGTACCATACAAAGTGCATCAGGTAGCAGAATAGTGTTATAGCCGCAGAGAGAGATATCAACATTACTATTTGAGAGGCCCATTTAGAAGTCTTAATAGCAGTGGGAAAGAAGCCGTTTTTGAATCTGTTCATATGTGTATTCAAACTTTTATGTCTTCTGCCAATTATGTTGATTGCTATCCTGAGGTAATGGGAAGAATAGATGGGGTCAGTGAATTGAAGGCAGCTTTGCATGATGGACTGGGCTGTGGCTGCAACTCCTTGCAGTTTCTTGCAGTGTTGGGAAGAGCAGTTGCCATAACCATGCTGTGATGCAGTCAGATAGGATTCTTTCTATGGTGCATCTATAAAAATTGGTAAGACATTTGTGGACATTGATCTTGTTTAGGGCTGAGAAGAATGATTAAACTGACTGAGAACCACATAATTCTACCTGGTCTAATTTTTACTCATTCATGGATGTGAATATTGTTAGATGAACTTGTATTTATTGTCCATTCCTAATTTCCCTTGCAATGCCACCACATTGAAGCACTGCATTCTGAGAGGTATGGGTGCGTCCATAGGGCTAAGAATGGAGTTCCAGGATTTTGTTGCTGCACTAGTTAAGGAATGATGATATATTTCCAGATCAGAATGGTGTGACTGGAAATAAACATAGAGGTGACAATGTTCCCACCTACCCTAATGATAGGGGTCACAAGTCTGGGAGATAAGTTAACCAGTTATTGCTCTCTGAATGTAGATTAAATGCATTGCAGCCACTGTAAACTTGTGGTGGTGGAAATGAATGACAAAGGTAGTGATTTGGTTACGAATGAAGTGGGCTGCTATGTCTTGGGAACGATGTTGACTGCCTTAAATGTTTTGGACCTACGCTTATCCCAAATGAGTGGAATGTTCCTTCACGCTCTTAATTTGTGTCTTTGAAATGGTGGACATGCTTTATGGAGTCCGGAATTGGGTTAATTACTGCAGAATAGCCCTCCTCTGACCTTCATGTGGCTGCTCCAGTCATGTTTGCTGTCAGTGATAACCTTCAAAGATGTTGATGGTGCAAGTTCTAGTGATGGTAATATCATTGATTATCAAGAGGGTTTAGATTTTCCTCATGCTGGAAATGGTCATTGCCTATCATTTATCCAGGTGCAAATGTTGCTGATTCTTTATCAACCCAAACCAAAATGTTATCCAGGCTGTGCTTCATACAAGCTTAAATAATTCTGTATTAAAGGTGTTGCAAGTGGAATTAAACTGTGCAATAATCAGTGAATACCTCGCTGCTGACAGAATAATAGAAGCAAAGTCATAGAAGCAGTCGTAGAGGGGCTCGGGACACCGCCCCGAGGAACCCCCCACAGCAGTTTCCTATCGCTAAGATAATTGCCACTGCAAGCCCCACCATCATCTCTTTGTGATGGATATGATTATCCACTGGAGATTTCTCCACTTATCCCCATTGCACTGTCTTACTGGGGTTCATCGTTGCCATATATGTTCAAATGGTGACGGTCTCAACTTACCTATTGAATTCAGCTCTTTGATCCATGTTTGGAACAAAACTAAATGGGTTTTTGGGGCTGTTTCTAGCAATTCCAAAATTAAGATGCAGTGAACAGGTGACTGCTGAGTCAATATTGCTTAATAGTACTGTCAGTGAGACGTTCAACTATTTTGCCAGTGATTGAAAGTCAACTAATGGAGTGTTAATTAGCTAGATTCCTTGCTTTGTTTGATTACTCATTTTTAGATAGGATGTACTTGGACTAGTTTCCACATTGTCAGGTGGATGCCAATTTTCTAATCGTACTAGAACAGGTTGGCTAGGAGTGCATGTCGTCCTGCTGCACAAGTCTTCAGCAACATAGCCAGGATGTTGTTAGGATCCGTCTTTCCAGTGTGCTCATCTGCTCGCATGGAGTCAATCAAATTAACTGCAGTCTGCTATTTCTGATGGTGAGGTCCGGGAAAGGAGGCTGAGGTGCATTATGGATGATTGCAAACGTTTCAGTCTTGTTTTTTGCACTGACATCTTAGAATGTTTTCACATTTTAGTAAGTGTTGCTGCAGTAGAATAAACATTATTATAGACCCTGGAAACTAAAATTAAAAGCTGAATGTTTAACAGCTCAATGCACTCCTATAATAAATCATTGAAGTTCGTGTATGTTTAAACACCATAGATTGTTTCTGTTGGCATCATCGCATTCTTTAACATTAGTGCTAAATGCATTTCCCTTTGCATGGCTCTTGAGAAAGAACTCAATGTCAAAACACTTTATCTTGTCTGTATTAAGTAGAAGCTTTTCTTAAAAGCAGAATACAGTGCATGTCAGAAATCTGAAATAAAAACAAAAATACTGGAAAAATACTTAACATTCAATAATATCTGTGGAGGGAGAAACCAAGTTGACGTTTCAAGTCCATTATGACTCCTCTTGAACTCTCAGTCGAAAAACTGAAAATCATATTAGACTTGAGACATTACTCTGTTTTCCGTCTGCAGATGCTGACAGACCCCCTGATTTTCTCCAGCATTTTCTGTTTTTATTGTTATGTTCTTATTGTCACTTCTGTTATTTTAACCAAAGCTTTCCATTGTTATGGTGCAGGAGTACAGATGCCCTATTAGTATCCTCTTCTGTTGTTTCCGGTATCAGATATTAACTGCACTCTGATAAGATATACTGACAGTTAAGTACAATACAAAGACTTTGTTGTAATGTGGCAGCAATGTGTCTTCATGCCAATTTCAGGAGGGGAAGACCAACATGAAACAGTAGTGTTTTTTCCAGAGAAGAGGTTTTCCAGGGTAACTCCATTCTCACATGAAAGCCCTGTTCTGTTTATATACAATTGTATGGGTTTTACTTTGAACTTTAGTTTGTTTTAGTTACACCCTGTGTGTAATGAAGTGGTATAACTATCTCAACCAAATGCAGGTTCATATCACAAATGTGATGAAGATTGTGTGATAGTGCTGATGTCACTGGGGGCAAGAGTTTAACTCCCACCATGATAGGTGGTGAAACTTAACTTCCAGTTTCATATTTATTAATTGAATTTAATGTCAGCAGCGGTGACTATTTGAACTGCTATTGATAGCTGTAAAATTCCATCTAGTTGGCTAATTTCCTTTAGGGAAGGCAATCTGCTATACATATCTGGATTGGCCTATCTATGATTTTTTGACCAACCTCAGCATTGTTTCAATAATAATAATAATCTAATATATTTTGCCTCTTAATTGCCTTCAGACGTGACCAAGCAAGCCAGTCTGTTAAATGGCAACAAGGATGGGCTGTTGCCCTAGGAAGTGATGCCCTCATCCCATAATAACGAAAGAAAGCTCGGACAATGGGAAGTGCTGATTTGCTTATAATACCTATGTGTACATATTTGGGATCTGTATATTGTTTGTCCTTGATGGATGAATTTATACTCTATTTCAAACTTATTCTCCTTTCTCAGTTGTTTCTGCCTGTTTCTTAACTCTTGATAACACGGTGTGAACCTGGATGAACACGGCAGGCTGAGCGGGAAAGCTTGACGTTTCGGGTCGGGAGCCTTCTTCAGAAAATTTTCCGAAGAAGGGTCCCAACCCAAAATGTCAAGCTTTCCTGCTCCTCTGATGCTGCTTGGCCTGCTGTGTTCATCCAGCTTCACACCGTGTTATCTCCGATTCTCCAGCATTGGCAGTTCCTACTATCTCTTAGGATAATCTGTTTTATCATTTACCATACCATTCCTAGTTTACATTTGGTATTTGTTGTCCAAGATTAAAATTGCAAGTATTCGGATGTTGATGGTTAAGACAGCATTTTTTGTCCATTGTTGTCCCCTTCCCATGTCATAAGGTTAGAAGTGGGGAAATGTGATTATACAGTATTCACTTCCACTCTCAACCATTTCAAATAACAACATGGTCCATTCCTGAATCAGCTGATGCCTGACCAATATTCACGGGTGGATGTACATTGCCATTTATTTATTGTGACTGGATCAAAATCCAGGACATCCTTCCCAAACAGCACAGTGGATGTACCTACAAAAGTATGAAGGCTTCAGCTTTGTTGACAAGCCTAATTATGTGGCATTTTATTGAAAGCTAGAAACTCTACATTTATTACACAACTACATTGCCCTCATCAAACCTCTCTTTTCTGGTCATTCAGGGAATGTTAGCCTCATTGGCTAAACGAACATTTAGTGTCTATCCCTAGTTCCCCTTGAGAAGCCAGTGATGAGCTGCCTTCTTGAACCATTGCACTCCATTTGGTGTATGTACGCACAGAGTGCTGTTAGGCAGAGATTTCAGGATTTTGACCCAGCAGTAGTGAAGGAATGGTAATATATTTCCAAATCAGGATAGTGGGTGATTTTCAAGTGATGCTGTTCTTTTGTGTCTGTTGCCCTTGTCCTTCTACATGGTGGTGGGCATGAGTTTGTAAGATGCTGTCTAGGGAGCCGTGAACTTCTGCACTGCATTTTGTGGATGGTACACAGTGCTATTGCTGTATTATGGCATGAAGGGGAGTGAATGTTTGTAGATGCCATTGAATATCAAGGGGAGATGGCCACATTCTGTTTTCTTGGAGAATTGTGCAACATGAGTATTACTTGCCATTTGCTCGCCCAAGCCTGGATATTGTGCAGGTCTTGCTGCATTTGACTACCTCGATATCTGAAGAATCACAAATGGTGCTGAGCATTGTGCAGTCATCAGCAAACATTAGAACTTCATGACGGAGGAAGGTCACTAATGAAGCAGCTGAAGATGCCTGGGCTTGAACACTTAATGAAGTTAATCAGACAATTTTCTTTTAACAAATGCATTTTAGCATTCCTTTGTTAATCCACAATTGATAATTGAGCCATGATTATCATTCTTAAATTATTTGCTATCACCAAAGCTAAAGGGTCTGGCCAGTAGTTCCAGGGTTCAGTCAAGATTTGTAGTTCTGCAGTTACTCATAATAACTCCTTATCTCAGGAATTTGATGACTATTGACTGATACTTTCTCAGTTTTCATCCTACCATCCTTCAGCATCCTCAGATGATTCCCATCCAGTCCAGTTGACTTGGCAGTTTGGTTTGTGTGAGGAATGAACCGTAGAGGAAGTGGTAGAAGCAAGTATAATTACATTTTAAAAAAAAATTGAAGGGTGCATGAATAGGAAAGGTGTAGAAGGACCTGATCAAATGCAAGCAAATGGGACTAGTTTAGTTTGGGAAGCTTGGTTCACGTGGACAAGTTGGACTGAATGGTCTGTTTCCATGTTGTACGACTCGTAATTACATTATGTAAGCACTCCAAGTGATTTCAAGAAATAGCTGATACTGCAAAGACAATGCATGGGCATTGACAGCATTCTGGCTGTAGTGCTGAAGGCTTATACCCAGAAGTAGCCATGTCCTCACCAAGTTGTTTCAGTACAGCAACAACACTTACAGCACATGGGCTTAGCATTGGCCAGAAACAGAACTGGACCAGTCAAACTTCTCTGACTACGAGAGAAAGTCAGAGTGTAGGAATTCCATGGAGTATAGCTTGACTTGAGTTTCCCCAAAGTCTGATCGCCATCAATAAGACGGGAGTCAAAAATGTCGTGGAATACTGTCCAGTTGCCTGAATTATTGCTGCTTCAACAATACTGTGGTGAAGTCAGCTCACTTGATTGGCACCCGATCGTAAAGGCTACATCATTTCATTTTACTTCATTTTTGATCGTGGACGGACTTGGGAGCAGATTGGTTTTACAACAAAGGGCTGAGAAAGGAATTGTTACCTTTTTTTGAAAAGCAGGTTACTGAATCTCATTCTAAAATGTGCTTACACTGTTACTTTGTGAGCGGTGGGGGAGGGTATTAAGAGGAGTCAGCCTGATACCGGATTGTGTACTCAAAATGAGAATCGGCTGGGTTGTGGATGTCAAAAGTCAGTATGACACCATCTCTGGGTACCTGAACGACTTGTGCGTGCAAACGATGCATTGAGAAGTCTTGTCTGTCCACAGTAAACATACCTGAACTCTGAAGAGAGCCAGTTACTTTCTCCCACTGATTGCTGTAAGCTGTGGCTTTTACCAGTAACTAAGAGACTTTACAGTTTGTGTACTAATCACCTGTGCCTCCTTTGAAGAAATGGAAAACACCTGGAGAAAAGTGCTTCAAGAGTAGAAAGTCCTGAAAAGCAAAAGGATCATCTCAGCAAACCCTGTGAACTGGTGCTATTGAACTGTAGTTCCCAGTTTTTCTCCCACTACCAGTAAACTCATTTTTATTTTGTTTGCTTGTGTATGTAGGGGAATTTTGGAAGATGAGAGTTTTTAACCTGGATAACTTTATGTTGGTAGTTTATAGCCATTTATTTGTGATTTAACATTTACTCATTTGTAACAAATGCTCATTTTTATTAAGTATAGGAACTTGGCCAGAGTTTTCTGTCAATCTGATTCTATCCATTAAACAAATTTGAGACTTTGTGCATTTTGATAATATTTTTAACTTTAGTGATGATTTCAGGAAAAGCAGAACTTGATTTTCAGTGCACAACCCCAGTGGGGGGAATGGAACCGTTGTGTGGGAACATGGTCAGGAGAAAGGAGTGGAGACACTTCACAGAAACTGCGTGAATAAGAACTTCTAGGCCCTGTGTTTGTTAGACTGTCCAGGCTAGGCCTTTTTATTTGATCCACAAGATTGCGGCGGAGTAGGACACTTCAACTGGAGCTTGTCCTCTCCATCTATTCATTTTTTTTTTCTTTTTGTTTTTCTTCTTCATTTGTCTCGTTTTTTTTCTCCTCTTCTCTCTTCTTGACCTTGGGCTTCTCGGCCGCAGAAACCCCAGCCTCAGCACAGACTGGACGAGGTGGCCTTTCAGCAAAGCATGGCGATTTCTTGGTCTGATTTGGCATTCTTCCAGCAGCCGAACTTGGTCGTCTTTCGGCCTGGCATGGTCTCGAGGTAATAACAGAGCAATCTCTTGGCCTTGTGAATCCTGAGGTGAAGCTAGTCTGGATCAAGGCCCTGTATGGACAGGAGGCTAGATGTCAACATAGACTGGGTTGGAAGAAAGTTTCTGTGTGCATTTTTTCTCCATTTTATAACTTATTCATAAATCTGCAATGCTGGATTTTTTTAAACTTCTCTATATTCCCAAGAAGTACCTAGGAAATTGTACCTGAGATGGTACCGTAAGTAGTGACTTGCAAACTTTTCACTGTATTCATTAAAGATAATTCTAATTCTGATACAGCCTACCAGGCCTCCGTGTCGGTCGGCTACAAGATGTACTGCAGCAATGCACCACCTTCAAAACCTATGACCTCTAATGTCTGGAAGAGTGTGAGGGCATTAGATGCATGGGAATGCCACTACCAGCATGTTCTCCTTGAAGACACCCTTGACCCTAACTTAAAGCTGCATCACTGCTCCTTCCGTATTGCAGGATCAAGATCCTGGAATTACCTTCTCAACAGCAATATGATGTCCGTGCACCAAAGCTTGCAACAATTTAAGAAGGCTGTTCACCACTGCCCTCTCAAGGATAGTTAGGAAAGGGTGATATACAGCTTAGCCAATAATGCCGTCATCACATGAATAACTAAAGAAATGAGAAGCATGAATTGCATTTTAAGTATGATAAAGAAACCACTTCTTTTTTGTTCTTCCCATGCAGTTTGGACATCCCTGTTTCGGTCAGCATTTTTTTTGGCCCTCATTGTCCAGCGTGCGGTTAAGAGTCAACTGTATTGCTGTGAGACTGGTGTCATGTGTAGTATGGAGGCATCTGCAAATCGAGCAGTCGCTTTTGTTGTGAGGAAAGTGAGAATAAATTGAAGTAAATATTTGGGATATGAACGTCATGTTATTTATGTGTTTAATTGAGTTATTAGCTTTATTGAGATGTAATAATGCACTGTAGAAATTTCTGTTGGTGGCTGATGGATTTCCAGAATGTGGCAAGCTTGAATAAATCATGAAACTGAATTCTTGATGGCTTACTCCATTGATGTAAGGATAGTGTTCTTGCATTATTAATAATATAAAGCTTTAGTCACTATGTCAGTGACCCTGCAGCATTATATCCAACTAGGACAGGCAGTAGATGATGTGAACTACACAGGAATTCATTTTTAAAGTGTCTAAGGTTGCCAGGATGTCAGAAGTGTTGAAAATTCAAATGGATTGGTAGTATAAAACTTGAATATGGCTGAAAGAAAGACACGTTACTAGGCTTTTGATTATGTACTCATTCAGACAAAAACAAGAATATTAAATTTCCTGCAATCACGACAATTAATTTATGCAATATTGTTTTATAGTAGTGAGTACAAGATGTCTGCGTGTGACTGATTGATACAATTCTCCCAGCAAACTGTTAAAATTTTAAGAAAAGTAAAAACAAGTTCTTATAATGTTGACGGAAGTATCATTACTTCCGTCAATGTGGGATTTGAAGCCATGTCCCTGGAATTAAGCATCCCATTGTGTGCATTGTGCTAGCATTACTCACCTGTGCTTGTCCAGCCTGTTCACTTGCTAGATATATGCAGACTTGAATAAAACAGAAAAAGTGACACTGTGTCTAAAGACAAATTCACAAGCTGGCGCTCTCTCATGCTGCAAAATCGCTATAACTCCTGTCGCTACTAACCAGAAAGAAGTAAGGAAACCTGGGAAATGTGCCAGTGGCCAAGCAGACAAAAAGTATATGGATCTGTACAGTTTTCGCCAGGTGGCTAGAGTGTTCGTGTTTAATTTAAATTTTGTTGACACTGGAAATAGAAAAC
This sequence comes from Stegostoma tigrinum, assembly GCF_030684315.1. NCBI lineage: Eukaryota > Metazoa > Chordata > Chondrichthyes > Orectolobiformes > Stegostomatidae > Stegostoma > Stegostoma tigrinum. Next base: position 38,118,316 of record NC_081354.1, on the reverse strand, counting down.
TGTTGATGAAATCCTTGAAATGTTCATTCAAATCACTTCAAAAATCGCGAATCCTGTTGGAGTTGCACATTATTGGTTAAGCTTGCTTTGTTATAAGTTGAGAATGTTATTCCAGTCTGACAAACAGATCACAAGAACTGCTGTCCTCTTCATACCAATGATGGTAGGGTTTCCAATGTTCATGTCACTGAGGTTACACAACAGTTTAGTAGAAAGCTAGTAAATGGTATCAAAGAAAATAAGTGAGTTCAGCAGGCTATATTTGGCATGCATTTTTTATAATAAGTACTTTAATTTATTTCTAATCTAACTTTCAATGCTTGGCGTTTTTATGATCTTGGAGTTTTCTGTGAAGATATCTAGATGAAGAGTATATATAAAATGAGAGCCCAGGAAGACCTGTTTTATATTTCCTGGAGATTATTTTAAAATGATCTAATTGTGACGAAAAGCCAGGAGACCTAGATTTAGGCCCCACCTGCTTCAAGCTGAACAGGTTGATTTTAAAATAATAAATAATTTTAAAAATCAATAGATTGATAGCAGATGGCAGCTTCTTTTGTATGAGAATCCAGGTACAGAATCTCAAATGTGTGCAAAAATTTAGTTGAATTTAGGCAAAGCGCCACAATCCAGGTTTTGAGAATTTGGAAGACACAACTACAAAATGCCATCAATGGAAAATCAATCCAGCTGGTTGAAAGGATTAAATACTTGCAGAGTAATGGCATTTATGGATATAGAGAAAGGACAAAATTTTGGATTTTTAAAAAATATCATATTCATCAAATCCAGTACTTTTCTGCTCATGTGTTGCTATTATTGCTAATGGTGATCATGTTTGCCTTTTATCTTAAAGGCTACTGAGAGTGAAGCTGGGGATATGGACCTAAGTGGCCTGCCCGAAACTGCAGTAGACTCTGAAGATGATGATGATGAGGAGGACATTGAGAGAGCATCAGATCCACTGATGAGCAGGGACATTGTGAGAGACTGTCTGGAGAAAGATCCCATAGATAGAACAGATGATGATATTGGTAAGTTGGGCAACAAGATCTAAAGTTGGAAAATAACAGTTACATTTTTGACGGTAATTTGAGGCTATATCTCAATTTTTGCTGTGAAAGTAAAATCCTGAATATAGCATTACATTTCAGATCACAGAAGGCAGCATTCAGTTCATTGCACTTATGCTGAGCCTCTGAAGAGTTATGCATTTAGTTTCACTTTCTCTGTCCTCCTTTAAGTTAAAAAGCAGGAACTCCAAGATTGTAATCTCAGTGCCTGTGCCATGTGCTAGTGAGGCTAGAAATAGAAGGAAATTACAGCTCAACACTGGCTAAACAGATGGTGTAGGAGGGAGGGTTTCGGATACCTGGGCCGTTGGGCCCTCTTCCAGGACAGGTGGGACCTGTACAAGAAGAGTGTGTTGCATCTAAACTGGAAAGGCACAAAAATTCTGGCTGGGAGGTTTGTTGGTGTCATTCAGTGTTTAAACTAGCTTGGCAGGGGAGTGGGAACCAATGCAAAGGTGAATGGACTGGAAGAGAACTAGAGAATAGGGGCCAGTAAGACTCAGAGGAAGAGCAGGCAGGGTGTGTTTGCTGATCCAAGCAGATCTGGTGTACTGAAGTGCATCAGTTTCAATGCAAGAAGTGTAATAGGTAAGGCAGATGAACTTAGAGCTTGGATTAAACTTGGAACTATAATGTTGTTGCAATTACAGAGACTTGGTTAAGGGAGAGACGGGATTGGCAGCTTAATGTTCCAAGATACAGATGTTTCAGGCAGGATAGGGGGAAATATAAAAAGGGTGGGGGAGTTACACTACTTGTTAAGGAGAATATCACAGCTGTACCACAAGAGGACACCTTGGAGGCAATGTAGGTAGAGCTCAGGAACAGGAAGGGTGTAGTCGCAGTGTTTGGAGAGGATTCTTTGAGATAGGATTTACTCCCACCTGGAAATCAATGGGCATGTTAGCGAGAGACAACATGGTTTTGTGAAGGGGAGATAGCGTCTCACTAACTTGGTTGAGTATTTTGAGGAAGTGACGAAGATAATTGATTAGGGTAGGGCAGTGGATATTGACTACATGGATTTCAGTAAGGCCTTTGACAAGGTCCCTCATGGCAGGCTGATACAGAAGGTAAAGTCGAATGGGGTAAGATGAGCTTGCAAGATGGGTAAAAAACTGGTTCAGTCATAGAAGACAGACAGTAGCAGTGGTAGGGTGCATTTCTGAATGGATGGATGTGACTAGTGGTGTTCCTTGGGGATCAGTGTTGGGATCTTTGCTGTTTGTTATATATACAATATATACATGATTTGGAGGAGAATGTAACTGGTTTGATTAGTAAGTTTGCCAATGACACAAAGGTTGGTGGAGTTGCGGCTAGAGGTGAGGACTGTCAAAGGAATATAGCTGGATACAGATCGGTTGATGACTTGGGCAGAGAGATGGCAGATGGAATTTAATCCAGAAAAATGGGACGTAATGCATTTTGGAAGGTCTAATCCAGATAGAAAATATACAGTAAATGGCAGAACCCTTAAGAGTACTGATAGGTAGAGGGATCTAGATACGCAGGTACACACACCACTGAAAGTGGCAACACAGGTGGAAAAGATAGTCAACAAAGCGTGTGGCATGCTTGCCTTCATTGGCTGGGGCATTGAATTTAAAAATTGGCAGGTAATGTTGCAGCTTTACAGAACCTTAGTTATTCTGCATCAGGATATTGTGTTCAGTTCTGGTTGCCACACTACCAGAAGGATGTGGTGGCTTTGGAGAGGGTACAGAAAAGATTTACCAGGACGTTGCCTGATATGCATGGCATTAGCTATGTGGAGAAGTTGGAGAAACTTAGGTTGTTCTCGCTGGAACGGCAGAGGTTGAAGGGGGAAACTGATAGAGGTGTACAAGATTATGAAGGGCATGGACAGACTAGACAATCAGAAGCTTTTTCCCAAGGTGGAAGAGTCAGTTACCAGGGCCCATGGGTTTAAGGTGCGAGGGACAAGGTTTAAACGTGACATATGAGGCAAGGTTTTTGCGTAGAGGGTGGTGGGTGCCTGGAACTGACTGCTGGAGGATTTAGTGGAAGCAAATACATTAGTGACTTGTAAAGGGCGTCCTGACAAAAATATGATTAGGATGCGGAATAGTGGGATGTGCTCCCCGGAAGGGTAGAGGGTTTTAGTTGTGATAGGCAGCATGTTGGTTCAGGCATGGAGGGCCGAAGGGCCTCTTCCTGTACTGTAATTTTCTTTGATCTTTGTTCTTGTTCTTACCATTCCCAAATAATTAGCTTTTCTAGCAGTAGAGACAGAAAGTGAACCCTTTTTTTGGTAAATTTAAATTTATTTGCCTGTTTCCATTTTCCCCCTGAAGAGGTGCAACTGATGTATGACTTTCTAAGAAGCTAGTTGGCATATTGTATGTGGCCTAAGTGGTCTTTCATGGGATGATTACAGATAAAAGAAGCTATTTTCTCTATCTAAAAGTACCTCAAAGTCTTCCCTCATTAAGGCAGCCAGTTGCTTTCTTAAACAGTTCCAAGATTTTCATTTTCATTTGCTACTTGAGAAATCATTCTATGTATTACCCACTCTTGATTTGAAGACCATCTTCCTGATATGGTCCTAACTATTTTTGCTAGCTTGAGACCATGACCTGTTGCTTTATTTTAAAGGAATTATGTCTTCTCTGCTGTCAATTTCACTTCCATAAGTTCATGTGTTTAATAATTTCTTTCAGTATTCAAGGAGCCACATTTCTCTAATCTTTTTCTCTTAACCAAGGCACTGGACATCCAGAATCAAAAGTGTTTGTCTGCATTCTGTCCAATATTTGAATGGCTATCTGTTTCTTGGCGGCTCAAAAGTAAATGACTCCATGTCTGATCTTGCCAGTGCATTGCAGAATTTCATCACATTTCCTTCTGAAACGTGCTTCTATTATCAGTTATCATATGTAGTTGATTAATTTTCTATGTGTTCATAGGATATGGGAGTTCATGACAAGGTCAGCGTTTGTTGATCATGCATATTACCCTTGAGAAGGTGGTGATGGTGAGCTGCTAATAGCTCTAATCACCTTAGCTTGAGAATGTGATGAGAGGTAAGATGGAAAAAAGAGAGACCTGAATTTATAATTAGGACAATGGGCAGTACCTGAGAGAATGTGAGGATTGATGACCTAAGAAAAACAGGGAAAGCAGCAGAGCAACTCAATAGATGATCTAAATCTTAGTTTTAAAAAATAATCAAGATTTTCATATTATTATTTGCTAGTGAGGGTGGAGAAGGCAGAGAAGAGAAGGTGGATAAGTGTGTTGTTGAATGGCTAGTAGTGATGAGAAGCTTGGTGTATTTTTTGCCTTCCTAGATGATAATTGAAAAGTGATAGACTATTACTCAATAAGTGATCTAATTAGTTTGAATGTTTTGATTTGATCTGATTTGATTTTTTTTATTGTCATGTGTAGTTTGTTTCTACAGTAAAAGGTGCGATATAGTGTTTTTGCTCTCTGCTACCATCTTAAAATACAGAAACATAACATAGAATATAAAGGCTGAAAAGTAAAGAAAAAGTGTTCAACTTTACGGTCCTCCTTGTTAAGTGCCCCACAATGGGCCTGGTAGCCGGCCACGAGTGCCCTTTGCTGCCCCAGAGAATGGCGGAGGAAGTTTTTTGCAATGTATCCAAAGCACAATTAGATTTTTAATTATTGAATGGTAGAACATCCTCAAGTGCAGGCCCATTTTCCTATTAACTACTTGGGCCTCCTTCACTGCCTGGAAGTTGCCCATTCCTCCTCTTCCTGCACAATCTTAAGATCCAGGGTGACCACTTGTAACCCCAGCCTCTGTTGTAAGATAACAAGGTGTAGATCTGGTTGAACACAGCAGGCCAGGCAGCATGAGAGGAGCAGGAAGCTGACCTTTCAGGTCCTGACCCTTCTTCAGAAATCCGAACTAAATGAGTTGATGTTGCATTTGATTGCACACAGAGGAATTTAAAAAAATGTTGCTTTATGCTGCTCCACTCCACTCCAATTATTTCCTATATGCTGAATGATTATTTTCGATGTTTCTGTACTGAAGGATCAGCAGTTACTACGGCTAGCCTCTGCCTTCATGTCTAGATGTGGAGGTTCTTGCATTCGTTCCATGTGTTAATTTAAAAAAAAAGTTCTGTTTGAATCTGCTACAGAAAAGTTAAGTCCAACAGCATTATACATATACATTCGTACAGACTGCTGCAGAGACTCTTCACAACCTTTTCACGGATATTTTGTAATGGGCAATAAATTGTGTTAGCAAAGTCCACATTGGATTAACTAATCAAAAAAAAGTCTTCTCATCCAAATGTGACTTTCAGCTGTTCAGCTGTCTATCTCTTTTTAATTCTTAACCCTTTGATTTTTTTTTCTTCCCCTGTGTGCAATCAAGTGCAACACAAAATGTAGTTAGGCACTTTACCACTAAGAATTTTAAATTTTTGTCCAAATTTCTAACATCAACATTTTTAAAAGCCAAAAATGTTATTAGTTATGAACATACAATGTTTAAGTTTATGAAATCTTCATCCTCAGGAGCAGAGAATTGGTGTTATCCTGTTGTTATTCTGGGATGTTTAAACAGGTTAGTTGTGTGAGCTGATTCCTCAAAGGAGTGTACAAGTTGAGCTGTCAAATATTTGTTGGAGGCTTCCTGTTTCCAGAAATCTAATTTGCTGTTTTTGTTTTTCCTGTGCAGAACAATTGTTGGAATTCATGCATCAACTGCCAGCTTTTGCGAACATGACCATGTCAGTCAGAAGAGAACTATGTGCTGTGATGGTGTTTGCAGTGGTAGAGCGGGCAGGTACTATAGTACTCAATGATGGTGAAGAGGTGTGTGTTTTAATCAATTTGTTGAATTTTGATTACTGACGTAAGAACAGCAAGTGTACAGTGACAGGTATTAATTTTGCATGCACATAAATTTTTATTTTGATTTGACTTGGGTTAAACAATTTACTTAAAAATCGAAGTCTCCCTATTTTTCACCAGAATGATGGTAACTTTGCTGATTCTGAGGTGAAACATCCAGGTAAGATTCTGAGTTAACTTATTTAGATGAGCAGAGAGATCTCTGTGTCCATGTACATAGATCCTTGAAAGTTGCCACCCAGGTTGACAGGGCTGTTAAGAAGGCATACAGTGTTTTAGCTTTTATTAATAGAGGGATCGAGTTCCGGAACCAAGAGGTTATGGTGAAGCTGTACAAAACTCTGGTGCGGCCGCACTTGGAGTATTGCGTACAGTCTGGTCACCACATTATAAGAAGGATGTGGAAGCTTTGGAAAGGGTGCAGAGGAGATTTTCTAGGATGTTGTCTGGTATGGAGGGAAGGTCTTATGAGGAAAGGCTGAGGGACTTGAGGCTGTTTTCATTAGAGAGAAGAAGGTTGAGAGGTGACTTAATTGAAACATATAAAATAATCAGAGGGTTAGATAGGGTGGATAAGGGAGAGCCTTTTTCCTAGGACGGTGACGGCGAGCATGAGGGGGCATAGCTTCAAATTGAGGGGTGAAAGATATAGGACAGATGTTAGAGGTATTTTCTTTACTCAAGAGTAGTAAAGGAATGGAACGCTTTGCCTGCAACAGTAGTAGATTCGCCAACTTTGGGTACATTTAAGTCGTCATTGGATAAGCATATGGACGTACGTGGAATAGTGTAGGTTAGATGAGCTTGAGATTGGTATGACAGGTCGGCACAACGTTGAGGGCCGAAGGGCCTGTACTGTGCTGTTATGTTCTATGAAGATTAGCATTATGGAAAATTACCTGAAGACAAAGTTTGTTTTTTATTCGTTATTTGGGCGTTGCTGATTGGCCAGCATTTATTGCCCATCTCTAGGTGCCCTGTAGAAGGTGGAGGTGAGCCGCCGCCTTGAACTGCTGCAGTCCACCTGATGTCTGTTGATTCACAATGCCATTAGGGAGCAAATTCCAGGATTTTGACTCAGCAATAATGAAGGAGTGGTAATCTGTTTGCAAGTCAAGATGGTGTGTGGTTTGGAGGGGAACTTGATGGTGGTAGTGTTCCATATATCTGCTGCCCCTTGTGCTATGAGATGGAAGTGGCCGTGGGTTTGGAAGGTGTTCTCTGAGGATCTTTGGTGAATTTCTGCAGTGCATCTTGCAGATAATATACACTGCTGCTACTGAGCATCGGTTGTGGCGGAAATGGATGCTTGTGAACCTGGCATTACTCTAGCAGACTGCTTTGTCTTGGATGGTGTCAAGCTTGTTGAGTGTTGTTGGGGCTGCTCTCAACCGGCAATTGGAGAGTATTCCATCATGCTCCTGACTTGTACCTTGGAGATGGTGGATAGGTTTTCAGGTGTCAAGAAGTGAGTTATTTGCTGCAGAATTCCTAGCCTCTGACTGCTCTTACAGCCACTACGTTCATGTGGTGAGTCCAGTTGAGCTTCTTATCAAAGATGACTCCCAGGCTGTTGATAGTGGGGGATTCGGTGATGGTAACACCATTGAATGTCAAGGGATGGTGGTTAGATTGTCTGTTAGATTGTGATGGTCATAGCCTGGCATTTGTATGGTGCAAATGTTACTTGCCACTTGTCAGCCCAAACCTGGATATTGTCCAGATCCTGTTGTTTTTGGACACAGATGCTTCAGTGTCTGATGAGTTGCGAATGATGCTGAACATTGTACAAAATTGTTGGTGAACATCCCCACTTCAGACCTCATGGTGCAGGGAAGGTCATTAATGAAGCAGCTGAAGGTGGTTGGGCATAGGACACTACAGTGAGGAACTCCTGAAGAGATATCCTGCGGCTGAGATGACTGATCTCCAACAACCACGACCATCTTCCTAGATGTCAGGTATGACCCTAATCACAGAAGAGTTGGTCCCCTGATACCCATTAATTCCAGTTGTGTAGGGCTCCTTGATGACTTACTTGTTCAAGTGCAACCTTGATGTCAAGAGCTGTCACTCTCACTTGACCTCTGGAATTCAACCTGTTTGTCCATGTTTGAACTAAGGGTGTAATGAGGTCAGGAACTGAGTGTCCAATGTGGAACGCAGTCAGGGCGTCATTGAGCAGGTGCTGCTTGATAGCACTGTTGACGACACCTTCCATCACTTTACTAATGATTGACAGTAGACTGATGGGGGCAGTAATTGGCCAGGTTGGATTTTTCCTGCTTTTTGTGTACAGGACATACTTGGGCGATTTTTCACGTTGTCGGGTAGACGCCAGTGTTGTAACTGCATCGGAGCAGTTTGGATAAGGGAACGGCAAGTTCTGGAGCACAAGCCTTCAGCACTATTGTCGGAATGTTGTCAGGACTTATTGCCTTTGAAGTACCCAGTGCTTCTGACAATGTCTTGATATCATGTGGAGTGAATTTAATTGGCTAAAGACTGGTATCTGCAATGTTGGGAACACTGGAGGAGGCTGAGATGGATCATCCACTTGGTACTTCTGGCTGAAGAATGCTGCAAAGGCTTCAGCCTTATCTTTCGCACTGATGCACTGGGCTCTTCCATCATTGAGGCCGGGGTATTTGTGGAGTCTCCTCCAATGAGTTGTTTAATCGTGCACCACCATTCGCAACTGAATATGGCAGGAATGCAGAACTTAGATTTGATCTGTTGCTTGTGGAATCACTTAGCTCTGTCTGTCACTTGCTGCTTATGCTTTTTGGCTTGCATGTAGTCCTGTTTGATGGCTTCTCCAGGTTGACACCTCTTCTTCAGATTTGCCTGGTGCTGCTCCTGGCATACCCTCCTGCACTCTCCATTGAACCAGTGTTGATCCCCTGGCTTGATGGTAATGATTGAGTGGGGATTATGCTGACTGATGAGGTTACACATTGGGCTGGAGTATAACTTGGCTGCTGTTAATGGCCCACAGTACCTCATGGATGCCTAGTCCCGGGTTGCTAGATCTGCTTGAAGTCTGTCATATTTAGCATGGTGATAGTGCTGCAACACGATGGAGGTTATTTTCAATGTGGAGGTAAAACTTCATATCCACAAGGGCTGTGTGGTCGTCGCTGTTATCGATAACTAACTGTTATGGACAAATGTATCTGGAGCTGACAGATTAGTAAGGATGATGTCAAGTATGTTTTGCCCTCTTGTTGGTTCCCTCACCACCTGTCGCAGACTCAATCTAGCAGCTATGTCATTTAGGACCTGAGCAGCTCAATCAGTAGTACTGCTGCCGAGCCACTGAAATTGAAACGTTGAAATTAGGCATTGAAATCTCCCACCAGTGTACCTGCTCTTGTAGCCACTGTGTTTATGTGGTGAGTCCAGCTGAGCTTTTGATCAATGATAACTCCCAGGATGTTGATAGTGGGGGATTCAGTGATGGTAGCACCATTGAAAGTCAAGGGCCATCTGTGTGGTGTGGATGTCACTTGCCACTTCTCAGCCCAAGCCTGCATATTGTACGGATCTTGTTGCATTTGGATGTGGACTGCTTCAGTGTCTGAGGAGTCGCAAATGGTGCTAAATGTTGTGCAATCGTTGGTGAACATCCCCACTTCTGATCTTATGATGGAGTGAAGGTCATTGATGAAGCAACTGAAGATGGTTGGGCATAGGATACTACCCTGAACAACGCTTGCAGAGATGTCCTGGAGCTGAGCTGACTGATCTCCAACAGCCACGACCATCTTCCTATGTGTCAGGTATGATTCTAATCACAGGAGAGTTTCTCCCCCGATGCTCATTGATGCCATCCATGATACCAAACTTGATTGAGTGCACCCTTGAAGTCAACGGTTGTCATTCTCACCTCACCTCTGGAATTCAACTAGTTTGTGCATGTTTGAACCAAGGGTGTAATGAGGTCAGGAGCTGAGTGGCCCTGTCGGAACCTAGTCCGGGCATCACTGATTGTTTGGTTAGGTGGGTTTGGAAAGTTCTGGAGCACGAGTCATGGGTACTATTGCCAGATTATTGTCAAGATCCATAGGTTTTACAGTATCCAGTGCCTCTGACCTTTCCTTAATATCACATGGAGTGAATCGTATTGGCTGAAGACTGGTATCTGCAATGATGGGGATCACTTGAAGAGGCCAAGATGGATCGCCCATTTGGCACTTCTGTCTGAAGATTGCTGTGAAACTTTCAGCATTATCTTTTGCACGGATGTGTTGGGTTCTTCCATCATTGAGATTGGGGATATTTCTTGAGCCACCTCTTCCAGTGTATTGTTTAATTGTCCACCACCATTCATGTCTGGATGTGTCAGGACTGCAGAGCTTACATCTGATCTTAGGTTGTGGGATCGCTTAGCTCTGCCTATCATTTGCTGCTTCTGCTACTTGGCAAGCAAATAGTCCTGTTTGGTGGCTTCACCAGGTGTGCTGCTGGTTGCTCTGTTTAAGCCCATTTGGTGGAGATGGATCCGCAATGCTGTTAGAGAGAAAGTTCCAAGATTTTGATTCAGCAGCGTGGAACGGCAATATGTTTCCCAGCCAGAATGACGAATGACTTGGAAAGCAACTTGTTGGCATCCCTGTCTATCTATTGCCCTTGTTCTTCTAGATGATTGTGCTCAAGGTCTGAAAGGTGTTATCTAAGAAGCCTTGCTGAATCCTGGCCTCTGACCGGCTGTTTATATGGCTAGGCTATTTGCATTTCAGAACAATGTTAACTGGGGCATCGACTATAGTAAGACCATTGAATGTCATGGGCTGATGTGTAGATTCCCTCTTTATGAAGATGGTCATTGCGTGGCATTTGTTTGGGGCCATATCTGCCCAATCTGGATATGGTCTAGATCTCGCTATATTTGGATATGGTCTATTTTCATTATCTGAGGTGTCATGAATGTGCATTTATGATCGAACTTTTTCACCCATGATGGAGTGAAAATCATTCGTATGTCTTATTTATTGAAATTTTCTTCGTGGATTTGAAAAGAAGGACTGTACTTTTTTAAAAGCAAGTTACTGAAATTCATTGTGTGAGGTTTTTGTCATTTTTTTTGCGCAAACAATGTGGGGAGATGTTTGTAAAGGACATAGCACCAGGGAGTGCTCATAGCATGTGATTTGACTGGCAGCAAGTAGCTTATTGGTTTATTCAATTGTGACTAGTCATGAGTGCCAAGTACATCACTCTGAAGAAAACTTGGCTTCCCGGGGAGCTGAAAGCTTGGATGAGTGAACGATACATTGAAGAGTTCAGACTACTGGAAGGGCAGATTGTGTGAGAGTCTGTCTCTTTTTCTCTTGCAAGAAAAGTTCCTGAAGTCTGAAGAAAGACAGTTACTTTTCTCCCATCAGTTACTTTAAGCTGTTGCTGTTAACGAGTAGCTAAGAAATTTTGAAATTAGTGTACTAATTGCCTTGTGGGTCCTGCGAATAAGTGAAAGAACTTGAAGAAAGGAGGTAAAAAACCGGAAAGTCTTAGCAACCAAAGGGAACTGTGTTTTTCATTTTTTGTTTCCCTCCACCATAAATCCAGAATTTTTGCTTATTTGTGTGCACACCCGGAGGGTTTAACAAGATGGTTAGAGTCATATGTTGCTAATTCATAGCCATTTACCTTTAATTAAAATTTAATGTAAGCAGTAGTTAAATGTAGGAAACTGACCAGTATTTTCTGTTGATTTTGATTCCATCAGACAGGCTAATCGGGGACTTTGTGTGCCTTGATTAAATCATTAACTTTTGTGGTGACCCTGGGGAGCAATGAGGAATGAGAATCAGTGCAGTTTCCCAAGTGAATCATAACACGTGAAGCAGCTGAAAAGACAGTTGCGCCTAGGGCAGTACCCTGAGGCACTCCTGCAAAATGTCAGATTGTTGACCTCCGATAACTACAATCAAAGTTTCCTATTGGCTCCTTAATATCACTATTAGGGAAATACAGCTTCAATTTCAAGGGCAGTCACTCTCACCTCATCTGTGGAATTCTTGTTTGCTATGATCTGCCTGTACCGCTTTGAAAACAAAACCTTTTACTGTACTTAGATACAATAAGTCAATAAATCAAATTGAATTTGGCTGTTTTGTTCATGTTTATAAACATACACTGTATAAAGTCAAGACCTGACTAGCTCTGACAGAACCTAAACTGAGAGTGAGAAGACGGTTTGTTGCTAAGCAAGTGCTGCTTCAGTGCACTGTTGATGACACTGCCCATCATTTTACTGATGATCAAGAGTAGACTGATGAGGCAGAAATTGATCAGGTTGGATTTGCCTTTTCTTTTGTGTACAGGACATATCTGGGCAATTTTCTATATTGTCAGGTAGATGCCAGTGTTGTAGCTGTACTGCAACAGTTTGGCTAGGGACGCAGCAGGTTTTGTTGTGCCCATTTTCAGCATTATTGCCAGATTGTTGTCTGGGTCCATAGCCCTTTCAGTATTCAGTGCCTCCAGCCATTTCTTGACATTACGTGGAGTGAATCAAATTGACTGGAAACTGGTATGTTGGATGCTGGGGAACTCTGGAGGAGGCCCAAGATAGATTATCCATTTGGCATTTCTCGTTGAAAATTGTTGCCAATGCTTTATCTGTACGTTTTGCTCTGCCATGATGTGTACTGTAATCATTGAGGATGGGGATATTTGTGTAACCTCTTCATGTAGTGAATTTTTTATTTATCTATAACTGGACATGTCAGGAGACTGCAGAAATTAGATCTCTTATCACTTGCTGCTTTGCTTTGTCATAGTTACACAGGCTAATATTTCATTTATAGGTATGACAGGTGCTGGTGCTGACGTTCCCTCGTGCACTCTTCATTTGTACCAGGGTTTGTCCACTGGTATGGTGGTAATGGTAGAGCGGGCGACACACCAAGCTGTGATTTTGCAGATTATGTTTGAGAACAATCTGGCTGCTATTGATGGCCCATGGTACCTCATGGACGTCCAATCTTGACTTGCTAGATTTATTTGAAATTTCTCCCATTTTACCATGGTGATAGTTCTGTACGACATAATGGAGGACATCTTCACACTGAAGATGGGATTTGTTTTCCCTAGGAATTGAGCAGCAGTCAGGAAACACCCAGTGTTTAGGTGGAAACAAGGACTTCTACTGTAGTTTCGAAGGGAGCAGTTTATCTGTTCAAGCTCCCTAACGTCTTAATAGTTTTGCCTAACCAAATGAAATTATATTTACTGTTAAAATGCAATAAAATAAAAACAAATAAAATGACTAAAATAAAATCCAACCACAAACTGTGTAATCTAATGTAACATGAACAATAATTCTTTACAACACCTCCCTATTCACCACTACCCCATCTTCCCAAGCCTTTGAGTTCACAAATGCACATGGTTCCAACATTTCACACTTTTCTCAGAATGAATTCTCTTTGTGCTTGGGAAAAATTGTGGGTTCCTCGCTTGTGGGCTAACTGATTTTAATCTAAGATGGTAGATGACCATCTTGCTATCTAAGAACAATACCTCATCTATAGATACTGGTTAGGGTCAAGACAAAGCAAAAACAGTGAACGATTGATAGTAATAATTACCTCAAATACCCTTACAAAATACCACCAAACTGGTAGAGATTGCAAATACCAGAATAAGTCGAAGTTCCAGAATTGCTGATGCAAGTATAGCATGTCATGTGATTTTTGGGTTCAAATAATTGTGCTGATAAGATGTATGCTCTGATCTACAGTACAGATCCTAAACCAAAATTGTTTGTGTAAAATTTGTTAACTATAAACCACAAGACTAATAGTATTTTCCACTGTGATTTTGATATATGTTGTTTTAGCCTTTGAATATGTCATTATTCTGAAGCTGAGAGAGTAAATAATTCATACTGAAATGTAGAATTTTTTTTTTGTGAAACCAATTCAGTTTTCAACAGAGAGAATGAATTTACATCACAAAACTGCAATGTTAAAAGAATGAATGATCTGAAATGCTCATTTTTAGCAGAATTTATTAATGATATGAACATTTTTAATACTTTGAATTCTTTTGTACTAGCTTGACTCTTGGTCAGTCATTTTAAATGGTTCTGTAGAAGTCACACATTCAGATGGAAGGCTGGAAATCCTATGCATGGGCAATAGCTTTGGTGTCTCTCCTACTTTAGAGAAGGAATACATGAAGGGAGTGATGAAAACAAAGGCTGATGACTGTCAGGTAATTGAGTTGGTTTTAGTCAGTATTTGAATTTCTCATTTTAAAAACAAGTTGAAATTTTAAGTTCTGTTTATAATATTAAATGAAAATTTTGAACTAATTAGATTCCGCACCTGAGTAAAAAGGAAAGTATTATCCCAGTGATACCTGTAGTGATTTTTGTTAACTGCATGCCCAGAAAGTTGTAATAACTTTTCAAGTCACGATGTGGTTTCAATAGACTGCATTTCACCACAGAATATATAGGTAATCCTTTGCACAGGAAATAATTCCATCTGTGTTGCCCAGATATGGGGAGTCATGGTGGCTCAGTGGTTAGCATTGCTGCCTCACAGTGCCAGGGACCTGGGTTCAATTCCACCCTCGGGTGATTGACTGGATTGACTGTGTGGATATCTATGAAGATGTATATTTTTTGAATTTTCGGTAAGATAAATGTATATGTGGTCAAAGTGATATATAAATGTATGGAATGCATCTTTTCAGATTAATAATTTTACACATTAAATATCTTTTCTTGGAATCCCGACAGTGTGGAAATAGGCCATTTGACCCATAGAGGCCACACCAACCCTCCAGACAGCATCCTACCTGGACCTACGCCCCACTTTTCCCTGTAACCCTACCTTTTCCATAGCTAATTCACCTAACCTACATATTCCTGGATACCATGAGCAATTTGGCACAGCCAGTCCACCTGGCCTGCACATCTTTGGACTGTAGGAGAATACCAGAACACCTGGTGGAAACCCACACAGACACAGGGTGCGTGTGCAAGTTCCACACGTTTTAGTGAGGCTGGAATCGAACCTGGGTCCCTGGTGCTGTGAGGCAGCAGTGCTAGCCACTGAGCCACACTCGCCTCTTCTGACAAAAATAATGTCAAAACTGCTTTAATATCAAGTAGTTTCTCCATGTAGAGATGTCGCTCGTAGTATTCTGTAATTCTATATGTCATTTAAAATGTAATTTCTTTCGCTCAATCTTATTAGGACTTAGGAAGAAATGTAGTCTTTATCTTTAAGGGTATTTTGTTGTAAGAACTTTCAAATATTATGGATGGGGCAGACTGACCATTGTGGAAATTGGGAGATTCTGCAAGAGTTCATTTTAGTAATTCCATCCCCTGTTTTCCCTTGAGAATCCTGAGTAATTCTGAGCTCTTCTTGTAAAACAAGTCCAACCTGTAGCGTATGAACATTGCTGCAAATTCCTAATATTTAGTAAATTTTGTTTCATTTCATTCAGATGTGCTAGCTGCAACTGAGGAATAGCGGAATGTAATAACGTCTGTACTAATTTAAATGAATGCTCAAATTACCTCGCAACCTATATATATATAAGTATAAATAGTGTTATTGCATGTATAAGTTTGACTAAAGTAGTAACATTTTCTGTGATCTGTGGCAGTTTGTCTGCATAGCCCAGCAAGACTATTGTCGAATCCTCAACCAGGTGGAAAAGAATATGCAGAAAGTTGAGGAGGAGGGGGAGATTGTTATGGTAAAAGAACATCGAGAATTGGATCGCACTGGAACCAGGAAAGGGCATATCGTCATAAAGGTAATTATAACCAAAGAAGATAGTAAAGGAATGATTAAATACATCAGAAAAATACTTATTATGCCCATCATGTCTAAAAGCTGATTTTACAGATCTATTTAGCATGTATCTAATGATCAGTTCTATCTATATTATGTTAGGGAACGGCTGAACGGTTAACAATGCACCTGGTGGAAGAGCATTCAGTGGTGGATCCCACATACATAGAAGATTTTCTTTTAACATACAGAACCTTCTTATCAAGCCCAATGGAAGTTGGGAAGAAATTGCTGGAGTGGTTTAATGACCCAAGCCTCAGGGACAAGGTAGCCAAAAGAAAAAAAAAAGCATTATTTGTCTTCTGGGTGTGTAATAATAAGTAACTTGCTTTAGCTGATACATTTTTATCATTTGCCAGCGATTCATAACAAAAAGGATGTGCATTTGTGTTTTTTTTACAACGACTTGATATCTCATAGTTGAGTATTTTTTTGAAATACCGTCATTATTGTACTGTGGGAAATAGAGCTACTAATTTGCATTCAACACACTCCCACAAACAGATTATGATAATGACCAGATAATCTGTTGATAAATGTATAAATATTGGCCAGAACACAGGGGATAACTTTTCTTTGCAACGTTGATATTGGGCCTTTTACGTCTGCATGAGCAAATAAATGGGGCCTCAGTTCATCTGAAAGATGACACCTCCAACAATACGATGCTCCCTTTGTACTGCCCAGAATTGTCAGCCTTGACTTTTTTGTGTTGAAGCCCTGAGGGTGGAACTTGAACTTGGCAACTTGCAATTCACAAGTGAATGTGCTAATGAAAGTTCAATAAGTATCTTAGTGGACTTCAACATAAATGAAAATAAATTTGAGTAGAAAGTTTGATTTGTAATTACGTTCGTTGATAATATACCTTAGATGTTGTTAGGTGGTAAAGAAGTCCAAATACTGTTTATTTGACTTGAACTGTTTCTCATTTGACAGCCGTTTTATAGTGCATACATGTAACGTCTTGCCTTTTATTCTGAATTGGTATTGATCAATTAATTTTATCAGTCATTTGGCAGCAGTTTTCAGGAATTTTACAAACCAGTCCTTCCCTAGCCCTCATGTTTCTTGACCTTACAAAAGTTGCAGCACAGGCCGGTAGTATAATGGTAATGTTAATGGACTGGTAATCTGGTGGCCTGGACTTATGCTCCAGTGATGTGCATTCAAACGTGTATTTAGTTCATAGACCCAGAATAAGATGCTAATCACAATGATCATTAAGCTATGCATTGTTGTAAAACCCTTCTGGTACCATAATGTACTTCAGGGGAGGAAATCCAACATAATTATGAGGTGCGTCTTCACATGACTCCAGTCTCTCAGTAATATAATTGAGTTGTAACTGCTTGCTGAAATGACCCAATATTATAAGGGAGGGAATTCCAGGATTTTGACCCAGCAACAGTGAAGGAATGGCAATCTATTTCCATGTCAGGATGGTGAGTGACTAGGAGGGACAATTGCAAGTGTGGTTGTTAGCATGTATCTGCTACCCATGCTCTTCTAGGTGAAAACGGGTTTGGAAGTTCTGTCTGAGGATCTTTGGTGAGTTTCTGCAGTGCATCTTGTAGATAGTATGCACTGTGGCTACTGAGCAAGGGAGTGGATGTTTGAGAATGTGGTAGTCAAGCGGCTACTTTGTCCCGAATGGTGTCACGCTTCTTGAGTGTTGTTGAAGCTGCACTTATCCAGGCAGGAGGGGAGTAAACTTTGCAGCAATTGATACAAGTGAGCGGTTTGCTAAGCCATTTCAGAGGGCCCCATTGCTATTGGTCTGTAGGTGAAGCTGGCAGATTTCCTTCCCTGAAGGACATTCATCAGCCAAAAAGGCTTTCCAACAATCAATAACGGTTTCATGGCCTTCAGTAAATGCGTAATTCCAGATTTTTTTTTAGAACTGATTTCAAATTTCCCCATCTGCCATGGCAGGATTCAAACTTGTGTTCCCAAAACATAGCTGAATTTCTAGATTAATAGTCTGGCGATAATACCAATAGGCCATCATCTACCTATATTTCATCCTTTCTGAAAGCATCTCTACCATTAACTTGGCAAGAACGGTGGAAAATTTTAAAATGGTCTAAAGCTTCAATAGACTATAAAACACATTACTGTACAAGTAAACTGAAGTGATTCGAGACATTTTAATTCTAACTGTACTTTTAATTCCTATAATTTGAAGTTAATGCATTATTTCACATATATAAAACACTTAAGACCATAAGACATATAGGAGTAGAAGTAAGGCCATTCGGCTCATCAAGCCCACTCTGCCGTTTAATCATGGCTGATGGGCATTTCAACTCCACTTCCCTGCACTCTCCCCGTAGCCCTTGATTCCTTGTGAGATCAAGAATTTATCAATCTCTGCCTTGAAGACATTTAATGTCTCGGCCTCCACTGTGCTCTATGGCAATGAATTCCACAGGCCCACCACTCTCTGGCTGAAGAAATATCTCCTCATTTCCGTTTTAAATTTACCCCCTCTAATTCTAAGGCTGTGCCCACAGGTCCTAGTCTCCCCGCCTAACAGAAACAACTTCCCAGAGTCCACCCTTTCAAAGCCATACATTATCTTGTAAGCTTCTATTAGATCTCCCCTCAACCTTCTCAACTCTAATGAATACAATCCCAGGATCTTCAACCGTTCATCGTACGTTAAACCTACCATTCCAAATAATCTAACAGTTCTGCCATCAACTATTGTAAATTGACTCATAACTTCTTTCACAATACCCTAACCTCAAATTAAACGATTTCATTAAGGTCCAAAACATAAATTTTGAGTAGGTGTAAATGATTAATTACTTGAAGTCATCAAGTGTCATCTGCAGATTTGTACTTTTCTAAATTGGAGTTAAGTCAGCATATGTTGCATACATCAAATGTGCTGTACCTGTAACGGGGATAATAAACTTCTGTGAATACTTTACAGGTTACACGGGTAGTATTACTGTGGGTAAACAATCACTTCAATGATTTTGAAGGAAATTCTGCGATGACCATATTTCTAGAAGAATTTGAAAACAATTTGGAGCGAGAGGTATGTTATCTAACTTAAATAATTTGATTAGTCTTAAACTTGCATCAAAAAAAACTTGAAAATAAGTGAAGTTGGATTTCAGTTTGAAGATTGGACTTTTTTGTTGTTGTGCAGAAAATGGGCGGTCACCTTCGATTGTTGAACATTGCTTGTGCAGCTAAGGCCAAGCGGCGACTAGTAACTCTAATGAAGCCGTCACGGGAAGCTCCTTTGCCATTTATCCTTTTGGGAGGCACTGAGAAAGGTTTTGGGATTTTCATAGACAGCGTAGAGCCTAGTAGTAAAGCTACTGAAACTGGGTTGAAACGTGGTGATCAGGTTTGTGTTTCTTTCTCTTCAACTAATTTTTGTGGAGAAAATGATATGCCTGCACAAGTTCAAAAATAGATGCATATATTTGTAAAGAAAGCAAGTGACAACGTTTCACATTGCACTTCTATTGTTGGATGGTTTCATAGACCTTATCGTTTGGAGGTGTCGCTTTGCAAATGCAGAATTAAATATTTAAATGATGAAGCAGGGTTAATGTAATATGTGCCAGTCTTATTACACTGACAGCTGAACCAAACCAGCCTTTCTACCTTTGTATTGACAACAAAGTAAAATTAACCATTGAACATCTCCAGTAGTCACTCCAGTGGTTTCTAGCCAGACTTTTGAACAACTAATCCCAGACGTTTGAATAATTAATCTCCAGACGCTAAATGGTATTTTTAAAAAAATTAAATACACAATAACTTTAACAGAGAAAATTAAACAACAAAGTAATCTAAACAATGTCAATGCTTTAAACACATTTATGTTCACCCCTGATTCACACAAGACTGATGAACAAACACAAAGACTTAATCAAAGATAAAACATTGCTAGATTACTTAAAAAGCAATCACAGTGCTTTGTTTCATGAGCAAAGATGTGTACACCTTGTTTTCTTTTCTGTAACTGACGTTCAGGGTCACCTCAGTTCTGCCAGGCAAAGGTAGCAATCCTTCTAACTCGGGTTTCTACTCTTTGGGCTTCCAAGAGATGGTATAGTAGATTAGGCTGGGAGCTTTTAAACTTTCATACTGTCTTGTCAGCTTTCCTGTTCTTTTTCTCAGGGGATGGTAGATTGGTTCCAAATCAATCTACCATCCCCTGAGAAAAAGAACAGGAAATGACATCACCCACCCAAGGAAACCTAACCAGATAAATAGAAAGCGGACATAACACCAGCGCTTCGTCGGAGGCTCACTGACGATGTTACCTAGAATGAGGTCTGAAAACGAACCTTCCAGCTCAGCGAGCAAACTCACATCCAGAATTTCTGTCCTCCTAAGAAAGGATGAGATTTGAAGCACTTGATTCTTTTTGTGCTACATCTGGGTTCTGTTATACCATCCAATATATTTCTGCAACTAAGTCTTCAGAGGAACAGAGGATAAAGATTTGTTGAGGCGACTATTCACTTGGCAGTATATTTTTCAAAAGGTTTCGATATCTGTCTATACGAACCTATTCATATCATGTTGCCACTTTAAAGTTCATGTATAATACAGAAAATATCCAAGAAGATACTAATGATTGAAGGTCTGGAAAATTTTGGGACTGCTTTTTGTTAGCTGACATTGGAAAATCACTATTTTTTAAAAAATCTATACTGTTTTATTTCCCTTTCGGCACTTTGATTGTCATGTGTCTTTGTGCCATTTCTATCTTTTTTGCCCTTTCTAGGACAATTGTTGAATGAAAAATACTAAAGTGATTCAGGTTAACTAAATATGCACCTACCTGCTCCGTAGCGCAGCAAAAAAAAATGCAACAATCAATGGCTGTCAGGTGAAGGTATTAACTTGCATGGACTGCCATGAAGGCACACTGCAATGTGGACAGTTAGGGAGGGTGTTGTGAAGTGACACAACAGGAAACCCTTCCCAACCATCTTATGCAGTGCCCTCACCAGTTATCAGCCATTAATAAGTGCTTGATTGCTGCTGCTGTGTCACTTGCTTCCTGGCTTCATGTGGGTGTTTCATTTTCCTTCAATTTCCCTATGTTTCTTAATTCCTTTGTATTGGTATGTATTGGAAAAGCTATTAATGCATTGAGTGCTATTTGCTGCAGCCTAGTCTGGCAAGATTAGTACCAGTCCATCGCAATTTAAACTGATCTGGGACAGTAGACAAAAGTTACCCTATGTATCTACACTTAATAAGCTGGTAACCATTGATTTTAACTGCCATTTCTAGAGCAACAATATTGTTGAAGACAATATTTTTGTAAGTACAAACATCACAATCACAATATGGCAATATAAATCAAATTCAGTTACAAAACTGAAAAATGTGAATTGAAACAAATGTCATGTATTCAGCTATGATTCCCTGTTTTCCGTAATCATCTAGGCAAATTTTGTTCTCGTGAAGTAAGATTAAGCTTCATTAGTGGCATTCTTTATGATACTAAATGGTTAGGTATGACTTATTCTCTTCTGGAATTAAATTGGCTTTTGGGATTTTCTCACTGACCAAGAACAGCGGCAAAATATAAAATAGGTCAAAGGTCATTTACTGTGAACATGCATGGCATAGATTTGATATTTAATGCACGTTTGGCATGAATGAGACAAAAAAAGCTATCCTGTTTTTCAGATAATGGAAGTCAATGGACAAAACTTTGAGAATATTCAGCTGCCAAAAGCATTGGAAATTCTTAGGAACAATACTCATTTGTCTATCACTGTGAAAACAAACTTGTTTGGTAGGTCTTTTATGAACTGATAATTTCGTAGATACAATTTGCGTGATTTGTTTGTTTTAAATATGTTTTCATACTAGATGTACTTCTCAGGACCATTTAAAAAAAAATGTAGGTGACTGAAATGATTAAGCGGCATTCTGGGCTATACCAGATAATGTGGATAAAAAGTTATTTTCTTGATGTCTGTAAAATGTACCGTCCCTGGCTGAATGGATAACTTGTTTCCTTACTTCCTTTAGTTTTGTTCTATGAGATGTTCAGATTGAGGTTTTTTTTTTGGTCCAATATTTATTTCTTGTACCTGAGCTGTTAAATATTTTAAATATTTATCAACTCCTCATGTATCATTTCTGCTGTCAAACCGAAGCTTTTATAGTAATATGTGCTGCATCTAAAAGGCTCTGAGTGACTCCACTTCATTTGCTGTGTTTGTGATTCATTGGCAACAAATGACTTCAAAATTATTGACCAGTTTTGAGTTTGAGTCTTTCCTTAAGTCTGCACCACAAAATTATTCATCACAGTTGATGTTTTGGTTAACTTTTTAATGCATTCTGGAGAAGTAGGTGATGCTGGAATGACTAATCTGTGCTGTCTATCTTTAACTGCACTTGAGGAGGAAGATGGTGGTGAGCTACCTCATTATTTGTATATTAATCATGTTTATTTGGATGCAGCAGGAATGGGCATTGGGAACTTACTAGAGACTTGCACCTTCAAAACCAAAAATCATAGCTTTATGTTTATGCTGTATAACTCTGTGAATAAGTCCTTACAAAAGTTGGTATGGATCGGCTTCAGTTCAATCCTCAACAAATGGCTTTCTTGAATATAACAAGAGAGCAAAGCATGAATGCCTGTAGGTAAAAGGTGGATCCCTGTGCAGCTGACCTTCTTTACCAGCTGGCCTCAGGCCAAACACCTTATGCACCTATGGAGAGACACATACAAAGCTAAACATTACCAAAAGGTGTTCTTTCCATGTGTTAAGAAGGAAACTTTAAATTCAACAAATAAGGTTATTACTTGGCTTCAGGGATTTGAAGTTTGAAATCTACAAGAAGTATCAGAGGATGCTGTCAGGTTCATGCTGTAAGTTTTCTATTGACACTTGACATTAGCATTTGAAAGAATGGACTAGGACAGAAATAATAAAAAACAAAGGATTATTATATGCAAAATAGATAAATTGATAGGGACCAAACCTGTGGCACCAGTGATGTTTCTGATTGATAATGGAGGGGAATTTGCTAATGATAAGTTTAGAAATATGTGAAAGCATGAACGTTGGTTATTAATAATAATGCTGAGATCCCTTTCAGCAACAGAGTTAAATTGATGAAATTCCACAGAAATATTCAAATGCTTAATCAGACTGCAAGTTGCCTGCTATCTTGGCGTAGACAGTTTATGTTAGACTTCATTCCAAGAGACTGGAGGACGCAGTGTCAGACTATAAAATAAGACGCAAGGTACATTCTGCACATTTTATATGCTTTGCAGGTGGGGAAATGGACAGCACTAATAAAGCATTGTATAATTTCAGCTGAGAAGAAGTCTGTATACTGCCCGCATGTAACATCAGCGGAAGGGGAACTTGTGGCCCCCATTCACATTTTCTCTGACTCCAATTAGGGTTGTCAACCCACAATTTGGGAATTAGTGCTATATGCAGAATGTAACATTATTGAGAATAATTAGTGAATGTTATAGTAGTAGCTCCTTTTTCAAAAAGTCAAAGAATTGACTAACAATCAGAAAACCTGTGACTAAATTTTATACTTCTCCAACAGTGTTTAAAGAACTTCTGTCTAGGCTCACAGAAGAGAAGAGAAATGGTGCTCCACACTTACCAAAGATTGGCGAGAAGAAAGGAAGCCGTTATTCCATTCCTGACCTGGCAGCGGATGTTGAACAAGTGATTGGATTAGATAAAGCAAGTAAGAAAACAAAGGCAAACACAGTGACTGGACGAAATAAACTGAAGAAAATATTGGGCAAAACTAGAATCAGTATCCTTCCACAAAAACCCTACAAGTAAGTTGAGACGTTTTGTTGTGAATTTCATTGAAAATGTTTTCAGAAATGTGTTTGAGAATAAGGTACGGCTACATAATGACAACACAAAAAATCTCTGTTCCTCAAGTTAGTAATCAATAGTTCACGTAAGTTGCTGAAAAGAGAGACGCGTTGCTGTAAAGAGAGACACATCGCTGAAGGTGTTCATCTTGTGCTCATCACAATAAACACAGTAATGCCAAATTATTCAGCAGGAGAAAAGAGTGTTGATTGACTGATTGAAAAGTTGTTCCTGATTAGCGGCATCATTACCTTGGAGGAGAAAAGGGAAACTGTAGGCTCCCTAAGCTCCAGGGTAGTCCAGAAAGGCACAGATCTTGAACATATTCCTTTTCTTTTCAGTGAATGGGTAAGTGCATGTGAATGCATGCGGTTCGAGCAAGTGTAAATGAGCCATTTTATGAGCTGGATTGATTATTTTAAATTGGTGGTTAATGTAATTGTTACCACAATTGAATTGTTCAGCAGGTGCTACTCAGTTGCAAATCCTATCAAACAGTAACCATTTTGTTTTGGATTTTGCAAGTGTAGACTGGTTGTTACAATCTATATTCTGCCTATTACAAACAACATGCAGTTTGGTTAGCGACCCATAAAGATGAGCAAGGCCACCTATTTGTAGAACCACAAGAGATGGAAGGAGATACTAAGAAAGTATTTTGCATTGGAGATTACCGTGGAGAAGGATTTGGAAGATAGAGAACATGGGGGAGAAATAGTAATATTTTTTAAGAATATCCTCTTAGGTAAGGTACGAGAAGATTGGAGATTGGCTAACCTGGTGCCACTATTTAAGAAAGGTGGTAAGGAAAAGCCAAGGAACTATAGACTGGTGAGCCTGACATCGGTGGTGGGCAAGTTGATGGAGTGGTGGTGGGCAAGTTGATGGAGTGGATCCTGAGGGATAGGGTTTACATGTATTTGGAAAGACAAGGACTGATTAAGGCTAGTCAGTATGACTTTGTGCATGGGAAATAGTGTCTGTCAAACTTGATTGTGATTTTTGAAGAAGTAATAAAGAGGATGGATGAAGGCAGAGCGGTGGACGTGATGTGTCTCGACTTCAGTAAAGCATTTGATAAGGTTCCTCATGGAAGACTGGTTAGCAAATTTAAATCTCACAGTATAGAGGAAGAACTAGCTATTGGATACAGAACTGGCTCGAAGGTGGAAGACAGAGGATGGTGGTGGTGGGTTGCTATTCAGACTGAGAGGCCTGCGACCAGCAGTGTGCCACAAAGATCAATGCTGGGTACATTGCTTTTCGTCATGTATATAAATGATTTGGATGTGAGCATAGGAGGTATGATCAGTAAGTTTTCAGGGGACAACAGGTTAGTGGACAGCAAAGAATGTTATCTCAGAGTACAACGGGGCCTTGGTCCGAAGTGCCAATAGGCTGAGGAGCAGCAGATGTAGTTTAATTTAGATAATTGTGAGGTGCTGCACTTTGAACAGGCAAATCAGAGCAGAACTTGTACACTTAATGGTAAAGTCTTGGGGAGTGTTGCTGAGCAAAGGGACCTTGGAGTGCTGTTCACAGTTCCTAAAAGTGGATTTGCAGGTTCATAGGATAGTGAAGAAGGCATTTGGTATGCTTGCTTTTTATTGGTGAGGGCATTGTTAATAGGGGTTGGTAGGTCATATTGCAGTTGTACAGGACATTGATTAAGCCACTATTGAAATACTGCGTGCAGTTACGGTCTACCTGCTATGTGAAGGATGTTGTGAAATGGTTCAGAAAAGATTTACAAAGGTGTTGCCAGAGTTGGAGTGTTTGAGCAACTAGAAGATGCTGAATAGACTGGGGCTGTTTTCCCTGGAGTGTCAGAGGCTGAGGGATGACTTTGTAAAGGTTTATAAAATGATGAGAGGCATGGAGAGGGTAAATAGACAAGGTCTTTTCCTTGGTGTAGGCATGTCAAAAACTAGGGCGACACAGGTTTAAGGTGAGAGGGGAAAGATTTAAATGGGATCTAAGGGGAAACTTTTTCACATAGAGAGTGGTGCAAATATGGAATGAGCTGCCAGAACACGTCGTGGACGCTGGTACAATCACAACATTGAAAAGGCATCTGGATGCTTATATGAATAGGAAGGGTTTACAGGGAGGTGGGTTAATTAGATTTATTTAGGATATCTGGTTGGCATAGATGAGTTGGACCAAAAGGTCTGTTTCCATGCTGTATATCTCTATCACTCTATTTAACGATTTAAGTTTCAGTTTATCATTGTTCAGATGACTACGTGACTTCACGACGTTGTTTCTAGTCCCATACTCAGAGGCCTCCAGTCTTCATCCTGTTGCGTCCCTGCCCTGAATCCCTTTTGATTCCCCTCTCATCACACCTTGCCAGCTCTTGTTCCCACATTCTCTTCTTGTCTTTTAAATTTCCATTGTGTGTTATTGTTCAGATTTCCATTTTAAATGTGCACTTTGAATCTTTATCTTTCTACTTTGTACAATAGATTTTGTACCCAGGTACCATTTGTACCCAAGAAGGCACTGAGAATGGCAATATTATATACTTCACTGTATTTGAGCATATCTGATAGTAAAATGATGTACCACCCTCCACCTTACTGTTTCTGCCATTAGATGGAGCCTGGTCATCAGCTGAGTTTAAGTTTTCATGGGTGCTATATTTACTACACCTGTGTTCGTTTCTTCTATGTTTCTTAAGAACTGTAGAACCCCTACAGTGTGGAAACAGGCCATTCAGCCCAGCAAGTCCACACTGTCCTCCTGAAGAGCATCCCACCCAGACCTATTTCCAATGTCTAACCTAAACATCCCTGGGTTCAATGGACAATTTATCATAGCCAGTCCACCTAACCTGCACATCTTTGGACAGTGGGAGGAAACTGGAGCACCCAGAGGAATCCCACACAGACACGGGGAGTATGTGCAAACTCCACACAGGCAGTTGCCCAAGGCTGGAATCGAACCTGGGTCCCTGGCGCTGTGAGGCAGCAGTGCTAACCATTGTGCTACCCCAAAGGTTATTTTATTTATGAATGCAGGTATTTAGGAATGTACAATATTTTAATTTAATAATAGCTTAAAAGTTGTTTAGTGCTGTGAGCTCGTAGAATCCCAACAGTGTGGAAATAGGCCATTCAGCCCAAGTCCACACCAACGCTCCAAAGATCATCCTACCCAGACCCACCCCTCTACCCTATCCCTTTTAACCCTGCATTTCTCATGGCTTCCCATGTAGCTGGCACATCCCATGACCTGCACGTTTTTGTATTGTGGGAGGAAACCGGAGCATCCAGAGGAAACAGATGCAGACACAGAGGGAATGTGCAAACTCAACACAGTTGCCCAAGGCTGGGATCACACCTGGATCGCTGGTTCTCTGAGACAGCAGTGCTAGCCCCTAAGCCAACATACCACCCCTTGCTTGCTAACTGTACAGTGTTTATTTTATGGTTAGTGATGTTTTAGAACATAGAACATAGAACAGTACAGCACAGAACAGGCCCTTCAGCCCACAATGTTGTGCCGACCATTGATCCTCATGTATGCACCCTCAAATTTCTGTGACCATATACATGTCCAGCAGTCTCTTAAATGACCCCAATGACCTTGCTTCCACAACTGCTGCTGGCAACGCATTCCATGCTCTCACAACTCTCTGCGTAAAGAACCTGCCTCTGACATCCCCTCTATACTTTCCACCAACCAGCTTAAAACTACGACCCCTCGTGCTAGCCATTTCTGCCCTGGGAAATAGTCTCTGGCTATCAACTCTATCTATGCCTCTCATTATCTTGTATACCTCAATTAGGTCCCCTCTCCTCCTCCTTTTCTCCAATGAAAAGAGACCGAGCTCAGTCAACCTCTCTTCATAAGATAAGCCCTCCAGTCCAGGCAGCATCCTGGTAAACCTCCTCTGAACCCTCCAAAGCATCCACATCTTTCCTATAATAGGGCGCCCAGAACTGGACGCAGTATTCCAAGTGCGGTCTAACCAAAGTTTTATAGAGCTGCAACAAGATCTCACGACTCTTACACTCAATCCCCCTGTTAATGAAAGCCAAAACACCATATGCTTTCTTAACAACCCTGTCCACTTGGGTGGCCATTTTAAGGGATCTATGTATCTGCACACCAAGATCCCTCTGTTCCTCCACGCTGCCAAGAATCCTATCCTTAATCCTGTACTCAGCTTTCAAATTCGACCTTCCAAAATGCATCACCTCGCATTTATCCAGGTTGAACTCCATCTGCCACCTCTCAGCCCATCTCTGCATCCTGTCAATGTCCCGCTGCAGCCTACAACAGCCCTCTACACTGTCAACGACACCTCCGACCTTTGTGTCGTCTGCAAACTTGCTGACCCATCCTTCAATTCCCTCGTCCAAGTCATTAATAAAAATTACAAACAGTAGAGGCCCAAGGACAGAGCCCTGTGGAACTCCACTCACCACTGACTTCCAGGCAGAATATTTTCCTTCTACTACCACTCGCTGTCTTCTGTTCTGCAGGCTATTGCAGCTTTGAATAAACACATCTGTAATGAATAGTATTTCAATCTCCTAAGGTTTTGAAGTAGATTTGTAAATCGGGTTGTGGGTGTTGCAGTTGGTTGGCTCGCTAAGTTTCATTGGAGGCTGCACTAATGATGTTACCCAGTATGGTAAAGAAACATCCGCAGAGCAACAAATCAGCTCAGCGAGCCAACCAACCTCAACAGTATTTCAGTCAATACAGTATTTATTTTGAGCAAAAATGTTTGCAGGAACCTAACTCTGACTTGACTATTAATACCTACAAGAACCTTGTTTCACGTCTTGTCTCTCTTTATGCGACCACAACTTAAATGAGAACCTATTTATTGACAAGCTGGTTGAATTCTGCAGGACGTAGTTAGTAGACTTAAGCATGTGGCAGGTAGTGGTCCAACATGTGGAAGAAGTTTCCTTGATCTCATGCTCACTAAAGCTCACTGATCTATCTGTCTGTTAGTAAGAATGACTTCAGTGTAGCCCTTGTGGAAACTGGGTTTGTCTTTACACCAAGGACAGTCTGCATAACGTTACACAGCTCTATCACCATATCAAATAGAATCAGTTTAGAGCTAGCAGTTTGAACTCTACATTCATGATGTTATTGTGTTGATATTAATGGTGACTAAATTATATTCAGCCAAAATATATGGCCTTTTAGGCTAGTATATCCTTCACACTGCCATCAGGCCAGGAGACCAGATCTACTTCAAAGAAGAGTGCAGGAAGCATATCAGGAGCGGAACCAGACATATATAAAGTTGAGGCACCAGCCTAATGGAGCTACAAAACAGGGCTAAATTCACGACAAAGAATAAGACCAGCATGGGTTAAGAAATCCCACCATCTGTTAATCAGATCATATCTTTGCAGTCCAGACATGTTCATCCTGGTTGATAATTAAGCAGTTGACTGAAAGAAATCTGCGAATGTTCCCTTCCTGAACAATATGGAATGCAGAATATGAATGGAAAAGATAATAAATAACCTTGGTGGTTATCAGCCAGAGTTTCCAAGAGGAAGATCCTATTTCTGCTTCCTCCTGAGCTTCTTGTCATCACACGTGCCACTCCTCAGCTTATTCAGTTCACTCTGTTTAATATCAAGAAATGATTGAACTCACTGTATTAATGGTTAATTGTTTGTGTTGCTGCCTGATTGGTTTACTTGAACTTGCAGAAAGCTTTCTTTATGGTCTTACATAAGAGACTAGCCTATAAAATTAAAATGTATGGGGCTGGGGCTATTGTACTGACATGGATAGAGAACTGGTTAGCAGATTGGAAACAAAGAGTAGGAATAATAAATGAGTCTTTTTCCAAGTGGCAGTCAATGACTAGTGTAGTATCACTGAGATCAGCGCTTGGACCCAACAATTCGCAATATTTATTTATGATTTAGATAGGGAAACTAAATGTAATACCTCCAGTATTGCAGATTACACAAAGCTGGTGGGAGGGTGAACTGTGAGGACAATGCAGAGATTCTTCGATGTGATCTGAACAAGTTGAGTGAGTGTGCATATGCTTTGCAGATCAAGTATAATGTGGATGAATAAGCGTTATCTACTTTAGTAACAAAAACATGAAGGTAGATTATTATCTGATTACCAATGGATTGGGAAAGAGGGGAGGTGTAGTGAGACCCAGTGTCCTTGTCTACCACTTGCTGAAAGTAAGCGTACAGGTGTTGAAGAAGCAAATAGCACATTGCTTTTCATAGTGAGAGGAAATGAGTATAGAAGATATACAGTTGTACACAACCTTGATGAGATCACATCTAGAGTATTGTACACAGTTTTAGTCTCAAAGATATTTTTGCTATGGAGGGAGTGCAAATGCAATAATCAACCTGACATATGAAGGAAGACTGGTTCAGTTAGAACTGTATTCACTGAAGCTTAGGAGGTCTCATACAAATTATAAAATTCTAAAAGGACTGTACAGGATAAATGCAGTTAGGATGTTCCCAGTGACTCATGAGTCCAAACCATGGGTCATTGCCTAAGGATCCAGGATAGACCATTAAGACTCATATAAGGAAAAATCCCCTCCAACCTGATTTTCCCAGTATGACTGCATGTTAAAGTACCCTATAATTATCCTTTCTTGCATATCTCTTTTTAGCTCCTCAGTTATTTTCTGACCAACACCTTGACAGCTTCCAGGAGGCCTATATATAACACCCATCAAAGTCTTTTTGTTTTAAACCTTTCCTGATTCCTCAAGTCTACCCACACAGATTTCATGCCATCCAACTCCATACCACTTGTTGCTATAATTTAGTTTCATTTCTTACTGTCAAGGCAGCTATGCCCTCTGTGACTACCTGCCTGTTTTTCAAGAGGACTTGTATCCTTAGATATTTAGTTTTCATCCCTGATTCCCTTGTAGCCACATCTCAGTGATACTGACAACATTGTACCCACTAATTTCAATCTGCATGACATGCTCATTGACCTTATTCCATGTACCGCGTGCATTTTTGTGCAGCACCCTCACACCTCATTGACTCATAGATGTCCCATTATGTGTTTTTCCTGAAGTCAAATTCCTGAACCTTCCCAAATTTTCTATCCCATGACCTGTTCTAGAAACTTTAATAACCTCTGCTATCCTAACCTCTCTAACTTTGCCTATAATTTTCCATGCAACTGCACCCACTGAACACCACCACTATGTTGTTGCTGTCAAAGAGACATGGTTGGAAGAGGGACAGATGGGCAGCTTAATGTTCCAGGAAGTCCATGTTTGAGACAAGACAGAGGGGGAGGCGAAAATGGTGGGGAGTTGCATTACTGGTTAGGGAGCGTATCACAGCTGTGTTGTGGAGGTAACTTGCAGCAAGGCATTATGGGTAGACCTCAGGAATACGAAGGATGCAATCACAATGTTGAAATTGTGCTGCAGACCTCCCAGCAGGGAATAGAGGAAGAGATACGTAGTCAGATTCAAGAAGGATGTGAAAGTAACAGGGTTGTTGTGGTGGGTAATCTTAACTGCCCCCCCCCCCCCCCCCGCCATATTGACTGGAACTTACTTAGTGCTAAGAGTGTAGATGAGCAGTAATTTATTACGTGTGCCCAGGAAGATATTATGAAACTGTTTGTGGATAGCCCAACAAGGAAGGGGGCCATACTGGACTTGGTATTGGGAAATGAGCCCAACCAGGTGATCAAAGTTTCAATGGGGGAGCCTTTTGGGAATAGTGACCGTAATTCTGTAAGTTTTTGGATAAGGACAATAGGGACCTTGAATGAAAGTGTTAAGTTGGGGTAAGTCCATCTGTAATCGAAATAGGCAAGAATCGAAGAATGTGGATTGGGGACAATGTTTTGAGGATAAATCCACAACTGACATGTGGGAGTCTTTTAAGACCAGTTGATTAGAGTGCAGGACTGTGTGTTTCTGTTAAAATGAAGGACAAGAATGAAAGGATTTGGGAACCTTGGATGACAGGGAAAATCATCAGCTTAGTCAAAAAGAAAAGGAAGCATACCTCAGGTCTAGGCGACTAAAAACAGATGAAGTACATGAAGAATATCAAAAAGTTGGAAGGACCTCAAACAGGGAGTTAGGAGGGCTAAAAGGTCATGAAATGCCTGTAGCCTGCAGGGTTAAAGAGATTCCCAAGGCATTCCATACTTAGATTAGTAGCAAGGGGGTAGCTAGGGAAAGAGTAGGCCCACTCGAGGATAAAGGAAGGAGGTTGTGTGTGGAGCCAGAAGAAATGGGTGAGATCCTTAATGAGTACTTTACACAGGCATTCATCAAAGAGAGGGACGTGTAGGATATTGAGATTAGGGAAACGAGCGTGAATACTCTTGGGCAAGTCAACATAATGAAGGAAGTAGTGTTGGATGTCTCGAAATGCATTAAAGTGGACACATCCCCAGGGCCAGATAGAATTTATCTCAGGATACCGTGGGAAACAAGGCAGGAAATAACTGCAGCTTTAACAGATGTCTTTGCATTGTTGTTGGCCTCAGGCAAGGTTCCAGATGACTAGAGAATGACCAGTGTTGTTCCTTTGCTTAAGAAGGGAAACTGCGAAAGTCCAGTTAGTCACAGGCTAGTTAGTCTGACATCAGTGGTGGGGAAGCTGTTGACAAGATACTGAGAGACAGGATTTATTCATATTTGGAAGCAAATGGACTTGCTAGTGATATGCAGCATGGGTTTCTGCAGGGAAGGCCATGTCTCACCAATGTGATGGAGTTTTTTAGGAGGTGATAAGAATGATTGATAAGGGAATGGCAGTGCGTAATCTCTAAATAGACTTTAATGAGGCATATGATAAAGTACCTTGGCTGGAGTTTCATGGGATTTGGGGTGTGCTGGCTAGAGGAATACGGATCTGGCTTGGTCAGAGAAAACAGAATAGCGGTGGAAGTGTGCTTTTTAGAATGCAGATCAGTTGCTAGTGGTGTTCTTCAGGGATCAATGCTGGGACCTTTGCTATAACATACACAAATGATCTGGAGGCAAATGTAGATGGTCTGATGAGCAAGTTTGCAGATGACACCAAAATTGGCAGTGTTGCAGATATTGGAGAGGATTGTCAAAAGATATAGCCGGATATAGATAGATTATGGATTTGGGCAGGGAAATGGTAGATAGAGTTTAATCTGGACATATGGGAGCTGGTGCATTTTGGAAAATCAAATTCAGGTGAGAATTATACAATAAATGCCAGAACCCTTCGGAGTATTGACATACAGCAGGATCTGGGCGTACAGGTCCACAGATGCCTGAAAGTGGCATCACAGGTGGATAAAGTGATCAAGAAAGCATACAGCTAACTTGCCTTCATCGACTGGGGCATCAAATATAAAAATTAGTAAGTTACGTTACAACTGTATAAAACTTTAGGCCACATTTGGAATATTGGCAATTTTGGTTGCCACTCAACTGGAAGGACGTGGATGTTTTGGAGTGGGTGCAGAGAATGTTTACCAGGATGTTGTCTGTTCTGGAGGGTTTTAGATATGAGGAGAGGTTGGATAAACACAAGTTGCTTTCAGTGAAAAGACAGAACTTTCTTACACAGTGATTCATGTGTGAAATGAACTAACAGAGGAAGAGTGGATGCGAGTACAGTTACAACATTTAAAAGGCATTTGGATATGTCCGTGAATAGGAAACGTTTGGAGGAATATAGGCCAAGTGCAGGCAAGTGCGGCTAGTTTAGTTTGGGAGCATGGTTGGTGTGGACTAGTTGGCCCAAAGGGTCTGTTTCAGTTCTGTATGACACTGTTACATGGTAGAAGTCTACAAAATTAAGAGAGGCAGAGATAGATAGAGTTGATATGATAGAGGCTTTTTCCCAGGTGGAAGGGTCAACTACAAAATGGCACAGGTTTAGGTGTGAGGGGAAGTTTAGGAGAGAAGTGTGGGGAGCATTTTTCTAACAGTGGATGGTGGGTACATTGCCAGTGGAGTTGCTGGAAGCAGGCACATTAGTGATACTTAAGGCGTAGTTACGCAATTCACAAGACTCTAGGCACAACATGAGTCAGATAAAGCCTGTCCTATCATAACAGCTCCCTTCTCCAGAAGTGGTCCCATTGTCCCATGAATTTTTTCCCACACCAATCTTTGAGCCACACTTTTTTACTTTTTTCATCTTGTTGAGCCTGTGCCAATTAGCTCATGCCTTACATTGTAATCTGAAGATTATTACCTTTTTGGTTTTGCTTTTTAATGTAGCCCCTAGCTGCCTATATTCTCTCAGCAAAACCTCTTTCCTCCTTCCGCCTGTATTGTTAGTACCTATGTGAACCACGATAACTGGATCTTTCCTCCCTCGCCCAGATGAGATGTCATGAATGTGGGTACCAGGCTGGCAACCAGCCTTTGGGACTCTCAGTCCTAGATGTGGAGAACCAGTGTCTATTCTCCTGACTGTACAATCCCTGATTTATAATTACATCTCTCTCCTCCCTCTTGTAGGGCTCCCTATACCATGTTGCTGTGGTCAGTTTGTTCATCCTCCCTACAACCCCCCGTGCCCCCATCCTCGTCCACTCGGTGAGCAAGAATCTCACACTTGCTGGACAAGCTCAAGTGCTGAGGCTCCTTCAGCACTAATTTCCTGGATCCCTCTACCTGCATCACTCACAGTGACACCCTCTTGTCCTTGACCACTGAATTCAAGGGAATTTGTCTACAGATGTGACTGCCTCCTGAAATACTGAGTCCATGTAGTGTTTCTCCCTCCCTGATGTGTTAGTGTTTGAAGCTCAGACTTCAGCTCATCAATTCTGAGCTGTTGTTATTCAAGCAAACAACGCTTGCTACAGATGTGGTAACTACGAACCACAGTAGGTCCAGCAGCTGTTAGATCATGCAGTTACAACACATAACCTGGGCCTACATTTATTTTATTTCCCAAGTTCTTAATTTATCTTCTTAAAAGTCTCACATTGGTCCTTTAGTTTATAACCTGTAAATATTTCTCCTGTTTACCTTTAATTTTTAATTAATCTGTAATAGATAGTAAAATTAGCAGCTATGACCAACCAGTGAACTCTCAGTTCGATGGTGTCACTTTGGTGCTTGGCCCCGACACCTTACAAACTATGAAGCAAAAAGCTTCCTTCTCTGCCAAGTTCCTGAGCAACCTCCAGGTTCCCTGAGCTATATACTTGCTTTGGCTGTGTCTCACCTGAAATGTGATCTCTCCTTCCTGAAAGTAACAGCTTTCTGTATTTTTAAGGCTTAATGTTCTTAGTTAATATTGTGCTTGAACCTGCTACTGCTTGCCCCAGCATCAATTCAAGCTCTACTTATTGATTTACATGATTTAAAATATATACTGCATATTGATTCAGTTGAGGAGATTCATCAAATGCTCTATCCAGTGAGCACTGACTGTGTCTGTTTATGAGCACCAGTCCATTCTTAGCCCTCAGCTAAGTCATTTGGATGTTTGGGTCGCAGGTTGTCTTGTCTACACTGAAGAATTCAAGCACACCATAGCTGTTAGTGAGTTGCTAGATTTCCTGTGTTCCTTCCAACTACTGTCTGATTGTTTTAGTTAGGAGGTCAGCCTTGGCATTTATTTGCCAGTAAACCTGCTTTCTTTCCCTGGAGGTTTGGTGGGTTTTTTTTCTAGCTGAGGAGCATCTTGCCCTTGGACATTAGTAGCTCCTAGATTCCATCATCGTATCCTCAAACCATTCTTGTTGCCACCGTTAGACTGGCATTATCCCCCACATCTTACTCCACTATATTGAATACTACATCAGCGCTGCCTTGTGTAGAATGAGGAGCTCGAACAGTTCATCAACTTTACTAACACCTTTCACCACAACCTCAAATTCACCTGGACCATCTCTGATATTTCCTTCTCCTTTCTGGACCCCTCTGTCTCCATCTCTGGTGACCGCCTCAAAACCGACATCTGTTTCATGGTCACCGACTCCCACAGCTACCTGGACCATACCTCTTCTCACCCACCCTCTTGCAAGATTGCGATCCCCTACTCCTAATTCCTCCGCTTTGCAAGACAGAGCATCCTAGATGTCCTGCTATTTCAAGGACTATAACTTGCCCCATCCAGGGATCAAAAATACCCTCAACTGCATCTCTTGCACTTCCCACACTTCTACCCTCACACCCCCCTCCCTAACAAAAATAAAGACAGAATTCCCCCTTGTCCTTACACATCACCCCACCAACATTCACTCCAGCGTATCATTATCTGCCACCTGCAATCCGACGCTGCAACCAAAGAAATATTTCCTTCCCCACCCCCATCTGCCTTTCATAGGGCCTGGACTCTCTGCAACTCACTCAACCGCTCCACAGTCCCCATTAACCCCCCCACACCTGGCACTTTTCTCTGCAGCCACAGGAAGCACTGCACTTGCCCCTACACCTCCTTCCTTACCTCCATTCAAGGCCCAAAACAAACCTATCATATTGGACAGGGGTTCATCTGCATACCTGTCAACTTCCACTGCTCCCGATGTGGCCCTCTCTATATTGGTGAGACCAAGCATAGACTTGGAGACCATTTTGTAGGGCATCTTCGCTCTGTATGCAGCAAACAACAGCACCTTCCAGTCACCAACCATTTAAACTCTCCTTCCCACTCCCTGGGTGACATGTCCATCCTGGGCCTCCTCCAGTGCCACAATGACACCACCTGCAAACTGGAGGAGCAACGTCTCATATTCCACCTCAGAACCTTAGGGCCCGATGGTCTAAATATGGAATTAACCAGTTTTAAAATCTTCCACCCCCGGCCTCATCTGATGTCCAACCCTCCCTGTTTGACCTGACATAACCTGTCCATCTTCTTCTCTCCCACCTATCCGTCCCTCCTATCCCACTGACCAATCCCCACCACTCCTGACCTGCACCCACCTATCACCGTACCACCTACCTGCCCCAGCCCCACCCCCACCCCATCAACTCCCTTCTCCCTCCCCATTTCTGAAGAATGGTCCCAACCCGAAACATCAACTTTCCTGCTTCTTTGCTGCTGTGTTCCTCCAGCTCCACACTGTTGTTTTAATCTCTTTTTGATGGGTTTAAGGGCAGAGCAGGCGTTCTGCGGTTCAAGTTCATTGGAATATTGCCAGATTGACTGAGAAGCACTGTCTGAGTAGGAGTTGCTTCAGAGAGTTCTTTAGTCTATTGACATTGAATTTAGACTTGAAATAATCCAAATTAACCAATGTTTGGCCCAGCTGGCATTGGTTCCTTTTCTTTTTAAATGTATATTGATGACACAAAATGCCATATTTTTCTGTTGGCCAGTAATTTGTTTCTCTTCCTTTTACCTGAAAACCATTGTTTCAGGGGCTATTTGTGTAAAAATTCAATGACCATATTGGAGTAACTGTTCCGTTAACTCAAAGGCATCAAGGAATTTTTTCTCTACGTGACATTCACCTTTTTAGTTCTGCAGAACAACAGCCTTAGTGTACATTCTAAACACGGAAATTTGTGGCTGCATTGATTTAATGACTCCATATGTTTAAATGGGCCTTATTAATAGTGCTTACTTCAATTTTAACATTTGTTTTCTGTAGATGAATTGTGACCAGCCAGTTGATTTTAAAGAAGGAATGCAGTTAAAATTGAAAAGCTGAATTTCCTGTTGATAGTTTTTGTCTTTGTTTACTTCTAAGGATCAAATAATTAATTTCATTATAAAACTCCTTAAGTCTGTTTGTAGGTTTGCATTTATTTTTTGCTTTGAAATCTTTCACCACTGGTTAATCTTGTGGCCCCTAATATTTTCCAAGCTTCTAGCATGTTTATAATTCTTTTAAAAAAAAAGAAATTTGCATTAACTTTTTGAATTAATTTTTTTTAATTGTTGAACTCTTTATTATTTGTGTTGAAAATATTTGTTTGGTATTCTCCTCCATTCTCAAGCTGAATAAAATAGTTTCTCATAAATGAAGTAGGATAGCAAGACTTGCTGGTATTTTTTTTCCCTACTTCCTTCACCAAGTCATTTTAAAAATACTATTGTCCTCATATTGACTTTTCTTCTGGCAAATGGAAGAATGTGATTAGTGATTTTTACATGGGAATATTGTATTTAATCTAATGTCTGCACATATGTTCATTTTTGGAAAGATCACTGAAACTAATTATTGAAGTGAAAAGTGTGGCTGTTTCTAGGAGTTCCATTCTAGAAGTCTAGCAGCACAGAAAGTGACAATGTACTGTTATTAACATTGACTTGGAAATTAAAAGCAATAGCACAACTTAACCATAGACAGAAAGAGCAATTAATGCCCAAAGAAGTTATGAAGATTCGCAATTTTCTCAACTCCCAGGTTATGGATGCTTCATCTTTGAATATATTCAAGGCTGAGGTAGACAGATTTTTGATCTCCCAGGGAATCTAGTGATAACGGAGGGTTGGGACAGGCAGGTAAGTGGAGTAGAAGCTGAATATCGTGATCAAATTGAACGATAGAGCAAACTTGAAGATCTGTATGGCCTGCTTTTGCTCTTAGTTCATGAGTTTCTACATACTTCAGATTGCAGATATTGTGGCTGTACCCATTTTGGGAAAAATAATGTAATATTAGCAGTAATTGATTATATGATATAAAAAATTCTGAAAGTGCAATGATAGAATCATCTGTGTCTACAATAGAACCTTATGCAAAATTGTAATTATTTTCAAGAAAAGCAGAATTCAAAACAGAAACTTTTGCTCAAGTTCTATAAAAGTTTAGCATATTGATAAGAGTATTCTGCTCAGTTCTTGTCTCCATTTATAAAAAGGAGTTGAGACAAAAATAGGAAATAATAGTTGAGTTAGGCCTCTTTTCTCCAGAAAAGAGAAGCCCAAGAAGGGACTTGATGGCGGTCTTCAAAATTATGAAGTTATTTGATGAGAAGCATGTGTAGAATGTTTTTCTACTTGACTAGCCTACAGAGGCTATAAAAATTATGAGATAGTTAATGAGAAACAGCACTTAAAGAGTGGCTCGAATTTAGAACTTGCTACCACTTGGCAAATTTCAGTCAATAACAGAGCCACTTAAAAAGCTGCTGGATAAGAACATAATAAGGGAAATAACTTGAAGGATATATTGATAAATTAGATGAGATTAGAGTGGTTGGAGTTCACTTGGAGCATAAAAACAAGTTTCCAATTTTGATGCTGTATTTGGCTCGCAGGTAAGATTTCAAACCCATCCATGTCCACACCATTACACTGATTAGTTTATTAGATTAGATTCCCACAGTGTGCAGACAGGCCCTTCAGCCCAACAAGTCCACACCACCCCTTTGCGGCATCCCCCTATAACCCATACACCCCTGAACACTGTGGGCAATTTAGAATGGCTATTCCACCTAGCCTACACACCTTTGGACTGTGGGAGGAAACTGGAGCACCCAGAGGAAACCCACGCAGACATGGGAGAATGTGCAATCTCCACACAGACAGTCGCCCGAGGCTGGACTTGAACCTGGTCCCTGGCGCTGTGAGGCTGCAGTGCTAACCACTGAGCCACCATGCCGCCCAACAATTGATTTCCACTCTATATCTACACCTCCACATTATCGCCTAACTCCAACCCACCTTAGCTATTTCTGTAATCTCTTGCAGCCCTACAGCCCTTTGTAATTTATCTACTGCTCTCAACCTGGGCACTTCAGTATTTCTAGTTTTGATTGCTCCAATATAAGTGGCCAGGCATTCAGCTGTCTAAACCTGAAGCTCTGGGATTCCTAACCGAGGACTGTCTGCTTCTCTATCCCTTTTTGCTCATTTAAATCTGTCCCTGAGTGAGCATTTGGTCATCACCCCAAATATCTCTTTATGTGGATCTGTGTTTGTGTTATAAATGCTCCTATTAATCACTGAGATATTTTACAATGTTAAATGTGCTGAATAACATTGTTATTGTATAGATTTGCTGGAACAAATAGTGAGTTTCTATGGTTAGATATGATGCATTAAGTCTTTGTACAGCACTTTTCGTGACTTGAGATGAGCAATATTGGATCCAGCGTTTACCCATGTCTCTGTTGCTTCTTAGTGATATTGGCTTTGGTCAGTCCCAGGATGACAGTATAGTCGGGTTGAAACAGTCCAGATATATTGCACCTGCATTGCCTGTAAGTGGCACCTTATCATCCAGTAATCCTGACCTATTGCAGTCTCATCATCGCATTCTTGATTTTAACACTACACCAGGTAAGTGCTCGTTTATTCCAAAGTAAAATTCTTGTTGTGTTGTTTGGATAGCTGTTTTATGTGTTTTTGAGGGGGAAGAAAACTCATTGTCACTAAGTTTATTCTTTGTGGTACACAGAAGTAGTTATTCTGAAAAGTAATTATCAGTATGGATATAATAGAGTTCAGTGCTTGAATAGGAGAGATGTGAAACAGTTTTAAATTCTAGGCTTAGATAAGGCTGCTGAGTGCAATGAAACAGAAACTTTTTGCAATTAACTGTAAGCGACTGTGAATGAGTAAAATCATCGAATATCAGTTCAAGGTGTTCAGAAAAAAAAATTATTCAGAACCAGCTTAGGCTTTTAAGTGGCAGGTAGTCTACATGCCAAACAAAACTCCTGTGGCTAACAAAAGAGATTGAAAGATGCAAAGAACTTCAAAGTGTGTCTAAACACACTTACAAAAAGAGAGAATGAAAAGCTTGCAGGAAATGTCGCAGAATACAATGTGTGCAATTTTTGTATTTGTGGTGTCGCATTTGATCCTGAGGTGAGCTTACTAAACTAAAAATTGGTAATAGTTGTTGCAGACCTGCCAAATTTCCTTCGCCTCCTGCGGAAGTAGAGACGCTGTTGTGCTTTCTTGACTGTTGCATCAACATGGGTGGAGCAGGATAGGTTGTTGGTGACCGAGGAATTTGATGCTCTTGACCATCTCCACCTCATCTCCATTGATGTGGATAGGGGCTTGCCTTCCTCCTTGTTTCCTGAAGTCAATGACCAGCACTTTCATTTTGCTGACGTTAAGTGTGAGATTGTTGACTTCATAGCATGCCACCAGCACACTGTCGTTCCAGTATTCTGTTTGGCCATTGCCTTCTGGTAATACAAAAAAAGAGCAGGACTTGTACAACTAATGGTAGAGCCCTGGGTAGTGTTTTAGAATAGAGAGACCTAAGGGCTCAGGTGCATAACACTTTGAAATTTGTGTCAACAAATAGACTGGGTGCTTAAGAAGGCATTTACCATGCTTGCCCTCATTGCTCACAATTTTGAGTACAGGTATTGAGAAGTCATGCTGAGATTGTACAGGATGTTGGTGAGATCTTTTCTGGAGTACTATGTTCAATTCTGGTCACCCTCTTGTAGGAAGGATATTATTTAAACTGAAGACGGTTCAAATAAGATTTACCAGGATGTTGACGGGCATGCAGGGTTTGAGATATTAAAGAAGAATTGGAAAGCCTGAGATAACGGGAATTGCAGATGCTGGAGAATCCAAGA
This sequence comes from Stegostoma tigrinum, assembly GCF_030684315.1. NCBI lineage: Eukaryota > Metazoa > Chordata > Chondrichthyes > Orectolobiformes > Stegostomatidae > Stegostoma > Stegostoma tigrinum. Next base: position 38,077,224 of record NC_081354.1, on the reverse strand, counting down.
TAACAAACTGGAGGGTGGGGGGAGGGAGGGAGTGATGAACACAGCAGGCCAAGCAGCATCTTAGGTGCACAAAAGCTGACGTTTCAGGCCTAGACCCTTCGTTGGAAAAGGGGGATGGAGAGAGGGTTCTGAAATAAATAGGGAGAGGCAGACTGAAGATAGAGGAGAAGATAGGTGGAGAGGAGAGTATGGGTGGGGAGGTAGAGAGGGGATAGGTCAGTCTGGGGAGGACGGACAGGTCAAGGGGGTGGGATGAAGTTAGTAGGTAGGAAATGGAGGTGTGGCTTGAGGTGGGAGCAGGGGATAGGTGAGAGGAAGAACAGGTTAGGCAGGCAGGGAAGAGCTGGGCTGGTTTTGGAATGCAGTGGGGGGAGGGGAGATTTTGAAGCTTGTGAAATCCACATTGGTACCGTTGGGCTGCAGGGTTCCCAAGCGGAATATGAGTTGCCATTCCTGCAACCTTCGGGTGACATCATTATGGCGCTGCAGGAGGCCCATGATGGACATGTCATCTAAGGAATGGGCGGGGGAGTTGAAATAGTTCGCGACTGGGAGGTGCAGTTGTTTACTGCAAACCGAGCGAAGGTGTTCTGCAAAGCGGTCCCCAAGCCTCCGCTTGGTTTCCCCAATGTAGAGGAAGCCACACCGTGTACAGCGGAAGCAGTATACCACATTGGTGGATGTGCAGGTGAACATCTGCTTGATGTGGAAAGTCATCTTGGGGCCTGGGATGGGGGTGAGGGAGGTGGTGTAGGGGCACTTCCTGCGGTTGCAGGGGCAAGTGTCGGATGTGGTGGGGTTGGAGGGGAGTGCGGAGCAGAGAAGGGATTTGCGGAGAGAGTGGTCTCTCCGGAAGGCAGACAAGGGTGGGGATGGAAAATTGTCTTTGGTGGTGGGGTCGGATTGTAGATGGCGGAAGCGTCAGAGAATGATGGTGGCGTGGTATGTAGGACTAGGGGGATTCTGTTTGGGCGGTTATTGCGAGGGCGGGGTGTGAGGGATGAGGTGCGGGGAATGTGGGAGACGCGGTCGAGGGTGTTCTCGACCAGCGGGGGGGGCGGGGCGGGGCGGGGGTGGGGGTTGAGGGGGTGGTGGTGGGTTGCGGCCCTGGAAGAACGAGGACATCTGGGATGTGCGGGAGTGAAATGCCTCATCCTGGAGGCAGATGCGGCAGAGGCGAAGGAATTGGGAATAGGGGATGGAATTTTCGCAGGAAGGTGAGTGGGAAGAGGTGTATTCCAGGTAGCTGTGGGAGTTGGTGTGCTTGAAATGGACATCGGTTTGTAGGTGGTTGCCTGAGATGGAGACAGCAAGATCCAGGAAGGTAAGGGATGTGTTGGAGATGGTCCAGGTGAGCTTGAGGTTGGGGTGGAAAGTGTTGGTGAAATGGATGAACTGTTCAAGCTCCTGTTGGGAGCATGAGGCGGCGCCGAGATGGTCGTTAATGTAATGGAGGATGATGTGGGGTTTTGGGCCAGTGTAGGTGCGAAAGAGAGACTGTTTCACATAACCTTCAAAGAGGCAGGCATAGCGTGGGCCCATGCAGGTACCCATGGCCACCCCTTTTGTCTGTAGGAAGTGGGAGGAATCGAAAGAGAAGTTGTTGAAGGTGAGGACGAGTTCGGCTAGGCGGATGAAGGTGTCGGTGGAGGGGGCTGGTCGGGTCTGTGGGACAGGAAGAAGTGGAGGGCCTGAGATGCTTTTTAAAGGAGCGTACGAAGTTGAGGGATGACCTTATTGAGGTTTATAAAATCCTGAGGGACATAGACAGGGTGAATAGCAAGCATCTCTTTCCTCGTGTGGAGGCGTTCACACTAAGGGGCGTATTTTTAAGGTGAGAGAAGAATGTTTTAAAAAGGACATGAGCAACTTTTGTGCACAGTGTGTGAACTGCCAGTGGAAGTGGTTAATGCAGGTACTGTTAGTGTTGAAAAGACATGTGGATAAATGCATGAATGAAAAACGTTTGAAGGGATATGTGTCAAAAGCAGGTAAGTGGGACTAGTTTAGTTTGGAAACATGGTCGGCGTGGACTAGTTGGACGAAAAGGCCTGTTTCTGTATTGTATGACTCTGACTCTAGGAATAGGCAAGTACAATTACAATTACAAGTACAAGAAAGCATAGCTTATGACCTAGCTTCACAAAGGACAGCACCCGAGCACCAAACCATCATCTCCAACGCCATTCATGACCTCATCACCTCAGGGGACCTCCCACCCACAGCCTCCAACCTCACTGTTCCCCAACCCCGCATGTCACATTTCTGTCTCCTTCCCAAAATCCACAAACCTGCCTGCCCTGGTCGACCCATCGTCTCAGCCTGCTCCTGCCCCACAGAACTCATCTCCACCTATCTGGACTCCATTTTCTCCCCTCTGGTCCAGGAACTCCCTACCTACGTCCGTGACACCACCCACGCCTTCCACCTCCTCCAGGACTTGCAATTCCCTGGCCCCCAACACCTCATTTTCACCATGGACATCCAGTCCCTATACACCTGTATTCCACATGCAAATGGCCTCAAGGCCCTCCGCTTCTTCCTGACCCGCAGGCCCGACCAGTCCCCCTCCACCGACACCCTCATCCGCCCAGCCGAACTCGTCCTCACCCTCAACAACTTCTCTTTCGATTCCTCTCACTTCCTACAGACTATATGGGTGGCCATGGGCACCCGCATGGGCCCCAGCTATGCCTGCCTCTTTGTAGGTTACGTGGAACAGTCCCTCTTCCGCACCTACACAGGCCCCAAACCCCAGCTGTTCCTCCGTTACATTGATGACTGTTTCGGCGCCGCCTCTTGCTCCCCAGAGGAGCTCGAACAGTTCATCCACTTCACCAACACCTTCCACCCCAACCTTCAGTTCACCTGGGCCATCTCCAACACTTCCCTCACCTTCCTGGACCTCTCAGTCTCCATCTCAGGCAACCAGCTTGTAACTGATGTCCATTTCAAGCCCACTGACTCCCACAGCTACCTAGAATACACCTCCTCCCACCCACCCTCCTGCAAAAATTCCATCCCCTATTCCCAATTCCTCCGCCTCCGCCGCATCTGCTCCCACGATAAGACATTCCACTCCCGCACATCCCAGATGTCCAAGTTCTTCAAGGATTGCAACTTTCCCCCCACAGTGATCGAGAACGCCCTTGACCGCGTCTCCTGCATTTCCCGCAACACATCCCGCCCCCACCACAACCGCCCAAAGAGGATCCCCCTCGTTCTCACTCACCACCCCACCAACCTCCGGATACAACGCATCATCCTCCGACACTTCTGCCATCTACAATCTGACCCCACCACCCAAGACATTTTTCCATCCCCACCCCGTCTGCTTTCCGGAGAGACCACTCTCTCGGTGACTCCCTTGTTCGCTCCACACTGCCCTCCAACCCTACCGCACCCAGCACCTTCCCCTGCAACCGCAGGAAATGTTACACTTGCCCCCACACCTCCTCCCTCACCCCAATCCCAGGCCCCAAGATGACTTTCCACATTAAGCAGAGGTTCACCTGCACATCTGCCAATGTGGTATACTGCATCCACTGTACCCGGTGTGGCATCCTCTACATTGGGGAAACCAAGCAGAGGCTTGGGGACTGCTTTGCAGAACACCTCCGCTCGGTTCGCAATAAACAACTGCACCTCCCAGTCGCAAACCATTTCCACTCCCCCTCCCATTCTTTTAGATGACATGTCCATCATGGGCCTCCTGCAGTGCTACAATGATGCCACCCTAAGGTTGCAGGAACAGCAACTCATATTCCGCTTGGGAACCCTGCAGCCCAATGGTATCAATGTGGACTTCACCAGCTTCAAAATCTCCCCTTCCCCCACTGCATCCCAAAACCAGCCCAGTTTGTCTCCTCCCCCCCACTGCATCCCAAAACCAGTCCAACCTGTCTCTGCCTCCCTAACCTGTTCTTCCTCTCACCCATCCCTTCCTCCCACCCCAAGCCACACCTCCATCTCCAACCTACCACCTATCACGCCTCCTTGACCTGTCCACCTGTCCATCTTCCCTGGACTGACCTATCCCCCCCACCCAACCCCCCACCTCCTCACCTGTGCTCTCCTCTCTACGTATCTTGTTTTCTCTCCATCTTCGGTCCACCTCCCCCTCTCTCCCTATTTATTCCAGTTCCCTCTCCCCATCCCCCTCTCTGATGAAGGGTCTAGGCCAGAAATGTCAGCTTTTGTGCTCCTGAGATGCTACTTGGCCTGCTGTGTGCATCCAGCTCCACACTTTGTTATCAAGAACAGGATTAAGTTATATATATGTAAATGCACAAAGTATAATGAACAAAATTGGGGAACTGGAAGCAGAAATTGCTCTGAGGGGACATGACATAGTCGCATTGATAGAAATGAGGCACAAGTCAGTACAGGACTGGATGCTTAACATTCTGGTTTATAAAGCTTTAAAGTTGAACAAGGGTGGGTAAAATGGAAGGAGGCATAGCAGTCTAGGTCAAAGATTTTGATAAAGAAAGCATTGCCTTCGGATGAGATGCAGTTCCTGAATTAGAGTCTATATGGTCAGAGGTGAGAAATAGGAAGGGAGCAGTGAGCTGTTATAGACCTCCAAACGTTGGGGAGGAAGTAGAAGAGAGCATTTGTAGGCAGATTAAGGAAGTCAGCAGGACAAGTAGGGTTGTCATAGTTGGTGATTTCAATTACCCGAAAGTATAATGGGGAAGGTGGTGTCTTGGACACAGAAGGGAGAAATTCCTGCCAAGTGTGCCAGAGAACATTCTGGAATAGTATATCTCCACTCTCACTTTCAGCTGTGCTGGATCTGGTGTTAGGAAATGAGGGCAGAACATCAGAGTTGGGAAGCATCTGATGAAGGGTCTAGGCCCTAAGATGCTGCTCGGCCTGCTGTGTTCATCCAGCTCCACACTCAGAACTTTAGTGTTTGTTATTAATAATCTCCAAACTTTTTCTAGCGATAGTCGGCCTGACTCCAGTCGGTATCCCCTACCCCTGAATAAAGATCTGGCTGTTCAGGAAAGTTTTACCTGAGTCATGGAAATTTCCTTACTCTGCACACTCAATTTGAAAGCTCCATTTAAGTAGCTGTTTTTCTTTTATTCCTGCGAAAGTGGGCAAGTTCTTTTCTCTCTACATTATATTCACATTGCCAAGTTCTTGGAGAGAGACTGCAGAAATGTGGTCCAGAGGGAGTGGATGTCCTGATACATGAATCCCAAAGAAGTTGGCATGCAGTTGCATGAGAAAGGGAAGAAAGGAAGTATTCTTAATGTAGTACAGAGCCCTTGTGTGACAAAATCTGAGATGAAGGCGTCAAAGATTGTAGAGGGCAGGGACAAAGCAAGATGGAATTAAAGTCACAATCCGATTTAAGCATGATCTCAGCAAATGGTACAGCAGGATCAAGGAGCTGAATGGTGTACTCCTTACACTTGCACTTTTCTGATGATATTACTTGTTAACTAGATGGTTGGATTTGAATTTGTCTCAGGTGCTTTGGTCTAGGCACTGGTTATTACTACATGTTTCAATTGATCACTGCAGTGGTGCTTATGAGTTGTTTCCCTTGCATAACTGAAAGCAGAAAGGCACAGTTAGCAATCCACGTTATATGTTAATGATGTGGCTGAAGGAACAGAGGATACTGTTTATAAGTTTGCAGATGACACAGGTGACTGAAGGAACAAGAAATGTTCAGGAAGAGGACTTGGACACGAGGAAGGTAGGCAAAGAATTTGCAGATGGAATACAGTATAGGAAAGTGTGAGGTTATGCCCTTTGCTGGAAGAATGGAGATGTAGACTCTCCCCATTTAGAAAATCGACTTCGAAATCTGAAGCACAAAGAGATATGTGTGTCCCAGTTTAGGATTCTGTCAATGTTAACATTCAGGTTCAGTTGACAGTTAGAAAATCAAATACACTGTTTAGCGTTCGTTTCAAGAGAGCTCGGATATAAGAGCAGGGATGTACTGTTGAAGCTGTACAGGGCAGCTTTAAGGAAGAATGTGCTGGCATTAGAGGGGGTCCAGAGGAGGTTACAAGAGTGAATCCATGGTTTAAGGGCTTGTCGTTTTGAGGAGCTGTTGAGGACTCTTGGTCTGTATTTGATGGTGTTTAGGAGGAGGAGGGGGAAACATATTAAAGTTTACAGAATACTAAGGGGCCTGGAGAGATTGGACATAGAGGTAATGTTTCCACTAGTATTCTAACAACCATCTGCAATCTCCTTTTCATGTTTCCTACTCAATTTCTGCTGATTATTGGGGGTCTATAGTAATAATTCCGTTGAAGTGATCACCCCTTTCTTCTATCTTAGTTCCACCCATATACCTTCACTGAACAATCCCTCAGGAATATCCGTTCTTAGTACTGCCATGATGTTTTCCCTAATCAGAAACACCACTCCCCTCCTCTCTTGCCTCCCATCTATCCTTCATATAGCGTCTGTATCCTGGAACATTGAGCTGCCAATCCTGTCCCTCCCTCAGCCATGTTTCTGTAATAGCCATACTATTCCAGTCCCATATTCCCAACCATGCCCTGAGGTTGTCAGGCTTACCCATCAGGCCTCTTGCATCAAAATAAATGCAGTTTAATTTTTCACCCTACCCTCAGTCCCTGCTGTGCTCCTGCCTGATCTATTTAATTTGCTATCTCTAATTTCTACATGAGCTTCACACTTCTCTTTTGCCTCACTGCTCTTTAGGGCTCCACCCTCTGCCAGACCAGTTTAAATCTTCCCGAGTAGCTTTAGCAAATATCCCCACCAAGTTACTGGCTCCCTTCCAATTCAGATGCAGCCAGTCCCTTTTAACTTTATTCCAATAATCCAAAAATGTGAATCCTTGCCCACAAGCTCTTCAGCCAAGCATTAATCTTCCCTATTCTCCTACTCCTACTTTTGCTAGCACATGGGACGAGAAGTAATTCAGAGATTGCTATCCTTGAGACACTATTTTGACAACAGTGAAGATTTGCCATGTTGTTAAACATTGACATGCACCTGAATGCTCAGGCCCTAACTGCTTCTCATGTTTTTAATGGCTAATTAGTGATAAAATTCAGAAACTTTACATCCCAGCTTTTTAATACTATGGCTACTGGTATAACGAAACCTATGAAGGATTAGAGAAAATGAAACAGAAAATTTCATGCACTAACACTAGAGATTTTTGTTTAATTTACTTCAAAATTATGGTGCATGCTGATCTCCTCATTATTCTTAGCATGAGATATGGACTTTTATGAATTAAATTTTGGGTCTTTTTGGATATATGTATTGAATATTTTGCACAAATTGTTCTGTTAACAAAAAAATTATTGTAACGAAAATTATTTTTCATTTCCAATATAGTCGAGCATAGAAGTAGAAGATAAATGTTGCATTAGATATTGAATGCTTTCAGGCTCCAAGTAAATTTTAAAATGAATACTTGGCCCCACTAACAGACTGATGTACATATTGTCTCATTTCTAAGAGTCACTGCCTTGTTAACAAAACACTTCACTCTTTCCAAAGTCTGTGAATGTTCATCCTTTTGCCAGGTGATAGTTGCTTTCAGTATCCAACATAGTGTTAGTAGAGAGAACATGCCTGTTAATGAACAAGAAGAAAATATGGTAATATTATTATATATTTTGCGATAATGTGGAGAAGGCTTGATACATACAACCATACATACAAAGCCTGCCCTGCCATTCTGTGAGATCATAACCACAAATCCACGTTCTCAACCTCACTCTGACGACCTCCATTTGCTTAATAAATGCTTTAACAATGTTTGGGGAATGTGCTTCTATCACTTTTTAGGAAGAAAATTCCAAAGATTCTCAAATCTCCAGAGAACAATCTTTGTCTCATCTCTCTTTTAAATGGCCAATTCTTAATTTTTAAACCGTGACCCCCAGTTCTAGACGCTTCCGTAAGAGGAAACATTCTCTTCGTATTTACCCTATCCAAGACTCCTTGGGATCTTCTGTGTTTCAATCAAGCCACTTACTATTCTAAACTCCAGTGGGTACAAGCCTAAGCTGTGCAACTCTTTCCTCAGAAGACAACATCCCCATTCCAGGTGTTAGCTTTGTAAAATTTCTGAAACTGCCTCCAACACAGGTAGATCCTTGCTTGAATAAAGTGACCATTACTGTATATAATAAGTGCTGTGTGTAACTGAAACATGACCTTTCTACTTTTGTATTAAATTCTTCTTGCAATAAATGGTAACATTCTGTTACTTTATCTAATTACTTGCAATTCATGTATTAGGACACCCAGATTCCTCTGCACTTCGGAGCTCTTCAATCTCTTGTTGTTTAGACAATATGCTTTTGTCTTATTTTTCCTGCCAAAATGGCCTTTCACGATCACCCACATTATACTCCATTTGTCACATATTTACTTGCTCACAAAATCTATTGAAAATTTTTGTAGCCTCCTTATGTCTTCTTCAGAACTTAATTTCTGAAATAACTTTGTATGGCCTAATGAATCAGCTAGTCTTTTCCTGCCCACTGATTTCATATGTTCATACAATCTTAATAAAGTACTCTATCTTTATGCTATCCATGTTGTTTTCCTTTTGAACAGAGCTACCAGATCAAGTTTTAAGAGTTTTCAAAGCTGACCAACAAAGTCGCTACATAATGATTAGCAGAGATACCACTGCAAAAGAAGTGGTCATTCAGGCAATTCGTGAATTTACCTTAACTGCTGCTCCTGAATCATACTCGCTGTGTGAAGTCTCTGTCACTCCTGAAGGTGTTATCAAACAAAGAAGACTTCCAGACCAATTATCGAAGCTTGCTGACCGAATCCAGCTTAGTGGCAGGTAAAGATGATGAAGTTACCAGAATTCAGGTTCTTTCAAAGAATGCAATAAAAATAAGTTTGTTTTGCTGTATTTTACATTAGGAAAATATTAAGCTTGAATTGCATCTCCACATTGTCCACAGGTGTAATACATACCAGCAAAGCAGCAGGTCAACTTCCGTGTCAAATCGCTCAGTATTTCGGGTGAATTTCTTATCAATTTTTTAAAATTCATTTTGCCAAGTATTATTTTTCCATTCCAATTAGTTACAAATTTGTTCCCAGCCACCTGTTCAGGGGATGGCTCTTGTGGAGTGCAAAATAAAATGAGTTAATTTACTCATAGGCAGCACAATTGTTCAGTGGTTAGCACTGCTGCCTTAGTGTTCAGTTTCACTCTCCGGTGACTGTCTGTGTGGAGCTTACACATTTTTCCCGGGTCTGCATGCTTTGGTTTCCTCCCACTCTCCAAAGATGTGCAGGTCAGTGAATTGGCCATACTAAATTACCCATTGTGTGCAGGGATGTGCAGGCTAGGTGGATTAGTCATGGGAAGTACAGGGTTACAGAGAGGATAGGTGGTCGGGTCTGGGTGTGATGCTCTTCAGAGGGTCAGTGTGGACTCAATTGGCTAAATGGCGACCTTGCACACTGGAGGGATTTGCAATTCTCTGACTCCATAATATTTCCTGTTGGGCCTGCCCTTTAGTGAAATCAATCAAAAGAAACATTTGCAGCTTATTAGGTTAAGAAGAGTAATATAGTTGAAAGAAAAAGCAAACAAGTAGGCAAAAATCAATGACAGCCCCGAAGTTTGGGATAAATTCAGAATCCAGCAAAGGAGAATTAAAAAGATCGTAAGGAGAGAAAATAAACTACAGGGGCAAACTGGCACAGAATACAATAACTGACAATAAGATCATCTTTAAATATATCAAAAGGAAGAGAGAGATAAAATAGGCCCCTTCTAAACTGGATCTGGGGAGATGGTTATTGGGAGCAAGGACCTAGCAGAGGAGTTAAACAGGTATTTCACATAAGGCTTCAGGGGAGATATACTTTGAACGTTAGTTTAATACTAAATATACATGGGAAAAATTAAGTACCAGTATTACCCCTAGAGAAGTAATATTACACAAACTAATGGGGCAAAAGGGAGATAAATCCACTGCCCCTGATGGCTTGCATCCGAGGTCCCAAAATAAGTAGTGCCAGAGATACATTGGTTGTCATTTTCCAAAAATCTTTGGATCTGGAAAAGTTCCGGAGGATTGGAAAACTGCTGGCCGCACCCCTGTTCAAAAAGGGAGGGAGGTGCAAAGCAAGTACTGTAGGGCAATTTGTCTAACATGTTTTGTTGGAAAGATGTTGGAATTAATTATTAAAGAAGTAATAGCAACACAATTGCAAAATCATGATCTAATCAAGCCTCAAAAGGGAAATAGTACCTGACTAGACAAGGTCAGGTGGCTAGATGGGACCGAGTAAACGCATTGTGTTTGGACTTCAAGAAGGCATGTGACGAGGTACCTTCCAAAAGTTAAAGTCACAAGATAACAGCCCAGAATGTTGGAGGTAATGTCTTGGTGTGGATAGAGAATTGGCTAATGACAGGAAATAGGAGTGAGATGAAGACTTCTTTGCAGGTTGGCAACCTCTGAGACGCCGCAGGAATCAGTACAGGGATTGCGTCTGTTTACAATATATACTAATGACTTTGAGGAAGGAAGTAAATGTACTATAGCCAATTTTTCAAACAACTTAAAAGTAGACGCAAGGCAAGTTGTTAGAGGGGTACATACAGTTTACAGAGAGGTATTGAAAGGGTGGGTAAGTGGGCAAAATGTTGGCAAATGGAATACAATGTGGGAAAATGTGAAGTGGCCCATTTTTTGAAGAGAGAACAAAGTCTTATTTAAATGGAGAAAAGTTGCAGAAATCTGCAGCACAAATACACTTGGGGGTACATGTGCCTGAAACACTGAAAGCCAGCGCTGAGATGCAACAGGCAATTAGGAAGGTTAATGGAATATTGGCCCTGTTTCAAGGAGTTCTAAGTTAGGAAGTCTTACTGCAACAGTGCAAGGTGCTGGTGAGGCCACATCTGGATTTGGTCTCCTTATTTAAGGAAATATATAATTTCAATGGAAGCAAAGTGAGTCTTTGGAACTCTTTGCTAACAGAACCGGGGTGGGGGCTGAGTCCTTGTGTATATTTTAAGGCTGAGATTGATTCTTGATCAGTATCAAGGGTTGCGGGGGAAATGCAAGAATGTCAGATGGGGCATGACCCTATTGAGTGGTGGAGCAGACTCAAAGGGCCAAATCGCCTACTTCTGTTCCCATTTATAATAATCTTTTTGGTAGGAAGTTCTGTTTCTGCTCAACTATTGGTCAGAATGCAACGTAAAATAAAATGTCAAACTTTGCAGCTATTTGCTTGCTGATGTAAAATAAATTGAAAAGGACACAGTTTTACACAACTCTAGAATAAACCTGCTTAATGCTGATGCCTTTTTAATTGATGCAATTTGTTTTTCTTTCATGAGGTACTATCTGAAGAATAATATGGAAACAGAGACACTGTGCTCAGATGAAGATGCTCAGGAACTGCTTCGGGAGAGTCATATCACACTGTTACAATTGAGCATGATTGAAGTTGCCACTCAGCTCTCCATGAGGAACTTTGAACTATTTCGTAATATTGAGCCCACAGAGTACATAGATGACTTATTCAAACTTAAGTCAAAAACTGAATGTGCCAATCTGAAGAAATTTGAGAACATTATCAATCAGGAAACATTTTGGGTTGCAACAGAAATCCTTAAGGAGCCAAACCAGTTGAAAAGAATGAAGATAATCAAACACTTCATAAAGATGGCTCTGCACTGTCGAGAATGCAAGAACTTCAACTCCATGTTTGCAATTATCAGGTAAACATAGCGGATAGGAGTAGATAACAACGTGTGGAGTTGGATGAACACAGCAGGCCAGGCAGCATCAGAGGAGCAGGAAAGCTGACCTTTCAGGTCTGGACCCTTCTTCAGAAATAGTGGAGGGAACAGGGCTCTGAAATAAATAGAGCGAGGGGAGGTGATGATAGAACGTGGATAGAGGAGCAGATAGGTGGAAGAAGACGGCCTTGTCAAGGGGATGAAGCTAGTACAGGTGAGTGAGGTAGGGAGTTGTAGGGACTTGGGATGGGGGTTGGTCAGTGAGGAGGGAGGGATGGGTAGGTGGGAGGGATGACAGACAATTCAGGGAGGAGGGGATGAGGCTACTGGTAGGAAGTGGGGTAGGGGTTGGTCAGTGAATTGGGAGGAGTGGATAGGTGGGAGAAAGACGGACAGGTCAAGGAGGCGGGGACAAGAGTCTTGGGATGAGGTCAGGGGTGGGGAGATTTTGAAGCTTGTAAATTCCACATTGAGACCGTTGGGCTGCTGAGTTCCCAGGCGGAATATGAGGTGCTGTTCCTCCAAGCCTTCGGGTGGCATCGTTGTGGCACTGGAGGAGGCCCAGGATGGACATGTCCAAGGAGTGGGAGAGGGAGTTGAAGTGGTTCGCGACTGGGAGGTGTTGTCGTTTGTCATGAACCAAGTGTAGGTGCTCCACAAAATGGTCTCTAATGCATTATTACTTAGGAGAGATAGCAAGAACTGCACATGCTGGATTCAGAGATAACACAGTGTGGAGCTAGAGGAACACAGCAGGCAATCAGCATCTGAGGAGCAGGAAAGTTAACGTTTCGGGTCGGGACCCATCTTCAGAAATAGGGAGGTGTAAGGGAGCTGGGAAATAAATAGAGAGTGTAGGGCTGGGGAAGGTAGTTGGGATGATGATAGGTGAGTGCAGTTAGGGAGTGGTGAGGTTTGGTCAGTGGGATGGCTGGGTAAGTGGGAGAGATGGTGGACAGGTTGTGTCAGGTCAAGGAGGTGGGGATGAAAGGGAGGGTTGGACATGGGATGAGGCCAGGGGTAGCGAGATTTTAAAACTGGTGAATTCCATGTTTAGCCCATCGGGCTAAGGCTCCCGAGGCAGAATATGAAGTGTTGCTCCTCCAGTGTGCGGGTGGTGCCATTGTGACACCTGGAGGAGGCTCAGGATCGAAATGTCACCCAGGGAGTGGGAGAAGGAGTTATACTGTGGAATTGCGCTCCACTGTTTAACAAGTTATCACAAAAAATGTACAGATGTATAAAATCCCAATGAGGTCACTAAAATGACAAATTTACCTGACTGTTTACTACTCAAGACAAAAGCATTTCATATCAAGTTTTGTCAGTAACAGAAAAATAACTATTTCTTGGTACACAATTAACTTTAGCAAGAGCAATGAAGTGAAAGGACTTATAAATCTACGAATTTGCAACTTTAAGCTGATCCCTTCAAAAAACCTGTAAAATATGCATGGTCAAACATGGTTAGGACCGATTAAAAGTAATGGTTTAACACACATATTGTGGGTGTTTCATTCTGGCAGAGTTAAATAATTGTGGTGATAAGCTTTCAAATGGAAGGACCCAAATATGTCATTTGCTTTAACATTGTAGGAAATGGGTAACAATATTCACTAATACACATTCAAATGTGAAGTTTCATTTTTTCTTGTAATTTTCACAACATTATTGTGTCGACTAGAAACAAAATCTTACAGGGCATTTAAAGACAGGATTTATGGTAATATTCAAATGTTCTGTATTTTGTGCAAAAATTGCAACCTTTATGAGAGATTTCAATGATTTGCGTCATTGGGGAATTTAAGAGATTTTTCATGTTTGCAAAATATTTTTTTTTGATTAAGTAGTGAGCTTCTGCTAAAAGAAGGGAATACTTAAATTATACTTTTGGTATGGAATATTTGGAGGTCAAGGGATAAGTGGATTAAACTTGCAAATGCATTTTCCTAAAATCCTCAATACTTGGTGAAATGTCAGTGACCCAAGGGCCTTAATTAACATGTCTTACCAATTTCCTTAATTAATTGTCTGAACTTGGAAAATGAGTATTGAAGTTGATACTTTCTTGGTTTTTTGTTAGAATATTAAAACTAGAGCTGGTTAATATAAACAAATCACAATAACATTTATTTTAATCTATTTTGGCAAATATTAAATGCAATAACCTACATTTTAGTTTTGATTTTGATACTTCATTTGAAAATAGTGTTTTTGAAGGTTGCATTCAAAGGTTATATTCCTATTTGTGCGCTAGATCTTTAGCTGAATGGTTTTGGCCACTGATATTGTGATTGGAATCTTGGCCCACAGTGCCAAAATTTACTGGTTCTTCCCCTGTATATGTGAATTAGAACTTGTAAACATGAGCGTTTAGTTAAGAAAAATGAGATGGAAAAAAAATTCAAGTTTAATTTGGTGGTTCACTACTTGAAAGAACTGTATTAGTGTTTGGTTTTAGGTAATAATGTGTTTTCTTTATTTTTTCATAAAATCTAGTGGCTTATATCTTGCACCAGTGGCAAGACTACGGAATACTTGGGAAAAACTTCCAAGTAAATATGAGAAGTTATTTCAGGACCTCCAGGACCTCTTAGATCCCTCCAGAAATATGGCTAAATATAGGAATGTTCTGAACAATGAGAATCTACAACCTCCCATTATTCCACTCTTCCCAGTAATCAAGAAAGATCTGACATTCCTGCATGAAGGTAACCTCTACTTACTTTCTTTAAAGAAGTGGTGTCTATGGTTGCATTTTTGTTTTCTGTGCTGGAAGTGTCACTAAACTTCACACTATGCGCAAGATTTCTCAATCATTAGCTTATTTGGTACTTGTGTTTGCTAATGTGTGTTTCACCCATCGTTTTACTGTCAAAACTAATGTACGTCAAATTTGATAGAGATTTGTTGTATCTTCTTGTCCCAAATTTAGCTACAGTGACTATTCACCGTTCTGAACTAAAGGTTAACATTTTATCAGTATTTTTAATACATTAAATATATGCTGAGCATTTTCCTTGTAATCAACTGCCTTTTTCTCATTAAACTTGTGCTAACTTTATGACGTTACACTAGAAATATTCTACATGTTATACAATGTTGCCCACTATGACACTATTTATGTCACAACATCGTGCGTTCAGGAGCAATCATAGAGTCATATAGCATGGAAACGGATCCTTCGGTCCTACAAAAACTAGTCCCACTTGCCTGCATTTGGCCCATATCCCTTCAAACCTTTCCTATTCATGTATATATCTAAATGTTGTAACTGTACATGCATCTATTCTTCCTCTGGAAGTTCATTCCCCGTATGAGCTACTGTCCATGTAAAATAGTTGTCCCTCACGTCCTTTTAAACATTCCCCCCCCCCCCCCCCCCCCCAGCCTTGAACTTCCCCACCCTAGGGAAAAGACCCTTGCTATTCACCTTATCTGTGCCCCTCATGATTTTGTAAACCTCTATAAGGTCACCCCTCAACCTCCTATGCTCCAGTGAACATAGAACATAGAACAGTACAGCACAGAACAGGCCCTTCGGCCCTCAATGTTGCGCTGACCTGTGAACTAATCTAAGTCCACACCTCCCTCCCACACTAGTGCGAAACTATTTTTGTAATTTACACCATTAGATCCCAGCAGCCTCCTGGTAAATAAATTGAACCCTCTCCAATTTAATAATATTCTTCCTACAGCAAGGCAACCAGAACTACACACAGTACTCCAGAAGCAGCCTCACCAACATCTCAACCTATTGAACCAGTTGGCCATGATCTCTCTGAAACCTTAGACTACCTCCGTCACTGTCCGCTGTACTGTCAATTTTGGTGTCTCCCACCAGGTTAGCACACTTCCCCCACAGCGCCAGGGGACCCGGTTTCGATTCCATCCTTGTGTGACTGTCTGTGTGGAGTTTACACATTCTCCCCCAGTCTGCTTGGGTTTCCTGTGGAATCTCCACTTTCTTCCCAGAGTCCAAGCATGTGCAGATTTGGTGGATTAGCCGTGGAAATTGCAGTGTTACAGGAATGGGGTGGGGCGTGGGTCTGGATGGGATGCTGTTTGAAAGTCGATGTTGACCCAACGGGCTGAGTGACCTGCTTTCACACTGTAAGGATTCTATTATTCTCACTTACTGACCATGCCTCCTCTATTCTCGTCCATGTTGTTGAATCTCTGGACATTGGAGTTCATTCTAAGAAAACTAAACAAAACAGTGAATTTCACTGAATTTCTAGGAAGAAGGGTCTCGACCCGAAACATCAGCTTTTCTGCTCCTCTGATGCTGCTTGACCTGCTGTGTTCATCCAGCTCTACACCTTGTTATTTCAGATTCTCCAACATCGGCAGTGACACGTCAGTGAATTTCACCGCTAATCTTGGAGAAACCTGTGTGGGGAGCTCACAGCAGGGGAAAGATTAGGTGGCTTTTTTTATGGAATGAGCTGCCAGTAGAAGTGGTGGAGGCTAGTACAATTACAGCATTTGAAAGGCATCTGGATGGGTACATGAGTAGGAAGGGTTTAGACGAATGTGGGCCGAATGCTGGCAAATGGGACTAGATTAATTTAGGCTATCTGGTCAGCATGGACGAGTTGGACTCAAGGGTCACTTTCCACGCTTACAACTCTGTGACTCAAGATAAATGACAAACGAGCGGACCCAGTACCAATCTCTGTGGGTCACCACTGGTCACAGGTCTCCAGGCTGAAGAACTCTGTCTACCATCACCCTGTGTCTCCTACCATTAAGCCAATTTTGTGTCCAGTTGGCAAACTCATCCTGAATCCCATTAAATCCAATGCCATACAATCCCTACAATGTGGAAACCAGCCATTCAGCCCACTTAGTCTATACCAACTCTCTGAAGACCATCCCACCCAGACTCACACCCTCCCCCCACCCCTACTACATGGGGCAATATAGGATGGTAATCCACCTTGTCTGCACATCCGGAAACCGGAGCACCTAGAGAAAACCCATGCAGACATGGGGAGAATGTTCAAACTCCACACATACAGCTACCTAAGCCTGGAATGGAACCTGGTCCCTGGCGCTGTGAGATAGAAGTGCTAACCACTAAGGTGCCATGCCACCCATGTGATCTAATTTTATTAATTGGTTTACCAACCGGAACCTTGTCAAAGACTTTATTAAAGTTCATGTAAATAACGTCTGCTGCTCTGCCATCAGTTCTGGCCTCTTGAGTGCATGTAGATCCGATCTTTCAGAATCACCTCCAACAACTTATCAACCACTAATATGAGGATTACAAATCTATACTTGCTAGACTTCTCCTTGCAGCCTTTCTTAAATAAAGGCTCATTAGCCAACCTCCAGTCCTCCAGCACCTTGCCTGCGATTATATGCATACAAATATTTCTGCAAGAGGCCCCACAATTTCTTCTCTAATTTCCCACAACGTGTTGGGATATACTTAGTCATAGTTAAGTAGTCATACAGTATGGATGCAGACCCTTCAGTCCAAGCAGTCCATGTCAAACATAATTCCAAATTAACTAGTCACACCTACCTGCTCCTGACCCATACAACTCCAAACCTTTCCTATTCATGCACTTACCCAATGTCTCTTAAACGTTGTAATTGTATTGACGTCCTCCACTTCCTCAGGAATTTCATTCGACATGCGAACCATCCTCTGTGTAAATATTTGCTCATCGTGTCTTTTTTAAATCTCTCTCCTCTCACCTTAAAAACATGCCCCTTCATCTTGAAATCTCCTATCACAGAGAAAAGGCAACTACCGTTAACTTTATCTCTCCCTTTCTATTTTATACACTTGTATCAGGTCACCTCATTTTCCTGTGCTCCAGAAAAAATAAATTCCCAGCCTATCCAACATTTCTTTATTACTCAAACCTTCCATACCTGGCAATATCCTGGTAAATATTTTCTGGACTCCTGCAGTTCGATAATATCCTTCCTATAATTGGATAAAGAGAACTGGACACAGTATTCCAGAAGAGGCCTCACCAAAGTCCTGTACAATCACAGCATGACTTCCCAATTCCTGTACTCAAAAGGACTGAGCAATCAAGGCAAGTGTGCCAAATGTCTTTTTAAACACCCTGTTGGTACGTGACATAAACTTCAAAGAAATATGCACCCTATGATCTACAGCACAAGCCAAGGCCCTGCCATTAATCATAAAAGCCCTACCCTTGTTTGTTTTATCAAATGCAATACCTTGAATGCCATCTGCCATTTTTCAGCCATGGACCTATTGATCAAATCCAGGAGATTTATCCACTTTTGTTTTTTTTAAAGATCTCCAGCACCTGCTCTTCTGTAATGGGAACGATTTTCAAACCATCAATATTTATTTCCCTCAGTTCTCTAGCATCCATTTCTTTCTCCACAGTAAAAACTGACATGAAATATTCACTTAGTATCTCTCCCCTCTCCTGAGGTTGAACACATAAGATGAGCTTGTTGATCTTTAAGGCACTCTATTCTGTCAGTAGTTGCTCTTTTGCTTCTTATATACTCGTAGGGTTATCCTTATCCATATCTGTCAAGACTATCTCATGACCTTTCTTGCCCTCCTAGGAATCCCCTTCCCCTACATTGTCTACTTTTCAACAGATTCATTTGATTCTAGTTGACTACATCTAATATATAATTATTTCCTTTTCTTGACCAGAACCTTAATATCTTCATTCATCCATTGTTCCTTAATCTTAACAACCTTTTCCTTCACTCTAACAGGAACATAATGCCCCTGAACTGTCATTATCACAGTTTTTCGAAAGCCTCCCACTTGTCAGTTGTTCCTTTACCTGCAAAGTCTATTCCAGTCAACTGTTGAAAGTTGTTGCCTATCCTGTTAAAATTTGCCTTACTCCAATTAAGAACCTTAACTTTCATGAAAGGGTTATCTTTTCCATAACTATTTTAAAAACTAATTGAATTGTGATTGCTAGTCCCAGAGTGTTTCCCTGCTAGCACTTCAGTCACTTGCCCAGCCTTATTTCCTGAAAGAAGGTCAAGTTTTGCTCCTTTTCTAGCAGGCACATTTACATTTCGATAAACATTTTCTTCCCAAACACATTTAACAAGTTCCTCACTGTCCAAGCCTTTAATACAATGGTATTCCCAGCCAATATTTAGAAAATTAAGATCTCCTACTGTTACAACACTATTATTCTTGAATATATCTGCAGTCTCTCTACATATTTGCACCTCAACTTTCCTCTGACTATTGGGAGGGCCTATAGTATAATCCCATTAAGATGATCATGCCTTTCTTATTTCTAATTTCTACTTATATCGTTTCACTGGACGATCCTTCAGAAATATCCCCTGTAATTGTAACGTTTCCCTTTGTCAAAAGCTCAACTGTCCTTCCTCTTTTGCCTTCCTTTCAATCCTTGCATGAAATAATTGCAGTTTAATTCTTCAGAATTATCCTGCTCTCTGACTTGCTGTTGTCAGTCTTTTCTAATTAACTTGCTCTTTCATGTTTCAGAACCATTCTCATCCATCTTTCTAATATTACTGCTACCTGGGAACACCCCCCACCTCCCCAGAAATCCACTACCCCTCTACTGGTTTAAAGGCTCCTGGAATAGAACTAGCAAATCTCCCCACCAAGACATCCTTCTCCCGTTCAGTGAAACTCATCCCTTTGAACAGGTCTTTTCTGCCCCGAAGAGATCCCAGTGATCCAAAAATCTGAATCCTTGTACACTGCACCATTTCTTTAGGCATTGATTTATACCCCTTCTTCATATTCCTACTTTCATTAGAATGTGTTACTGACAGTAAACCAGAAGTGTTACTACCTTTTGACACTCAGCTCCACCTAACCCCTTATATTCAATCTTCAAATCCTTAGCCCTAACTGTAACTATATCATTCCTACCAATGTGTACAACAACATCTGGCTTCTCACTCTCCCCTTTAACAATATGCTTCAACTGTTTTGAGACATCCTTCACCCTGGCACCAGGAAGGCAACATACTATCCTAGGGTCACACTGCTGGCCGCAGAATCTCCTGTCTGTATCCTTGACAGGATAGTCCCCTGTAACAATGATTCTTATAAATTTAAACATAAGATTCATTCTTGTGTCACTTATGTTTTCCTCTGAGAGACTATCCCCTTCAAAAGCACTCAAAAAGAATATTTGTTTGAGAAGAGGAATAGCCACAGGAGACTTCTGAGCTATCTTCTTAACTTTCCTGACAGTCTGCCTGATCCTGCTGCGTAACCACCTCTGTAAATCTATTAGCCCTCACATTCTGTGTCTCTTGAATGCCCTCAGTTACATGAAGCGTAAAAAGAGGAAGCTTTTATAAGCACCTTACATATTAAGCAAACTACTCTTCCTTACCCACAGATTTTAATCTTAAGCATGCAAAAGATTTTTAAAAAATTAAACATTCAGAATCTTAAAATAAATCAAACACTTAGCTAAAATGCTCATCAACCAAAAAAGCCTCCTCTTCAAGTCCTCTATCAATCGTCTTTCAAATCTCTGGATAAACAGAAAAAAGACCTCTCCAGAGCTGTTGAACAAACATGCAGACAGGTCTATCCCATAAGCTCTGTGTGTAAAACAACCTCTCCTTCTTTGTGTAATTTTTTTTCATGCACTTTTTATCTGCTCGGGCCACAGGATTCAAATTTCACAAATTTACCTGAGCTGTTCAAAACGACTGATTGTTTGAAGTTGCAAACCTATTCTCTCCAGGAACCTGTGTTGCCATAGCCAATATTATTTCTAATTTTTTGTTTTGTGTGGTCAATTTATTCCATTGCATGGCACATTAATGTAGAAACATAGAAACTAGGAGCAGGAGTAGGCCATTTGGGCCTTTAAAGTTACTCTGCCATTTATTATAATCATCCAACTCAATAGTTTGTTCCTGCTAATCCCCATATCCTTTGATCTCTTTAGCTCCCAAGTGTTATATCCACCTCCTTCTTGAAATCATTCAATATTTTAACCTGAACTGCTTTCTGTGGTAGCAAATTCCATAGGCTCACCACTGCGTAGGTGAAGAGATTTCACCTTCTATCATTTCTAAATCGTCTGCCCCATAATCCTTAGTCCCTGGTTTTGGGACTCCGCCGTTATTGGGAAGATTCTTCTTCCATCTACTCTGTTCAATCCTGTTAGAATTTTACAGATGTCTACGAGATTCCTACCACCCCACCCCGCCACTTATTCTTTTGAACTGCAATGAATATAATCCTAACTGATTCAACCTCTTCTTGTACATCAGTCCTGCCAACTCAGGAATCAAAACTGAAAGAACTGTGGATACTTTAATCAGGAACAAAAACAGAAATTGTTGGAAAAGCTTGCAAGTCTGGCAGCATCTGTGAGGAAAAATCAGAGTTAACGTTTCGCATTTGGTGACCCTCCCTCAGAACCGGAAGGATCACTGGACACAGACTTGTCCTCACAAATACTGCCAGACCTGCTGAGCAACCCAGGAATCAATCTGGTAAACCTTCACTCCCTCGACAGCAAGAACATCCTTCCTCAGATAAGGAGACCAAAACTTCATACTGTATTCCTGCTGTGGTCTCACCAAAGTGATGAATAATTGCAGCAAGTCATCCATGCTGTTGTAATCAAATTCTCTTGCTATCAAGGCCAAGATATCATTCGCTTTCGCTGCCAGCTGCACCTGAATGCTTATCTTCCATGACTTCTGTACAAGGTCACCAAGGTCTTGTTGCATATTCCCATCTCTCTCTATATATAGTCTTTCAGATAACAATGTGCCTTCCTATTTTTGCTGTCAAAGTGGATAACCTCACATTTATGCTCATTATACTGGATCTGACATGCTTTTGTTCATTCGCTCAGCTTGTTCGAATTGTACTGAAGCACTTCAGCTCATGCTCCCACCCAGTTTTGTGTAATCTACAAATATGGAGATATTATGTTTAGCTCCCTCATCCAAATCGTTAATATATGTTGACTGTAGCTGGCTTGCTAACTCTGCTCTCTAAGGTACCCCACGAATCACTGTCTGCCATTCGGAAAAAGACCAGTTTATTCCTGCTCCTATTTCCTGTCTGTCAACCAATTCTCTATCCATCTGAGTACTGAGCCTCTAGTTCCATGGACTTTAATTCTATATGCTTATCTCTCATGAGGGACTTTATTGCAAGCTTTCTGAAAGCGCAGATAAACCACATTCACTGTTTCCCTCTCATCGACTACGTGAGTCTCTTCCTTGAAGAATTCCTGAAAGTTTGTTCAGCAAGACTTCCTTTTTTTGTATATCCACACTGTGTCAAATGCTGCCTGTTTTCCATGTGCTCAGCTGTTAGATCTTTTAAAAATGGACTCTCCTAGTTTCCCACTACTGGCATCGGATTTTCTGATCTATAATTCCCAGTTTTCTGTCTGCCTTTCTTTTCAAATAATTAACATTTGTAGTGGTACATGTATAGGTATTATAGTGATACCATGACCACAGTTTAGTTTATTTGTCTCCCAGTAAAAATATACTTGTGTGTTTTGTACCTTGTGCAGGTCAGAATAAAAAAGAAAGGAAATAGTGAACATTTTTTCTTGAACTTGTACGAACTTTTCACTTTTAAGTTATGAGAATTTCGCTGGGGCTACAGTCCCCAGATGAACCAGATTCAGAACTGAATGCCAGTTGGATTGTGGCCCTTCTTGCCACATTTTCCTTGAGGTCACTAATTTCACTCTGCCTGCATGTTCTTTAGCTCCACCTCCAAAAGTGTGCTGTCTGTGAAACTTCCAGCCATACGTAGACACCAGTATGTTACTTGTAACTCAAGCTCCAAAATCCAGAATTAGAGTTGCTTTAGCTGATAACATTTCCAATACTTTGTTGTCCTGGACAGGAGAATCATCCTGGAGACCCACATGTCATGAAACCGAAATGTATGGCTGTGTCTCCATCGATTAGATAAAACTATAAATCATGTATTTTTTTAAAAAGTATTTCATGTATTAATTTAATAAAGTAATAGTAAATTACAGATTCCGAGCTTCAAGGTTGACAGATCTCTAACTGCAATTCTCACCAACCAATCATCAGCTGCTGTCCTCTGGTTATTGTGCACCATTTATTTAAAGCAGCAATGTAG
This sequence comes from Stegostoma tigrinum, assembly GCF_030684315.1. NCBI lineage: Eukaryota > Metazoa > Chordata > Chondrichthyes > Orectolobiformes > Stegostomatidae > Stegostoma > Stegostoma tigrinum. The sequence goes on along the minus strand of NC_081354.1, from coordinate 38,054,356 downwards.
CTGTAAACATGCAATTTCATTAATCAATTTTTAAAGTCTAGGGTATCCTTGCAGCTAACCACTAATAATTCTATCTTGATTTATGGTCAATGCCAACGTCCAACGATCAGCATTGCTGGTGTTGAAATCAAAATATGTGCAGTACGCTAACCCATTCCTTAATAGAACATTAAATCATTCAGATTCCTTGTTTTGATCTTGATTGTCACTCCAGTTCTCTGGAAGCTAAATAGCAATTATAATATATAGAAGGCTGTCTCACTCCTTGTCAGGAATAATTTTAATTTTCTTCCTTAGGGAATGATTCCAAAGTGGAAGGTCTGGTGAATTTTGAAAAGTTACGAATGATTGCAAAAGAAATCCGTCATGTTGGCCGTATGGCTTCTGTTAATATGGATCCTGCTGTTATGTTCAGGACAAGGTTAGTATTATCTGTTCACGGGATACTTAAATCTATTGTGATGTAATCTGAGTCAATTAAAAGTATCTATCACAGAGAACAAAATAACTTCGCAGGTTTGGTTATGGACAAAAATGTGATTTTTTTTGCTCTTAAAAGAACAAGCGCGCTTTTTTCGTATTCAGAACGCTCATCAATAGTGAAAACTACGCCTCGGTGTTTCTGAGAAAACGTAATGACTTGCTTTTTATTGAAGTAACCTGCCTCATGCTACAGTTCTAAGCATTGCATAATCTAGTGTACACAGGCATATTATTTTATCATTATTGCTTTAATTATTTTAGTGCTGTATATCTTTGGCAGTTTATCTGTTGTATAGTGTTTCACAATAGTGATTTTTTTTTGCAATGTTTCTTTTTCCTTCTGTTGCGCAATGGTTTTCATGTGGTGTAGAAGACTTATATTTGATGGTATTGAGCAATAATTAAATTGATGGATTAAATGGTTCCTATTTGTTACTATAAGTGAAGTTGTGTACATTCCTGCATTTCATGCTTTTGTACTGTTCTGGTTTTTAAAAAAATGGAACTCTTAAGTTCATATACTAACCAAAGAAAAGGCTGTATCGTCTTGAATAACCATAACCGGCATGTAGAATACTGCATTCATATTTCCAGTAAGGTTGCTCATGGATGCTTCTTTCAATACAATATAATAAAATATTTGCATATGAATCATAAAGAAATTCTATGTAAGACCATAAAACGTAGGAGCAGAATTAGGCCACTCAGCTGATTGAGTCTGCTCAAGGGCTGAGGCTCCTTCAGCATTATCTCCTTGAACCCTCTATCTACCTCACTCGTAGCCACACCCTCCTGACCACTGACCAAGCCACTGACCAAATTCAAGGAAGTTATTGTAAGTGGTGTGATTGCCTCATGAAACACAGTGTTCAAGTAACTCTTGCCGCTCCCTTATGTGTCACAGTGCATGAAGCTCAGACTCCAGCTCATCAGGTAAATTCTGAGCTGGATTTCCTCAAGCTACAGATGTGGTCGCTGAACCACTATAGGGTCCACCACCACCCTCGTCGATCAGATACAACACAACGCCTGGTCCAGCATCTCTATTTTAATTCCTTAGTTTTTCATTTGATGTTTAAACACTCTGTATATTTTAGTTCGTAGCCTGTAAATATTTCCCTTATTTATCTTCAGTCTGAAAGTAATCTACAATACATAGAAAAATTAGTAGCTATCACCAATCATTGATCTTATGGTTCACATGTGATGTCACTCTTGTCCTGGACTATTTCTCCTGGGCTTCAATTTATCCTGTTTTAATAAAAAAAAATTACAAACTATCAGTCAAAAAACGCAAGCAGAGAGCACCTGTTCCCCTCTGCACCAGATTCCCACTTTGCCTCCAAATTCCCCAAACTATATAGTCACATGGCCTGTGTCTCACTGTGGATATTATCACTCCTTCCTGACTATGCAAAGCTGACTGGAGGAAGCTAATGTAGAATGTTTTAGAAAAAGTAAAATGCACCTGCTGGTTTAAGATGAGCAATCGGGCAGTTGTTTGTGTTTCTTTGGAATTGTCCTTCTGATTGCAGTGGCATAATAACACAGCTGTTATAAACCAGACAGTTTAATTTTGGGGTTGTCAGTGATCTTTGTATATTTAATTACTATTGATGTGGAATTTCCTATTAATAGATGATATTTTAAATGCATTTAGTCCAAAATCAAATTAAAATGAGATTCATTAATTATGCTGTATTGCAACAAGTATATATAAATTACTTGCTACACAAATATGACTATTCAAATTGAACAAATATTGACATCAGATTTAGGAATTGACCTCTGACCAGCAGAAATGAATATAGGCAGTTTCTCTAATGGGCAGTTTTAGTCTGGAATAGCAACGTAAAAATTTAATCCCTCAGTGGAATTAATTGAAGCTACACTGTGCATTACTGCAAAGGTACATTACTTACAAAGAATTACAGTATATGTAATACAGCAATAAGCCATCAATAAATGATATGTTGAGATAATGTCTGGTAGGTCTCTGAGAGGATCGGTCCAGGTTTTGTGATGGTTCTACCCATTCTGATTGAGATGGTCTTTTCCCATTCATGTACAATTATCCCTATCATGATTGGAATATTTTCTGCATTTGTCTTTATAGAGAACAGTGACAGAACATAATCTCAAACTAGCCTTCAATTTTACAGTATTAACATATTAAAAGCTTTATGAAGTTACTTTGAACAGTGGTGGAAGTTACTGTGACTGGATTGAAGAATATTTGTATATAACCCTCTGTTTATAGTCAGTTCGCATTGTGATGACTGTGTTATGTCCCATGCCTTCTGTTACTGCATGTCTGAAATCTGGTCTTTTCTATCCGAGCTTGTGATCTTTCTCTGTCTTTCTTCCTAAATCCACGCTTCAATATTCATGGCTCTCAATTACAGGAAGAAGAAATGGAGAAGTCTGGGGTAAGTGGTGTTTAGTAGGCACCAAGGACATTTTTTTTTGCCATTTTTCATTTTCCATCTCTCTCTGCTCCCTTTTATCCTCTGACATTTTTCAGTTTAACCCTTTTGTGCTCTGGCATCATGTTGGATGATTTTTATCTACTCACATAAATCTGTTCTAACATCGCTTAGGCTGCGAAGAGACTTTAGAAATGGTAGCCCCAGTCCCTTAAAATTACATAATGATGGTTTAAAATCACTTTTTTTAAAATACAGAGAAACCAATAACAGTTTGAAATAAATATAGAAATGAGGATTAAATTGGAAGTCATGATTTTATTGACAGTTATATATTACACATGTAGCTCAGATGTCAAGGAATGATTTTTGAAGTCTTACCATTTAGTAACTTAGGTAACGCTTTAAATGGGCCTTTTTGATCTTGAGTAGAAGGAAGTGTTCTTTGGGATCAGAACAGAGTGTACTGTCCTATTCATCATCAAGTGGTAAAGATGGTACTTTTTTTTCAGTATTGCTGTTTAACATCAGTCCTGCATGAGCTTTGACTCCTGCTCCAACTCTTTTACTGAAGTAGCAGCTTCTTATAAACTAGTGGGCAGAGATGCACATAACGGCATAAAGCTTGTTTTCAATTTGGAACAGAATAGGGTTATCTGCAGGATAGCTCTTGGTTTTAATTTTAATTTTACTTTTCCTTTTTCCTTTTCATTTCTTTTTCTGTATGACTTACTGGAATGAGGCATGTGTTATTTTAAGCTTGAACAAGACTTACCCTCTATCTGACAAAGACTTTGCATGTCCCAGTCTTTGACCTTCCATGCTGAAACAGGCGGCATCTTTCTCTTTCCATTGTGGCAGGTCGCTTAGCCAGGGCAGTACAAATGCTGCTGTATTAGATATGGTGCAGTCAGGGGGACACAAAAAACGGGTACGGCGCAGCTCATTCCTCAATGCCAAGAAACTCTATGAAGATGCACAAATGGCTCGAAAAGTAAAACAATACCTTGCAAACCTTGATCTGGATATGGACGAAGAGAACCTCCAGGCATTATCACTACAGTGTGAACCAAGCACTAATACATGTAAGTTATAGATCTTTTTGCAAGTCGTGATTTTTTTATACCCTTGGACCAAATGTGAATTTATTTACATTTCATTAATAAGCAGAGAAACCAGTGTTTAAAATTACATTAGTTTTTGTTTTAAAATAAATTTATTTCCAGCTGTGAGAAATAATAAATTAACACTTTGAAATAGCTTAAAAGTTCCAATATGTTTGAGTTTCAGTATTATATTTATTTCAAGAGATATAGTTATATTTTCTTAGAATTCCATTCATAATTAAAATTATGCAGAAGATATGATTTAAAATTCTTTGTGCTGGAACTTCTGGATTTATAGCATATTTGTAGCATCCCTTCTCAGGCAGTGAGTGGCTAGAAAGTCAAATGACAGTTGTAAAGTTAAACTTAGATAGAGATAATTAAATACCAACATGACAGCTACCTGAACTATTATGCTTTTGGCAATATCATACTTACAAAATAACAGCATTGTAGAATCTGAAAAAAGATTGCAGGATCACACAGGTGTAAGGAATTTTGAACTCTTTTCCCTTGGATGACTAAGAAATTTTCCAAGACATTTCCTTTTGAGGAGGCTGTGGATTTGCGTGGTACCCAGGGTAAAACAGATTTTATACAGCTTAGGAACGGAATGGTTGTGGCATATGACCATTTCTTGTTTTCCCATCCTGTCGGAATTGATTATTGATTAACAGTGTTTCAACAGCAGGACTCTGACTTGCAAGCTTCAACAATTTCGACTCTAGTCCCTTGACTGTTTCTATCATCTAATAAATCTGAAGGGTTGCCTGAAGCCCAATGGAACAACTGTATGGGTGATGGATAGAGTAATTAAGGGCTAATTGGATAAGAATTATTGTGTTAATATGGGGAGTTGTTATTCAGAGGTGTGCTGACTATTATGGCGTGTGGTTAATGGAAATAAAGCTCTCACTAAAAGTTTAGATTTGGACTGTGTGTTGCATACTAAAAGGTAACTACTTAAACAATGGTAGTAGAGCATGGCTGAGTCAAAATGTAAAGTTTTGGGGTATGCCATCCACGCTATTTTCTGAAAATGATCCTTATGACCAGAATGAAGTCGTCATGTGGACTTGGATTACTTCTTTAATGAAGAAGATACAAGGTATGCCACACACTTAAATTAGCATACAGATGCAGGCTGAAAAGCAATTTTTTGTACAGAATTGGAGCCTAGTGATTTGAACAGTGATGTAGGTTTGAATAAATAGTTAGCTTTTATGGAAAGAATTGATTTAAAAAGATGATTTATTGACTGTTTTTGAGGTGTGGTCAAATTTTCAACAATTTGGAAAGACCTAAATATGCAACTTCTAAGATTTGGAGGAAGAGAAGCTTTAGCCCCAGTGAAGAACATGTTAATGGCAGTCATTTGGTTGGACAGTTACCAGTCAGTGGACGCATATCTATAATGTGGAACAGGCTGGCTAAAATGCCTAAATTTTCTAAGTAATAATGATCGGGATAAAGTTAAGGAAATTGAGAGTACCACCATTTTTAGATTTGAAATTTCAACGCAATCTGTATGAATCTTTCTTCTTCCTTGACATTTAGTACCCAAAAGCGCAGGTGAAAAGAAAGTGGGAAAACTTTCAGATACATCTCCTGTTGCTCCAAGATCAGGAGTGCAAAACCAGAAGCAACAACAGCAAAAAGCAAATCAGGCCCTCCAGGTCCCAGCTGTATCGTTGTATCCGTCACGCAAGAAAGTGCAAGTTAAAGACCTCCCTCCGTTTGGTAATAACGTTTCTGAAAATAACTTGCTGCTGTGCTTTGATCTGAGTGTTTACTATTTCCCTTCTATGAAATGTGCATGAAAAATAATCATTTTGAAGAGTTAATTCAATACAATAACAAGTTTTTGATGTAGGAATTTGCCATTTCCGAAACTTTTCTCTATAATTGTTTGTTCAGCAATATTTTTCTTTTTGTAGAATGAAATTAAAAGGTTACTCTGACGCTGTTACTCTATTATTGTACTCTGTCACTATATTGCATATTACTATACTCTATTACTATAATTTCTGTTGTTAAGGTACACATTCTCCTCAAGCTTTGAAAAAAATCCTGTCCTTATCTGAAGAAGCAAATTTGGATCGGAATAAAAAGCAGGCAGAAGATACTTTATCAAACACTTCATCTCAGCTGTCGTCTCCTCCCACATCCCCTCAGACTTCACCAAGGAAAGGTAGCATCTTAGAAAATATACTCCCAGGTTCCAGGATGGGCCTGGATTTTCAACCCATGACAAGCATTTTACTTATGTGGCACAGTCACTAATGTGATCTAAGATTTCCAGTCTGCTGCTTTCCCATTTGCTCAAGGCATCACATCTCTATCCTCTAGTAGTTATTCATGTGTTCTGTGCACTTATCATTTAATGGGAGATATCTGGGGCTGGATTTTCAATCAGGGATCATCAACCAGAGAAGGAGGTTGGTTTTGGATCTCCACCCCAAAGCATTCTTTAGGCATGGGGAAGTTCAAATTTAAAAACCAAGAAGCTGGACTGCCGTCCAAGTAGGGACGGCAGGCAAGCTCTGAGTACTGGAGAGGCAATAAGAGACCCTCCATGATTAAATGCAACACATCCATCAAGGGTTGCAACTGCCGATTTGAAAATGAAGACTGCAAGGGACAAACAAAGGTGAGTTTATTTTGATGTTTTATAAAGCCAGTGCTAATCTATAAGTGTCATTGACCACCACTATAGCCCAGCTGCCAATATGGGCATGGAAAGGACATGCACCAAATGTGAGTTACCCACCATTCTAAATGACAATGCAAGGAACTGTTAATGGTAATTAACAATACTTGCCCTCCATTGACTTCACACTGTTCCTGGTGAGTCAATCCAAACCTGAAATGTCCTTGCTCAAAATCACTCAGTGTTGGGTTCTTGGTAGCACACTGGCATGAGGCTGGTGGTGTCAAATTGCGCACTCCCTTGCTGCTTGCCCTGGATTCTTTACTGTTTTAAATATCCAGCCAATGAATTTTTCTAGTTTTAAGTTGATGAATACCTGACATGCTCAAAGCAGAAAGGATCTTCTCATAGGAACTTCCTTACATTGTCGTTTACACAACAGTTAATATTAATAAATTGAAGATCCATTTCCACACTCCTTTTAATATTTAATGCAGCTGACTCCCAGTGTTTTTACTCATTGTGATAATGCATAAATGATGCTCTATTACCACTACTTCCATGAAAATGGTTCACATTACTACTGCTTACATAAATTTTTCAATAATAATTTGCACCCCTCATTTCAAACCACAACTTGCTGGTAAATCAAACAATTGCAATTTGAACAGAAATGGTATATTTGGACTACTTGGTAGCTCAGGTCTTCTGATGCATAATAATGCACCCTTATGAGAGTCTCAATGTTGAAATATTTTGCCTCCAATGATTAATAACTGCTTAGGTAACTAATATGGTAATAGAGCCTGGTGTTTTACAATTGTTGGACAATCTTTTAGTTCAGTTGATGGGTTCTGCATGGTAGAATTTAATAAGTTCTTGATTGGAACTGACATCTCACTGGTGACACAAAACGCATTATTAACAGAGGTTAGTTTTCTAGTGGCAACTGAAGCTATTTTGACTAATGTGGAAAAGCATCCAGCACTGCTTTCAGGATGGAAATTTAAAAGTGAGATGAATCCTTTTTTGAACCCAAATTTGAAGAATTCTGATCTCTTCCAACCTGTGTCCATTTTACTAAATACTCCAAGTAATCAGTAGCTTAGATAATTGTGAAATTGAGATTGCACAGTAATGTTTACTTCATATTCTTTTTGAAAAGATTGAGTAAACCTTTGTCACATCTTTCATTTTAAGTTCAGTGTTAAAACATTGGCAGTGCACATAACAACTAGTGAGAACAAAATTTAACAGTATAGGTTTTCATCTATGTCAGAATGTGATTGCATCTGATGCGTTGTGAATTCACTGGTTTGAACACATGACCTAGCTATTTGTAAATGCTTGGAGTAATTGTCTTTGTACAGGTATATAATGTTATAGATGAGTTTCTGGAATTTTCTAAATGGAAGAGAGAAAAATATGAGCTTTCTGCAATCGAAGTATTCCCATCTAAAGTCCTGAAGAGCTGAGTCTGACTTAGACTGACTAACTGGAAAAGGTTATCTGGACAAGTGAGAACCTGGTTCTGTTCACAGAAGATACAGTGAATGTCAGATTTGATTTCTAAATTGTTTTTTTTCATCCTGCTTGTCAGGTGGCAGTAAGCTGAGATCTCATGGATGCAGACAGTTGGACCTATCAGGCTCTCCATTTTCTCTTGGAAGTGAAAACAATAATAAGAACAACAATGTACAATGGATCAATGGGATAGGTGGGGTTGTTCTGTAAAGAAGACTGCAGCAGACTTACTGGGGAGGGGTGGTCAGCAGCCTGAGGGTAAAAGTATAATATGAGCACCAACTGTTATTTTAAAACAAGTATTCTAATTGGCAAAGGTCCTTATAATGACAACATGACATTGACAAACAACTTGCTTGTTTTAAAATTGCAGTATATAGTTTGGACACATGTAATTGAGGGACAAAGTGATATACCAGAGCAACAAAAGGAAATTAAAACTCATTATGTTGAACAGTGATAGATTATTACATCAAAACAGACGATTTTCAGAAGCTGGGTGCATTGACAGAGAGGAAAATGGTCACATTAAAAGATAAGAGACTTCGCAGCATTTAAAAAAAATTTTGGGTTTTTTTTATTCTTCTTCAATTAGGATAGAATTGCTTCGTATTTATTTGTAATTTATTTTTGTTTTTACCAGTCCATCCGGGATATAAACACAAGCTTGTAGGAAGACCTGAGCTACAACCAGCAACAGGAGGCAAATTAAATTACAACCATCTTAAATAAATCAAAATATATGTTTTAAAAGCCCACACGATTAAATGGCGCTTAAAAACAAAGTTGAAAAGTTAAATGTCTTACGTCAGGTATTAACATAATAAAACTTCTCAAACTATTGCATTTTTTAAAACAGGCAACATTTCCAACTTGACAGTAATTGATTTTGGTAATAACATAATCACCAGTCCCTATGTGCAAATTATTAAGTAATAGTGAGGGCTGAATGAAATGCTTTGGAATAGATGCAGGGAATAATCTCATTAAGAACTAAATCCCATGTTGGTCTTGATTTAATGTAGCCTGCTGAGCAGGAAGTATGGAAAGCTGATTCAATTAAGCAAAGGAGGTCTGCTTAGGTTTCCCAACCGTGGCAAGTCTAGCTGCCCCTTCCTCCCCACTGTCTACCAACTTAAGTAGATGGGCAGAAAGAGCCAAGGTATTGGGCATCTACCTACAACAAATAGCAATGGTTCACAAAGACACCTCACCACCACTTCAAGGGCAACTGAGGTAGACAACAAATGCCCATGTTCCATGAATGAATATAAAATGAGGCATTATCTAGACACTGGCAGTGGATTGTCAATTTGACTAATTATTAAGCCAACTGATGTCCATTACCTATGAGCCAAGCACAATTTAGTGATCTTTCAGGGTTTAAAAAGGAGCCTGTTGGATTTGCCTGTGGTATCTGGAGTGGGTCCCTTTTGCTAAAGCACTCTTGAGCCACTTAAGGGAGCCAGTATTTTTCAAGGAGCACAGGCACTGAAAGCATTTCCCTTCACTTACCACCAGCCTACGACAGCCTCCGTCCTGCCCCCATTTGACTTTGGAGTCCAATGATGATTCTGGGCTTCTAATGCACATAGTGCCACCGAAACCGACAGAATTTCCTCACACTGGAGCCAATAACAATCTGTTAGTCTCTGATTGGTAGCTGTCAGAAGTCAGGACCTCCAGAGCCAACGATCTCAATTGTGGGATAGGCCTGACAGTGTCCACCTAAGTGTCTTAAGATCACTTGATTCAGTCCCTAAGGAACCAATGTACGTTCTGTACTTGTTTTTCAGCCAGAGAGTGGGAAGCCCATTGGCGCAGCAAAATCCCAGCTACTGAGTGACACATTTCATAGATATTATTTGTGTGAAAGACTTTTGATATTCACCCCCCTCAAGGCAGTGCAGTGCTTCATGAAATCTTTTATCATGGTTAAGGTGCAAACAAAAAATAGTGGGCTTGTTCTGCCCGTGCCAGAATAGACTTTCTGTCTGCAGGTGTTCAGGCATATTCCTTTGCAAGGCTCTAATTGAATCTGCCTATCACACTCTCAGGCAGCATTATTTTAAATTTTATATATACGTATATGTGTATGTGTGTAGATTTGTGTATATACATATACATGAATGATGGGCTGTTCAACTCAGCTGAACATTTTTCTGTACCGTCATGAAATCACCCATTGTATTTTTTCATCCATTAATCACCACCGGTAAACACCCATGTTTTCCAATTGATTAATTTACGTGCAAAGCCTGTTAAGGACAGACAGGTATTTTACAAAGTGCAATGCTGATGTGCTACATCTGTTTAATTATTATTTTATCTTGTAGCTTTTAGCTTATGAAACACTCCCTGTTATTTAATATGTTAGTGCTCAGTAGTTTCCACATTTGTTATGATATTTAATCGGCATTTTCTGATTTAAATTTTATACCAATGTGAGAAACCCAGTATTCTCTAATGCAATTAATGTCAATGCTGCAGCACCATAGCTTATTTTTAAACCAGTTTCTCAATACTCAGGATACATAAGATTGGCAAATATTTGATTTAAAATCTCATGCAGAGCAGACCTTTATACTGAAGTCTGCTAAATTAACCTTTTGTAACTAACTAAATGTTTATCAATCTGAACATCGTTGTTTTCCCTTTGTCACTCTGTTGAATCCTTTATTCTGAAGGCTTCCTCTGCTATGTTGAATCTGTTTGAATGTTGAATTTATACTGGTCCGACCTTAATTTGTACAATGAATACAAACCAGTAAATTAATCCCAATTAAATTCAGACTTTTTCCCCACTAAGCTCATCTGTGCTTAGAACTATGACAAGATAATTCATTTTTTAAAAAATTTTCCAGGTTTTGCTTTAGCACCAAGTGCCACAGCAGACAATTTTTCAGATTCTGGTCACAGTGAAATTTCGTCACGCTCCAGCATTGTCAGCAATTCCTCCTTTGACTCAGTATCTGCCAGCCTTCATGATGACCGTCGACAGCGACATTCTGTCAGTGTTATAGATTCAAATTTAGGCTTGGGCATCGAAAGAAGACTGGAAAAGCGATCAGCCGTTGACCCAGATCAGTACTGTATAAGGTTGGAACAAGTTTTTTTTTCAGTTACCTATGCTTTGATGTATTGCATTGACAGATAACTTGTTGGTTTAGTGCTTGCTGCGTTTGAGTCTAAGCTTGCTGCTAATTCTGTGTCATTTAGTTTCTGAGTAGGTCATTAGAACAGAATAGGTGATTTGCTATAGGTGAAACAATGCAATTTGCACTGCCATGTGGCATTTAGGCCCAACGTACAAGAAACATTGCCTTTGTAAGTAGTGGAACTTTATTTATTTTCAGCCTGGTTGGTTTGTATTTACGTTTAACATCATAAAATTTGTCAACGTACTTCTCAAAAGTGTAATAAAGCAAATTTTGAGCCAATAGTAAAATAAATGTTTTAAAGAATGCCTAAAGAGGAGTAGAAAGGTATAGAAATTTCTGGAGAAAATGCCAGAGCTTAGGGCCTTGACAACTAGTGCCATGACCATCAATTGTGGAGCAATTAACATTGAGGATGCTTGAGGCCAAAATTGAGGAATGTAAAAATGGGGTTGGGGGAAAAGACAGACAGAAGGACGAAGCCATTTGGGATTTCAAAACAAGGATGAAAATTTTAAAATCAAGACCTTTTTTAAAACACCAGGAACCCATGTGGACTAGCAAGCATGAGTGATGGAAAACAGGACTTGGTACAAATTGGGATGTTTGCAGCAGACTTTAGATTACTTCAAGTTTACAGAGGGTTAGGAATGTGCAGAGTCAGCTAGGAATGCTAGCGGTTTTGAACAAATGTATGGATGAGGTATGAAATGAATCTGACAATGTTAGGAAGGTAGACACAGGTGGCCTTAGTAACGACATAGATGTGCGGTTAGAAGCGCAGTCAGGATCAAACATCATGCCAGAATTGTGAATGGTCTGGTTTAGCAGCTAGTTGCTAGGGAGAGGGACGGAAGTTAATGACTAATGAACAGATATTGTGGCAGCGATCGAACAAGTTTGTTCGGGTTTTCTAATATTTAGTTGGAAGAGATTTCTCCACATTTGGTACTGGATGTCAGAAAGCATTTTGATTATTTACAGCAACAGTGAAGGAGTCAAGAGATGTTGGTAAGGGAGAGCTGGGTATTGTCAGCTTGTATGTAAAACTGATGCCCAGTTCTTGCATGTTGTTTGAAGGGTGGCATGCAGTCAAGAAATAGAAGAGGGCCAAGATCGATCCTTGGAAGAAACTAGAGGTATCTGCTAGAGTGTGAAAAGAAAGCATTTCAGTTGATTCTGTGGCTGTTTAATAAAAATCGAATCAGATAGGAGTGATCACACCAGTTCATGGAGATGGAGGAAACATCCCTAAATGGACAAAATTATATCACCATTTTTGGTGTCATCTGCAAACTTAGTAACCATGCATCCTATCTTCTCATCCAAATCATGTATATAAATGACAAGCAAAAGTGGATTAGTACCATTCCCTCTGGATGCTGCTGCTCAAGGGACTGCAGTTTGAAAAACAATCTTCTACCACTACCCACTGTCTACTACAAAACTGGGATAGTCATAGTGTTAGCATTTGGAGGGTGCAGATTTCTTGAAATGAATCTAGGGGAGTTCTGTGTATCAATACGTAGAGGCCCAATCAGGGATAGTGCAGTGCTGAATCTGGTTCTGGGGAAGGAGGCTGGGCAAGTGTTCACCGTAGCAATGTGGGGACATTATTTGTACAGGATGATGAGAGACACAGATAGAGTGGATAGCTAGAGACTTTTTCCCATGGCGAAATGACTGTTACATGGGGGCATAATTGAAGGTGATTGGAGGAAGGATAGGGGTTCTTTACACAGAGAGTGGTGGGTGTGTGGAATGCGTTGCCGACAGTGGTAGTGGATTCGGATACATTAGGGACATTTAAACGACTCTTGGATGGGCACATGGATGACAGTAAAATGTAGGGTATGCAGGGTAGTGTGATCTTAGAGTAGGGTAATATGTTGGTACAACATTGTGGGCCGAAGTGCCTATACTGTGCAGTACTGTTCTATGTTCTATCCACATTGCACCCTTCCACAAACTCTGTACTCTTGTTGTCAACTCCGTCGTCTTCATCTTGTGCTGAACCAGACAGTTCACAGCATTCCCTCTAATTTTACAAGATCCTTGCAGAACCAGAAAATCATGTGTGGAACATCATCTGGGAAAAAATCCTTTGTATAATATGTAGAGGTTTTGTCCACCTCATCATACCCTTCTCCCCCTTGCTTGACCCATGTGCCAGTGAGACCCTAATCCATGCTGATTTCTATCCAGGTGTGGTCATTTTAATGATCTCCAGGCCAATCCTCATAGTGCATAAAGCCCAGGTCATCATGAACTCTGCCGCCTGTGCGCGATCATGCATTATGAACCATTTATCTCGCAACTCCTGTCTTCGTTAACCTACAATGACTTTCAGATTCCAACATTTCAAATGAACATTTTCATCCTTGATCACTGTAACTGCCTCAAACTGAACTAGCCCTCCCATCTCCATTCCATTTGCTGCTTCCAGAATCTTTTACAATGTCTCCTTTCTCAGTGTTTCTATTAACAGTACTATTTCGCGTGTTTCATGTATTTAACCCCATGTTCTGGAATTTATCCTAATGTGTTCAGTCTGCCCAGTATCAACAGCTTTCATGAAACCCAGTGTTTTGACCAAGCTTTGTGGTGACTTCTTACATCTCCTCCTTCAGCTCAAAATTAAACCCTGTTTTCTGGATCATTAGAACAGACCTCTATTAATTGTCCAGTAAAATAATGACTCTGCAGCATTCCTTCCTATAGTTTTATCCTGAAGTAGGTGCTACCTCCCACCCTTAGAGTGTGCTGGAATGTAGTTATCTGGACTTCCAGCTACAGTTTCTGCCTGACCACTTTTAAAACATACAGTGGGAAGATGATTTTGCCATTACATGATCATTTCAAATAGCAAGGGCCTCCACTTAAGAGCCATACCTCATAAAAGTTTCATTTCAGGCACCTGAAATTAAAAATACATTTTAATGTGAAACAATTGCATCTGGAACTGTGCTTAGCATTATAGTTATTTAGTTGTGTATTATTTTATATCATTTGTAAAATTTCCATATTTGGGCCTTCCAGTTTGAACAACAATGATTATTTGTTTCCCAAATCTCACTTCATAAAAGATGGCTGGGTGATTTAGTAAATTAACCCTTAGCTTTTTGACTTTGCTGCTGAAGTTACGCTCGACTTTTATGTCTGATGAGCCCATTTCTGGAGATTTAGTACAGGAAACTTCAATGTAGCCATTTAAACACACAGTAGAAGATTTAACTTGGCAGTCTCACTGGTATTGAGAGTTGTTGAGGTGTGAATGAAAGAAGGAAAATACAATTGAGGCTACTTTCTGACCTTAGCGTGATGTTTGATTTGAAATTAAGGGAACTTGTTTTGTATCTGACCATTCTCTGGCATTGATTTAGCAGATCCTTAACACATGAACAAATGCTTGGAACTCTCATTTTACATTATTTTCTCAGTAGGGCTGCATTGCATTCCCTAGTTAACTGATCTAGATTGACAATGTAGTTATCAGTGTCCCAAGTCTGTGCAATATATGCTCTTAAATAAAAACAAGTACACCAGCAATGTAGGTTAACATTTATTTTCTGCATGCCAGTTCCAGTTTTCCAGTGCACCTTGCAGCCACTTGATACCTTCCACAGATGGGTCACGTTAGATTTGGAACTTTTGAAGCACTTTATTAAAATTTTTTAAAAACCTTTTTCGTGAGATTGATTTTACAACCCTATTGCATGCATTGAAGGATAGCACCGGAGTTAAAAGGCTAAGTATTGTGGATGTTGGAGAACGCAACTAAAAGCAAATTGCTGGTGAAACTCTGCATATCTGGCAACATCTTTTGAAGCAGAAATGGAGTTAACATTCATAACTTTAAAATCTCTACTTTGCTCTATCAATTCTGCTACCTTCAGCAGGGTGTCACAATCAAAGACATCTTCCACTTCCCTTCTTTTGTGTCGCTTCATTCACTCATCTGTTACTTCTCACAGCTCTTAACTTCACCAAGTCACCTTTCGCTATCCAATTGCAAAAGGTGAACTCTGCCTTTTCCGGCGGCAAGACCGAGAACACCACTGCCATCAAGGATGCTGCTGTCTCAGCTGATATCGAAGACACCCCTACTGCTGCCGCTCCCGCTGCCAGTGTCAAGGACGACATTACTTCAGCCGACGTTGCCCCACCCGCTGCTGTCACCTCAACCAATGCCGACTTTGCCCCTGACTCTGCCCCCACAGCGACCAGCTCTGCAGCCAGCCCCAACCCCAAGCCCTGCCGTGTGTTCACCATCCCCCGAGATCATCCCTTCACTGAGGATGAAGATCAGTCCTCAGTAAAAGACTCACCTTCGTCCCCCTCTGCCCACACATCAATGAATCCCGACATCCAAGCGTGAACGAACAGGTTTTCTGCTGTCTCTGCCTCCGCACCTATTTCTTTAACCGTGAGTATAACCCATCCTCAACAGACCGCTTCTCCCACCTCCAACACATCCCATCCTACTGGAAACCACCCCAAGGCCTCCTACCCTCCCTCAATCTCTTCATTTCCAACTGCCAACGCAACATTGATCGTCTGAACCTCTCCATCCTTCTCATTCACTCCAACCTCTGCCCCAAGGAACGGGCAGCCCTCCACTCCTTCTGTTCCAACCCTAACCTCACGCATCAAACCCACAGATAAAGAAGGCGCAGTTGTGGTATGGCGCACTGACCTTTACAACATGGAGGCCAGGCATCAACTCTCTGACACCTTGTCCTACTGTCCTCTGATTATGACCCCACCCCTGACCAGAAAACATCATCTCCCAGACCATCCAAAACTTCATCACTTCAGGTAACCTCCCACCCACAGCTTCCAACCACATCATTCCCCCAACCCCACACCGCCCATTTCTATCTCCTTCCCAAAATCCACAAACCTGACTGCCCTGGTCGATCCACTGTCTCTGCCTGCTCCTGCTCCACTGAATTTATCCCCGCTTACCTTGACTCTGTTTTCTCCCCCTTGGTCCAGGAACTGTTCCTGTACATGTACAGAAGAAAATACTGTGGCTGAAACTAAAAATGCTGGCCTGATAGAATAACTCAAACAGAAGTATGAAGCCTTTTCTCTCTGCAGATGCTGCCTGACCAGCAGAATATTTCCAGTTTTTATTTGTATGGACTGGCACACAATGTGAATTAGCTTCCAAAATATTTATGAATTGATCCAACCTTATTTGTCATTAACTTAAGGATCTCATTCCCTTCATTTCTGTCTCTTTCCCACCACCAGTGGTTTAACTGCATGTGTGGTAGCTAAATTTGCAGAAGATACCAAGAGATGTAAAAAGCTAAGTTGAAGTTGTCAAACGGTGATAGAGTTTGCAAAAAGATACAGATGAGTTAAGTGAGTCGTCAAGAATTTGGCAGAATGGTATAATGTGGAAAAATGTGAACTTCTCCACTTCGTGTGGAAGAATAGGAAAGCAGTATTTAAATAGAGATTGCAGAACTTAGTACAGAGAAATCTGGGTATCTTATTATACAATTCATAAAATGCTGTTATACAGATACAATGTGGCAAAAAATGAAGAAGATAGCCTTAGACTACAAGAGGGTATAGACAGGCTGGGCAGATGGGTTTATCAGTGACAGACGGAATTCAATCGGGATAAATGTGACGTGATACATTTGGGCAGGACAGACAAGGCAAGGGAATACATGATGAATCGTAGGAAAGCAACAAAGATTAGAGGGATCTTGTGTGCATGGACATCGATCCTTTTTGCTTTGTAACAATTGGATAAAGTTATTAAGTATATGGTGTATTCAACTCTATTAGCTGAGGTATACAGGAGATTATTCTGGAACTGTGAAAGTGTTGGTTAGACCACAGTTAAAATATTGTGTCCAGATTTGGGATCCACATTATTTTGGAAGGGGGGAGAATGTAATAGCACTGGTGAGAGTGCAGAGGAGATTTACCAGGACATTGCTTGAGCTGAAGAATTTCAGTTATAAAGAGAGATTGGACAGGCTGGAGTTGTTCCTGGGCTGAAGAAAGTTGAAGAGGCTAAGCCTATATCCTTTGAAGTTTAGAAGTTTGAGAGGTGATATTATTGAAGATACTGAGCGGATTAGATAGGTGAGTAGCAGATGGATGTTTCTCCTGTGGGGAAAGCCAGAACGAAAGGACACAGTTTAAGATTAAGAAGTTCTTCCTTTTAAGTCACAGGTAAGAAGATGTTTTCCCCCTGATGGTCATTTAATTTGTGGAATTTGTTCATGGAAGTTATTCAAGGCAGAGTTAGATATTTGATAGACCAACAAACAAAGAAGGGTCAAGGCCCAAAAAGTCAGCTTTCCTGCTCCTATGATGCTGCTTGGCCTGCTGTGTTCATCCAGCTCTACACCTTGTTATCTCATTCTCCAGCATCTGCAGTTCCTACTATCTCTGGAGAGTTAGGAGGTCAGACAGAAAAGTGACATTGAAATCAGATCAGCTGTGATATTCTTCACTTGCAGGAAAGTCTCAACAAGGGAATGGCCTGTTCCTGCTTCTGAATCCTGTGTTCGTTTGAGTTGGATATGGAGGCCTATAATTTTGGAATTACGATCTGAATATATCCCCCCATTCTTGATGCTGATGCTGCCAGAGTAATTTAAGTTTTGAAGTTCAGTCAGAAGCTATGTAATCACTTCTTACCATTAATGAACACTATAAACTTTGATAAAAGCAAAATATTATGAATGCTGGAAATCTGAAGTAAAACAGAAAGTACTGGAGAAACTCAATCTGAAAAGTCCTTAAGAAAGTTGCATCTTATTGAATGAAGTGTAATTGCGTCTTTAACAGTATGCTCAGACATAATTACCAATGGGCAGTTTCTCTGGTTCTGAAAAATTAATTTAATAAATGTGGAGTTTCAATATTTTCCACAACATTCAAAAAATATAATTCAGATTGGAATAATTCATTTTGAAATATATTTATGATACTTCTGTCTTAGTCCATGCATACGCTGCAAGCTTTATTTTGCTTCCTATAAAATGACTAAAGTGTAAAAGAAAATTGGCACTTTTAAATTCCTCACTCACAGCCTCTGACAATTCTGCAATGTGATTGGCTGATTACTGTGGTCAGTTATTTCATTTACTGGATGCTGGAGATCCTTACAGTAGCATCAGAACTAAATTAATGTCATGAAAGATCAAATTTCTTCCATAAAAATAGCTAGGCCTTTGTAGACAACTTTCTACATTGTCAGTGGCAAAAGATGTTGCTTCCCTGTTGATCACAAAATGTCAGCCTTTCTCTGCCAACATTTAAATCAATACTTTCTCTTGTATAGTAATTACATTCCAACTTGCACTGAGGGCAGAGGAAGTCTGTATGCAGGAGAAGTGGTGCTGTCATCACCAAGTATGGAGGAGTTAACCCAGGACCAGGGAGACCGAACTTCTCTTGATGCAGCAGACAGTGGTCGAGGAAGTTGGACTTCATGTTCAAGTGGATCTCACGATAACATCCAAACAATTCAGCACCAGAAAAGTTGGGAGACACTCAGCAGTTTGGGGAATCTTCATTATGAGACCTGTGCTGAGGGAACAGGACTATCAACTATATGGGCTTCAGGTAGCCAAATGGATCGAACCAAATTCTCTGAACATGGCACAAAATTGATTAGGCAGAACCAGCCTAGAGATGGCATTGATCATGCTCAGTCCAGAAATAGCTGGGCATCAACAACAGGCTACTGGGCAGAAGATTCTGAAGGTGACACTGGAACAATAAAACGGAGAGGTGGAAAGGACGTAGCTGTTGACTCTGAAGGAAGCAGTACAGCATTAGCTCCAGATGATCCAAAGCAGAATGTTAGACCTTCTCACATAGCAGTGTCTTCTTCAACAGCAAAAGGTAAGTGTTACGCAGAATAAATAACAAATAAGACATTTGAAGTAGCTGATCAGTGTTAGTATTTATGTTCCCTTTCCATCAGATTTGAAAGAAAGCATCAGCTGTTGAGATTGCAATTAATAACACCTACTGGAAAATAGCAATGTGATATTCTTTTACTTGAATAGAAAACTTGATTTCAGGTTTCCCATCCCAATGAACCATTATTTACCAGTTTAGTCCCAGCTCCATTATTGATCTGGATTCCAGGAAGTATGCAAGAGAAGAGCATGTGAACTTTGTCCGTTTTGTTCTCTCCATGTTCATGGTCTTACCAGGAGAAGGGGATTTCAGTTTTTTTTTCATTGGAAAGCTGTGCTAGATGGATTCAGGACAAAAAAAAAGTTTTAAATTTTAGCCTAACAGTGTGAAGGTGGTACTCATGTATTTAAATGTACTCACCCAAATTTCTAACCTTGCAGCATGCATTTTACATTTCTCTATGGTGTCACTTGATGCTAGTCTATAAAAAACACCCTGGATAGCAATTCGTTTTCTGTGCCTCTGGAAGCTTTAGCCTGTGTCCAGTTATGAAGAGAGATGAGTCTTGAAAAATAATGCTTAACATATTCAAAGTATCAATTGCTACAAATGGTGCAGGAATTGGCTAGAGAAGTCTCTGTAAATCTTGTTATATTATTAGTGCAGAATATCCAAATTTAAACATCACTGCTAATCTAGTTACTAGTTAACATTATTGATTGAGTGGTCTTTTATGCACATAGAAATGAAGTCTTGATTAAAAATTGCCAGTGCCTTAACCTAAATCAAATAGAATTTTAATTTACTCTACATCTTCTGTATAAAGTGTGCTTTTGCCTGTTCACTTCCAGTGCAATAAATGACTCCCAAAAGATGGCCTCTGTTCCCAACCCTAAAGCTGTCAACCGTTTCTTTCTGAACTCAGAAATGATGTGCAGTGAGTCATGTGGCAAGAAAAACATCCTAATATCCTTCCACTCCACTCTACAATATACCGGACCACTAATTAGGATTCTATACTGTAAGACATATTAATAAAATTAACTTCAAATACTAGATGATTGATTATACAAGTACAAACTTATGATTTTTTAATGGCAGGTTAGTTCAACATTATTTAAATTCAATGATCCACATACTACTTACTGCTTTTTTTTATTTTCTAAGGTTAATAATCAACTTGGTGAAACAAAATCAGCCCCAGAAATTAGATCAACACAGTAACTTTATTTTACTATTAAGTTTATCACGTACATTTACTAAGATTCCTGAACAAAGCTGAACCAGAATCCAAGGAATTGTTTATGCAGTTAAACTTCAGAAATAATCCAACTTTGAAACATGGGTTGCTATTTAATAAATATAATAATATTGATAATGCTTGCACACTCCATCTGACTACCATTTTTATTTTTCTGCCCTCAATTTCAATAATCCTTTCTCAAAAGACTCAATTTCTTTACGCTGTTCTCCTAGACTGTATCCTTTTTAAAATTTAAAATGCATGTAATTTCTTTCAGCCCAGCATCTTGTTTTGTTGTTTTCCATAAATTTCACTTCAGTTCTTGACTTAATTGTATGCCATATTAATAATTAAACATCTCTAATGGTAGTGTATTGTTACTACAGCACGTAAAGAGGGCAGGTATCGAGAACCACCACCAACTCCTCCAGGGTATGTTGGAATCCCCATTGCAGACTTCCAGGAATCTCATCGACATCCAGGCATGAAGCCTCCAGATTATAATGTAGCACTACAAAGGTCACAGTTTGTGGCAAGGCCATGTGATCCCCATGGACTCTCAACTGTTCAAAGCCCAACTGCACACACAATCAGTCACTCACAGGTCAGGCCGCTTAGCCGGCCTCAATGGCACAAACCAAATGAGTCAGACCCCAGACTAGCTCACCTACAGCCCCAGGGTTCTCCATCTGAGGACGATGAGGATGGTAAGTGCTAAATTATTATTTTGAATCAATTTTGAATTTATATAATCAAATGTACACAATTTGTGCTGGCTATGCTCAGTGGACTAAGGCAAGTATACTATCATTAAGTTATGAATACAGAAATAAATGTTTCTAAGTGCCAGGGCATTTATTGCTAGGTAGAAATCTACATTATTTGATTGAAAAGTTGCCATATACTTCAGGAATTCAGAAGAATATATCATTTAAAAAAAGAGTAGGAGATCCACACAGCTGGGGAGCTGTCTGCATCATCCAAGTATGGTCATTGGATGGTCTTGGGCCTCGACTCCACTTTCCTGCAGGCTACGTACATTCCTTGATTCTTTGTGAGACCAAAAATCTGTCTGTTCTAAAAATATATCAATGACACACCCAAAACTCCCTGGGGCAGTGCAGTCCAAGGCTTCACAGCCATTTGAATGAATAAAATTCTTCTCATCTAAGTGATCAGCCTCTTATGCTAAAATTACTCTCTTTTGTTCTGTATTTATTAACCAGGAGAAGCAACTACTTTTTATCTGTCCTGTTAGGCACCTTTGTAATGTGAATGTCGACCCAATTCACTCAGCTGTCATCTTTACATAATCGATTTCAGCCTTTGGGCCACTCTAGTCAACCTTTTATGTATTGCCTTCAATGCATGTATCTCCTTCCTTGAAAATGGAGACCAAAATTCCATATAGCATCACAGGTGTCATCTCGACGCAGCCCTTTACAATTCAATAAGACTATTGTTGTACTCCAAACACTAGGCAATTAAAGCAAAAAATAACATTTGCTTTCCTAATTACTTGCTGTACTTGTATAATAATTTTTGTGTTCCTTTTTCGAGAACACACACAAGCTTCTCTGACTATCAGCACTTACAAGTTCCATGTATTTTAAAACATATTGTCCTTTTCTGTTTTTATAATAGTGACAAGGTTAGTAGCCTTACATTTTTCACCTTGTTTCCCACACACTTAACCTGATTTTTTGTAGCCTCTTTGTGTACTCCGCTGTTTACATTCCTACTTAGATTTATATCATCAGCAAGCTTTTGATCTAAGTCATTATTATAGATTGTAAGTATCTGAGCACTGATCCTTGTAGCACTCCAGTAGTCACAATCTGCTAACTTAGAAATGCCACATTTATGCTTACTGTTGTCTTCCTTTCTTTTAACTAACTTTCTATCCATACTAGCTAATATCATCCCCAATGCAGCCTTGTACAATGATCTTTTATTTGACAACTTATTGAGTGCCTTCTGGAAATCCAAATATACTGTATATGGATTTTTGTAACTCTATTAATTTCATCCTGAATAAACCCTAATAAATTTGTCAGATAGGATTTCATTATTGTAAAACAAAGCTGACTTGTTCTAATCATGTTATGATTTTCTAAATGCATTATTAAGAGTTCGGTAATAATACATGCCAGTAATTTCACCATGATGGGAATGCTCAAGCAACGTATATGATAAATCCCTCAAATTGAGTTTTTTTTTGTTTCTTCGTTAGTTTCAGTAAACTACATCTTGAACCTGTTTTTGACATCTTACTAACGCCTAGGCCCAGATTTAATTGTGACTGTCATCCTCTCCATCACTGCAGAAATAATGTAAAATCCTAAGCCCTGCCCCAAATCCTGCATTTATCATTTCTATAGGGATAGTGTAGCAGTCTGTTTGTAGTGTGTGCAGCACATTTCATGGAGAGTGGACTTACAATGACCACCTGCCTCCATTCAAATTGTATTATGGATTTCCTGGAGCGTCTGGAATCCAGAATATGGAGATTAGACCAGGTAAGAACAGGTTTGTTCTCAGTTTGTTTGTTTTGGATAGCCTTTAGAAGGATCTGAGTATAGCTCCTGAACATCTAGGGGGGTGGAGGGTAGGGATCCCTTTGGGGTGGAGGGTGATCCCAGATCCTTTGAGGGAGTTCAGGGATCATTTTTTGTTGGGGATTTGGGGGCATTCAGGGATTCTTTACAGGTGGTATCAGGTGCCTTTTGGGATTATTAACTATGGAAAAGATTATGCTTAAAAGTTGTATAAATGCCTTGGAACTGTCTATTTTGTCCAGACCTGTCAACAAGTAAAGGCCTTATGAATGAGTGCACCTAGAACTTTCTTTTTTCTCTGTGCGCATTGTTATTTGTGGACACTAGTTAAGTTGGCGTGGTGGGTGAATTGGGAAAGGATGATGGGTGGAATAAGACACTACGGTCAGAAATTGGATATTGGAGCCATGGGTGATACGTAGAGAAGCATGATGTGGGAAATCGTTAGTGTGCAATTGGTGGCCTGCATTGAGCATGAGTATGTGAAGGTGAGGGAAGTGAGAGACGGGTGAGGGCTGGAGAAATAACTTACTTTGTTTTAGTCTGTGGCTACAATACTAGAGCCTCAAAGCAGTCATTCTGCCCAGCCATGTTTTGAAACTGACAGCCTCCTAGCCTCTTCTGAGGTCACTCAGCTAAATTTCATTGCAGTCGATATACTCAGAATGAGAATTAGAAATATGAACAGCCGTTACTAATTTTGTCTGCCTCCATGCATATGACCTGGAAATGAGAATCTGGACATGTATTCTTTATTGATTTTACTTTATTATTGAACATAGAATAGTGCAGCACAGGAACAAGCCCTCCTGCCCACCATGTTTGTGCTGATCATGATGCTGCTCTAAACTAATCCTATCTGCCTGCATGTGGTCTGTAACTCCTAAAAATAGTAACATAGTAATTTGCTATTATGATGTCCATTAAGGGATAAATACCAAAATATTGGGATAATTACCCAGCAATTAATTGCAAAAGCCATATAAAATTATGAGGGGCATGGATAGGGTGGATATTTGGAGTCTTTTTCCTAGGGTGGAAATGTCAAATACTGGAGCCTGACGTTGGTGGGAGGGCATAGTTTTAAGGTGAGAGGTAGCTAAGTTCAAAAGAGATGCCGAAGAAAAGTTTTTTTTTTAACACAAAAGGTGGTAGGTGCATGGAATGCACTGCCAGGGAGGTGGTGAAAGCAGGCTGTGTGTCCCTGACAAGGCCAGGATTTGGTGCCTGTCCCTATTTTCTCTTGTACAGTGTGCTGCTTGGTCAGTGTGGAGGGCATTTAAGAGTCAACCATGTTGCTGTAGGTCTGGAGTCATATGTAGGTCAGACAAGTTAAGGGTGGGAGATTTTCTCCTCTAAAAGACACTAGTGAACCAAATTGATTTTTACAGCAATTGATAAGTTTCATGGCACCATTTCTGAAACTGGCTTTCAATCATTGATTTGTCAAATGAATTATACTTCAACAAGTTACCTTATTTGTATTTGCAAAGATCTTGTTTTCAATAGATCCTACCTGTGCAAATGAGATTTTATTTTGAGGTTTTGTTTGCTAGTGCAAATAAAGCTGTCTAGTAAACAGATCCAATAATTACTCATGCCATGTTATTATATATCTACGTCTGATGAGACTTGAATTCAGACCTTCTTGCCCAGTGGTTAAATAGTTATTGCAACAAACAAGTGATCATTGCTATTTTTACATATATAGAGGTATGGATAGTACTACTGATCCACAAGAATTACTTGCTTTCAGCCATGCCATTATCAAATCTAACTGTCCAGCTGGAACTTCAATTGGCATCACAATAGCACTTATGTTCTGATTACCATCTGTTAAAGTGTCTGGTTGTCCAAAAGCACCTGTCCATCGGGGAATATCAAAAATATTGTATGTTGGAGCATTCTAGTTTGTTTCCTGCCAGATTCACAAATACTTTCATTATTAATAGTTGTTATATCGTTCTGACAATAGAACAGAAATTGGAGGCAGCTGATCATGGTAATTCATCCTTTAAGGCTATTGTTTACTGAAAATTTTTAGTAAGTTGCACATGATTTTGCAAAATGATTAGGCTAGGTAGAATGAGAGTTTGCAGAGCTCAGATACAGAGAAATATCTGTAGTGACACAATATATGGTAACATTTGTATTTCTGGAAAATAGAAGTAGGATGTATGTTGCCTCTTTAAGAAATTGGGTCAGGTGACCTGGTGCAAAAGCTAGGAGAGGCAGACTAAAATCGACTGTGAAGCTGAGAGGATGTACAGTAGAGCATTCCCTGTTCTAGTTTACCCTCTATCTACTTTGTGCTCTGTTTATGGTTCTAGTGAACATCTATTGTGGCTGTACAGTAAAGGTATGAGACCATATCTTTAACCAATTTGATTCACTTCACGTGATATCAAGAAACAGTTGGAGACACTGAATGCTGTAAACGCTATGAGCCCCGACAACATTCTGATAATAGTACTGAAGACTTGTGCTCCAGAACTTACCACTCCCTTAGCCAATCTGTTCCAGTACAGTTACAACACTGGTACCGACCCGGCAATGTGCGAAATTGCCCAAGTATGTCCTGTACACACAAAGCGGGACAAATCCAACCCGTCAGGTACCACCCCATCAGTCTACTTTCAATCATCAGTAAAGTGATAGAAGTATCATCAACAGTGCTATCAAGCAGCACCTGCACAGTGGTGCCCAGTTTGGGTTCAGCCAGGGCCACTCAAAACCTCAGAAGCTCATTACAGCTGTGGTTCAAACATGGACAAAAGAGCTGAATTCCAGAGGTGAGGCAAGAGTGACAGCCCTTGATATCAAGACTGCATTCAACCCAGTGTGGCATCAAAGTGCCCGAGCAAAACTGGAATCAGTGGGTGTCAGTGGGCAAACTGTCCGGTGGTGGAGTCATACCTGATACATAGGATGATGATTGTGGTTGTAGGAGGTCAGTCATCTCTGCAGGAGTTCCTTAGGGTTGTATCCTCGGCCCAGCTTTCTTCAGCTGCTTCATCAATGACCTTCCCTCCATCATAATGTCAGAAGTGGGGATGTTCGCTGATTGTGCAATGTTCAGCACCATTCATGACTCCTCAGATACTGAAGCAGTCCATGTTCAAATGCAACAAGATCTGGACAATATCCAGGCTTGGGCTGACAAGTGGGGAGGCAAGTGTCATTTTTGTCATTACAAATTCCAGGTTATGACTATCGCCAATAAGTGACAAGCTAACCACCACCCCATGACATTCAATGGTGTTACTATCACTGAATCCCCCACTATCAACATCCTGGGGGTTATCATTGACCAGAAACTCAACTGGACTCACCACATTAACAGAATGGCTACAAGAGCAGTCAGAGGCTAGGAACACTGTGGTGAGTCACTCACCACCTAACTCCTGGAACCCTGTCCGCCATCTATAAGGCACAAGTCAGGAATGTGATGGAATGCTCCCCACTTGCCTGGATGAGTGCAGCACCAACAACACTCAAGAAGCTTGACACCATCCAGGACAACGCAGCCCACTTGATTGGCACTACATCCACAAGCATCCATTCCCTCCACCACTGACATTCAGTAGTAGTTGTGTGTACCATCTACAAGATGCACTGCAGAAATTCACCAAAGATCATTAAGCAGCCCTTTTCAAACCTACAACCAGTTCCATCTAGAAGGACAAGGGCAGCAGACATGTGGGGCCACCATCACCTCCAAGCTCCTGTTCAAGCCACTCACCATCCTGACGTGGAAATATATCACCATTCTCTTCACTGTTGTTGGGTCACAATCCTGGAGTTCCCTCCCTAATGGCATTGTGGGTCACTCCACAGCAGGTGGATTGCAGCAGTTAAAGAAGACAGCTCATCACCACCTTCTCCTAGGGCAACTAGGGATGGGTAAGAAATGCTGGCCAGTCAGTGATGCTCACATCCCACAAACGAATAGAATAAAAAAGACTATATCTGGAGTACTTTGAAAAGCTTGATCTTAACTTGAAAAAAGATAGAAGCACTGCAGAGAGGATATACTGAACTCCTTCCAGCTTTGAAGGTCTTGTCCTCTGAAGAATGGCTAAACAAGTTAGGCCATTGGAGCTTAGAAAATAAAGGATGACCATATAGAAACATAGGATGCTGAGGGAACTTGATAGGGTGGGAGAGTGGTATACCAGAATGATGTTTCTTCAAGTGGAGGAGTGAGTCTAGAACCAGAGACCATGGTTTAAGAAATCAAAATCTTCATTCCTTGATTTTTGTTTTGAGTTGGTCATGGAAACTGGGTCATTGAATTTATTCAAATAATGTTAGGTACTGGGAGGAAAGTGAATTTGAGTCCACAGCCAGATCGGAACCAGATTCAATCCCGCTTGTGGAGCGGGATTGAAGGTCTAGAGATAACAGGAACTGCAGATCTTGGAGAATCCAAGATAACAAGGTGTAGAACTGGATGAACAAAGCAGGCCAAGCAGCATCTTAGGAGCACAAAAGCTGACGTTTCGAGCCTAGACCCTTCATCAGATTGAAGGGCTAATGACTATCCTTACTCCTAAGGATATAGCCTTGAGAGGTTAAACAGGCAAGTTTACATTTTTATGCTGTTTTCTCTAATGTCTTTATGGCCTTTTATTCCATACAATTTCAACTAATTCTGTAACTGATCAATCAGTTTATAATTATGAAAATTAGTGATGTTCTTTGTTCACACTTACTTTTCAGAAATCAAAAGTAATCCTTAAGTGCAGCATCTCTGTGTTCCTGAGACAGGAGAGTGTAAAAAGGCTGTTGGTGTAGAACAGTTAATTAGAGTCAATTACTGCAGTAAGGAGGGATGATATCTTAGAAAGGTCCTCAAATGAAGCTTTGTGGGTAGAACTTAAGAATGTTTAGGGGCAGCTATTTTCTTGGGAATGTATTATAGGTTTCCCAAGAGTCAGCAAGAAAAAGAGGAGCAAATCTGCAGACAATCCACAGAGATGTGTAAGAGTAATAACTGGGTAATTATGTTGGGAAAGTTGAAAATCCCTAATATAAATTATAGTCATATAGCATAGAAACAGAACCTTTGGTCCAATTAGTCCATGCCCACCATGTTCCCAAACTAAACTAGTCCCACTTGCCTGCATTTGGCCCATATCTCTCCAAGCCTCTCCTATTCATGTACCTATCCAAATATTGTAACTGTGCCTGCATCCACCTTTTCCTCATTCCACACACAAACCACTCTCTGTAAAAAGGTTGCCCTTCATATCCTTGTAAAACTGTCTCCTCCCACCTTCAATATATGCCCCCTAGTTGTGAACTCCACCACCGTAGGGAAAAGATCCTTGCGAATCACCTTCTGTATGCCCCTCATGATTTTATAATACTCTATAAGGTCATTCTTCAATCTCCTGTGCCCCAGTGGGAAAAATGTCCCAGCCGATCCAGCCTCCTCCTTTTACTCAAAATCCTCCATTCCTGGCAACATCCTGGTAAATCTTTTTGACCCCTGTCCAATTCAATAAATCTCTTCCTATAAGCGGTGCAGTCAGAACTACAGTACTCAGAACAGGCCGCACCAAAGTCCTGTAAGACCTCAACATGACAACCTAACTGCTGTAGTCAAAGGTCTGAGCAATGAAGTAAAATGTGCTAAACACCTTGTTAATCACTCTCTCTACATGTGACACAAATTACAAAAAATTGTGTGCCTGAACCCCTAGATCTCTTACAACACTACCCAGGGCCTACCATAACATTGCATAAGTCCTGGCCTTGTTTGTTTTACCAAAATGCAATACCTTGCATTTATCCAAATTTAACCCACTCCTCAGCCCATTGACTGAATTGATCAAGATCTCTTTGAAATATTAGATAACATTCTTAAACGTCTACTATATCACCAATTTTGTTGTCATCTGCAACCTTACTAAGCGTGCCTCCCATCTTCTCATCCAAATTCTGTATATAAATGACAAGCAAAAGTGGACCCAGTACCGTTCCCTGCTGCTCACAGGCCTCCAGTTTGAAAAACAATCTTTCACCACCACCCACTGTCTCCTACAAAATTGGGACAGTCATAGTGTTAGCGTTTTAGAGGGTGTGAATTCCTTCAAATGAATCTAGTGGAGTTTTTTGTATCAATACGTAGAAGGCCCAACCAGGGATGGGGAATCCAGTTCTGGGGAAGGAAGCCAGGCAAGTGTTCAGTGTAGCAGTGTGGGGACATTATTTACACAAGATGATGTGAGGCATAAGTAGAGTGGATAGCTAGAGACTTCTTTCCATGGTGGAAGTAACTATCATGAGGGGGCATAATTTTAAGGTGATTGGAGGAAGGTATAGGGGGGATGTCAGAGGTAGGTTCTTTACACAGAGAGTAATGGGTGTGTGGCATGCGTTGCTGGTGATGGTAGTGGTGTCAGACACATTAAGGACATTTAAATGACTCTTGGATAGGCACATGGACGATGGTAAAATGTAGGGTATGCAGAGTAGTGTGATCTTAGAGTAGGATAATAGGTCGGCACAACATCATGGGCTGAAGGGCCTGTACTGTGTTGTACTATTCTAAGTTCTACATTGTAGCAAGAGTAACCACAACACAGTACGGTTTAAATTGTTCTGAACAAAGTAAAAGATGGCCTGCAAAAGATGGCTTTGGATTTGGAGAAGGCAGATTTTATTAGAATAATGCAGGATCTGGCCACAGTTGCCTAGGAAGGTAATGGAGGCCTTACACTTTTAAAAACAATATTTCAATGAGCACTTCAAATATCATAATATTCAAGGATATGGGACAAGTGCAGGAAATTGTGACTAGCGCACCTTTAGTCGTAGTTAAAGACTCGATGGGCCCGAGGATCTTATCTACACTATCACTCTGTGAATCTAAAATTAGTTGCTGTCTTCAGTGTTATTATAGGAATGAGAAATAAACGTGCACATTCTCTTGTGCAGATGAAAAAGAAATACAAATTGAAGGAGACATGTTTGTGTTATGGAAGTGCCACACATTTACTGAGGCAGAGATATGTATAGTCGCTGAAAGTGAGTAGGTGCTATATTAAATGAGAAACATCAAAACGGTTAATAATTTTTCTATTCTTCAAAGCCTTCTTATTCTGAAACAAATAGAAGTGGTACTTACATTCATGAGTCTAGTTGACATATATAAATTCTGACAGACTAGGGCATCTGTAAACAAAAATGTGGTACTTTCAATAGACTTGTGAAATTAAACAACCACCATCAATGGAGACTGCCAAGTGCTTTGCAACTTGTAACTTCTGTCTCCTTAACATCAAAACATTAAGGCATCCTCATCCTCAACTGCACTTTCTGTTTGGTCCACTCTATTGATAGCTTCCAGGCATGTTTAAATGTTTGTGGCTTAAGTATGCAAGTGCCTTTAACACGTCGCACACTCTGTCTTTGCCTTCCATTATTTCCAGTGCAAAGCCATATTCTTGTGATTTTTCTCCACACTTGTGTTGTTATATTCTCCTAATATATGATTTTTATATACAGAATTGAAAGTAGTTGTAGTTTTTGCCATCATTATTTATTTACCTCACTACCTTCCTCCCTACCTCTTTCTTCCCCTAATTTATTCGTTGTGTGGTGTGAGGCTGGTTATCTGTTCATCTTAATCTCCTTGTATGTAATGTGTGTGTGTCTCTCTCTCTCTCTCTCTCTCTCTCTCTCTCTCTCTCTCTCTCTCTCTTTCTCCCTTTCTTCCTCTGCGCACATGTGCCAGGTGCAGAAAAAAAGAAAATTGACAAAATTAAAAAAGAACAGGAAATGGAAAACAGAAAGCAAAGAACAAAAAGGTAAAGAGGAATATGATTTAGGAAACAAAATCTAAGTTAGCGTAGCATTGTTTCACGATGATCAGGGTTAAACTCAGTGGGTCAAATGGCCTACTTCTGTGCTGTGAATGAGTTTCTGAAGAACAATTCATTTCCATTGAAGGAGTACTACTGGAACGATTTAGCCAAAATATTTGAGTCCTACTTGTGAAATGCAAGATTTTTACTGTAGATTGAGACGTAGAGGTTGACTCATAGTGCAACCACAATCTTCTAGCCCAAAAATATCACTGTGTATATGTCAACCTCTTTTCTCAGCCATTTTATTGTTGCTTGCATGAGCAGTCAGTCTCATACCAGGACCTTTATAATTGTGCACAAAGAATCCCATAAATTGGGGTTAATGTTTCGGGCCTGGTGGCCGTCACCGGGCCTGAAACATTAACTCTTTTTTTTCCTTCACAGATGCTGTCCAACCTGCTGAGCTTTTACAGCAACTTGTTTTTGTTCCTGATTTACAGCATCCTCAGTTCTTTCAGTTTTTATCAAATAAATTGGGTTATGTTGCAAAGATTAGTGAGACTTTATGGCCAGTCTCCAGCAAATTCTGGTGGCAATGACTTATATTTTCAAAACATTTTAATTCTGGTGTGTTTGTACAGATAGTTTATTCAAGAAAGCACATCACATTCATTTATTATGAATTAACAGAGTTCTGTCCTTGTATTTCAAAATGATGACCACCCACAATCATGCCAGCCGTTCACTTTTATATATTTTCTAATCACCCTGTTCAGAGTTGACACACTGACACACCTCTGGAGCGGGTGGAACCTGAACCCAGGTCTTCTGGTAGAAAGATGGGATCCCTACTACTGCATCAGAACAGTCCAGCTTTTATACTCAATGTATAAGTTTACCCCCACCCCGGCCCCGCCACTTTTTCACTGCTGAAACTGAAATACTAGACTGAGTATCCAACACTCATGCAGTATTTTGTTCTGTTGATGAGCATGGAGCTTTTCATTTTAACTGACGATACTGTGCAATGAACATTGTAGATAAATAAAAGTTTGCTGAAATATATTTATCATCCTAAGTTCACAAGAGAAGACTGCTTCGTCCCAGTTGTATCATATGGTAAACCTTGTTAGAATAGGGAACAGCAGTCAGGTTCGAACAGAAAATTGTGAAAAAGTTAAAATTGTGGGCGCTTCTCAGAAGAATAAAAGGGAAAGACAAAGTGTTTAAAAATGGTAAAAGTCACTGTTCATAATACCTAAAATAAACAAAAAGTCTTATCAAGGAGGGAAGGATATATTGGTAGAAAGAAATAGCCATGACCTCAAGAGATTGGTTGCTTGCGACAAAGGTATTTCGATGTCTTTTAGGGGAGAATCATTAACCGTAATTTGGTTTGTTACATTTCTGGACAGACTGCACATTCTATGATATTGCCTGATTAGGAGCCAGTAAAGTCAACAAAGTGAGGAATTCAGAGGAATAATTGAGAGTGAAGCAATAAGATTCCATGGTTTTGAACAAATGGCAATAATACAATCTTAAAGACATATACATCATTCTTCATTATACACAGATTCGTTACTCGTGGATCTGCATACTCATGAGGCTGGCTCCTGACCTGATTTATTTTCCCTCATTTTAAAGGTCCTGACATCATGCAGTCCTTGATAGAAAGAGGGTTTACATTATTGTGGTAATCATATTTTTGTGAACTATGCCCCTGTCTCCCACGGTTAAGAAGAATTTGGTGTTTTTCTAATGCTGAAAATTAATGTGGTAAACATGATTAATAGACTGATCTTCCCACAGCGCACATTTATTAGCAAATACAAAGAAGATCAATCTTATAGATTTCTCAGCATTTCCTCCCTCAGATACTAATGACACAATGAGTTACCAGATCTCATTTAAGTCTTGCTTTAAGTCTAAGTTATAGTTATTCGTTTTTGCCAATTTGCCTTGATACTCCCTCTCAAAAGCCACTCTGACACAGGCTGCCTATACAGAATTAAATGCTTTCAACCAGCAACTCTTGAAGCTCTGTATTCCATTAATTTACGAATACAAAAAATGGATACAGATAATACTACCCAAGAAATTTTCAACACAGAGGAAGAGAAAAAAAATTGCACCTGAGACTTCAGTAGAACCATAAGATGCAATTAATCATCAACAATTTCATGGAACACAAAGTGACCAGGTACAATTGAGGCCTTTGAAGAAAGGTCACCACATAATAGATGAGTTGTTGAATTTGAAGTATTCTGTTTAAAAAAAAGTTCATAATGTTGTGTCTGCCATGAATTTGTCGTATTAGTAACTAATTATTATTTCTACTGTACATGCATATCTCTGTCACTTGTAGAAACCACTCTGATACAATTGCAGATGTTGGAATGAAAATATCCCAAAAACTTGGGTAACACCTGCACTTTTGATAAAAATCATTTGCTCAAGTTGCTTAACTACTGAAGTAGAAAATAATATGAACACATTATTGCATGGAATGTGGGACT
Organism: Stegostoma tigrinum; assembly: GCF_030684315.1. NCBI lineage: Eukaryota > Metazoa > Chordata > Chondrichthyes > Orectolobiformes > Stegostomatidae > Stegostoma > Stegostoma tigrinum. The sequence goes on along the minus strand of NC_081354.1, from coordinate 38,020,967 downwards.
AGTTTTGTTTGGGATGGTGTTTAGCATGGACAGGGTGAACTGAAGATCTGTTTCCATGCTGTATGACTGTATAACTGCAGTATAGTTTTGGTATCGAGTTTAAATATTTAATGTTACCCACCCAAGGTTTAATAAGATTCTCATGGTGCCCTTTTTCAGTTACTTATTAGAATTATAACTATTCAAAATTCAAACACTAGAGTAGTAATATCATTTCTGTGGCGGGATAATTGACCTATTTGTGAGTTTTTGATTTAGTCCTAGCTCACAGCGCCAGGGTCCCGAGTTCGATTCCAGCCTCGGGTAACTGTCTGTGCGGAGTTTGCACATTCTCCCCGTGTCTGTGTGGGTTTCCTCCAGGTGCTCCGGTTTCCTTCCACAGTCCAAAGATGTGCAGGCTAGGTGGATCGGCCATGCTAAATTGCCCGTAGTGTTCAGGGGTGTGTGGGTTATAGGGGAATGGGTCTGGGTGGGATGCTGTAAGGGGTGTTGTGGACTTGTTGGGCCAAAAGACCTGTTTCCACACTGTAGGGAGTCTAATCTAATCTCAAGGTAGTAAAAACCTGTGTTTGAACTTGGTGTTGTCAGACTAGGCTAAGAATGAGATGTCACCGGGTTCCTGCCCAAATTCTAAATGGCAGGTGAGAACTATTTCCTCTGTTTGATGAGATGACCAAACTAAAATTGTCACCAAGGCTGTGAGGCAAGCCATAAACCAAAGTAACCAAATTTATCAAATGACCCCCTCATCAGTTGAAGGAATTTCCATTAATATTTCAGTTTTTGTAACTTTTGCGTCAGAATGGATCAAAATCAACAGAAAATTGAATTAATAGAAAAAGTCATCGTACACATAAAAAGGAAAATTTAACTTCAGTCAGTGCAACAAAGATGTGTCTTGTACAACCGCATATAACTATGTTACTGCAGCAGGTGGCATTACGTAGCTACACAGTTTCACACACTGCTCTTATTTGTGTGGAGACTAGGTTTGGATTCCTATCTGACAGCAGCTTCCACCTCAGAGTTTCACGAGTACGATTATCATCAATAAGCTATACTTGTATAAACCTCTGTCCTACTCGTCACAAGAGGCCTGAGTTACATTTTCCCAGAGTTCCATTTCAAACCATTAATCAATAATACATTGTTTACAGTCTTGTCCAATGATACAAACTGAGTTCTTCTGCATGCCAAAGCTCTTCACATCATCTTGGGAATGCAGTCCCGGCATTCAGATGATTGCATGGTTCAAAGACTGGTATGGCAGAAATGGGTTCAAGTTCATGGGCTGTAGACACCAGTTCTGGGGAAAGAAGAGACTGTACTATTGGCCAGTCTACACCTGAACTGTTCTAGAAATAGTGGATACATTAATGGTCATAGTCAAGATTCTGTAGGACCTAGAAGAGTTTCTATGGATTGGAAGAGAACTAATGTAATCCCGCTATTGTAAAAAATAGTGGAGGGAAAACCAAATTCTAGACCAGTTATTCTGACATCAGTAGCGAAAATGATAGAATCCATTATTAAAAATTTAGGAGCAGAAATTATTGGAAAACAGGATTGGACAGAGTTACCATAAATTTACGAAAGGAAAATTATGCTTGACAAATCTACTGGAGCATTTTGAGGATGTAACTAGTAGAGTTTGTAACGGGAAATCAGTAGATATGGTTTATCTGGACTTCCTTTAATGTTCCATTTAAGAGATTAGCATCCAAGATTAAAGCACGAGGATTGGACAACTGCATTAATATTGGTGGACAACTTGCTGGTTGCAGGAAAAAAAGAGTAGGAATAAACGCGTCTTTCTCCAAATGGCAGCCAGTTACTACTGGGGATACCACGTAAGTCAGTTCTTTGCCCTGTGCTATTCATAATACTTATTAATGATTTATATGAGGGAACTGTGGTTGGTTTGCTTGTCAAGTTGTTAGTTTGCAGACTTTTCATTATTCTGCTGGGTAACATCATCAGTGCAGCCTCTGATGAAGCGTTGTTGTGTTTTCCCAATTTTTACTTAAACTCTGGGGTCCGTTGGAGTTGATTACCTCGTTTCTGGCTTTTCTTTACTTGAATAGGGTCTAATTCTACGTGTTTATTGATGGCCTTGGTGGAGAACCAGGCCTCCAGAACTTCCGGTCCTTGTCTCTGGCTTGTCCTAAGATCCTGATGTTGTCGCAATCGAACTGGTGATTCTCCTTGTCTGTGTGGAGACAAGTGAGTATTGGTTGTACCCTTTTGCTAGTTGGTGTTCATGTATTCTTGAGGACAGCTTCCTTCCTGTCTGTCCACAGTAACGTTTGTCACGGCCCTTGCATGGAATCTTGTATATTACATTGGCTCAGTCCATAGTGGGTAAGAGGTCTTTGGTTTGAGTTAGCAGTTGGCATAGGGTTGATGTAGGCTTGTGTGCTACTCCGATGTCCTATGGCCGGAAGAGTCTTGTGGTCAGTTCGAATATTTTCTTGATGTATGGTAATGTGACAAAGTGTGTCGGGGCAGACCGTACCTTCCTGTTGTTGTTTGTGTGACAGGCCTCATCAGACCCAGCTGTCCGAGTATCTGTTGTCTCTCAATACCTGGTGGAAGTATTCTCCTTCACTTTGGCTTAGTTCTGGGTTGCTGCAGTGTGTTGTGGCTCATTTGAACAGTGTTTTCATGCAACTCCATTTGTGGGTATAAGATGGTTACTGTTGAATTTAGGTCTTAATCCATGAGTGTGGCCTTTATGTATACTTTGGTCAGAAATTTGCTGTTGGCTCTGTGTTCAACCATTTATTCTTCTCTGGTAAATTTGCAGGTGAAATTTTTGCTTATAAGTAGATTTGTTTCTTCCAGTTTAGTCCGTTTGATAATGACATAAGTGTCTTCCACATATCAGATCCATAAAAACCAAAAGAACTGCGGATGCTGTAAGTCAGGAACAAAAACAAAGTTGCTGGAAAAGCTCAGCAGGTCTGGCAGCATCTGTGAAGGAGAAAACAGAGTTAACATTTCGGGTCAGGTGACCCTTCCTCAGAGCGGATGGTGGCTGGGAAAATGTCAGTTTATATGCAGAAAATAGGGAGGTGGGTAGGTTAGGGCGTAAGTGATAGGATAGAGCCCAAAGAGTGGAAGACAGTTGGACGGACAAAGGAGTTGCTAACAATCAGGCTGGGAGGGTGGATAGTTGTTAATGGGGACTATAGTGACTAACAACAGCGGGTGTGTAATGGCATGTTGTATGCTAACAAGGCCTGGTGTTGGGGGGCGGAGGGGGGGGAGTGTGTGTGTGGTGCATGGCTAGGACAATGGAGAGTTTAGGCCCTAAAATTATTGACCTCAGTATTGAGTCCGGAGGGCTGTGGGGTCCCCAAGCGGAAAATGAGTTATTCTTCCTTCAGCTTGCGTTGGGCTTCGCTGGAACAATGCAGGCAAGCCAGAGACAGAGATATTGGCCAGAGAGCAGGGTGTGGCAAGATGCCACCACCAGACACACACTCCCCTCACCTCCCTTGTCCACCTTCTGCAGGGACTATTCCCTCCGGGACATCCTGGTCCACACTTACTTCACCCCCACACCTCCCCGCGGCCCTATAGCACATTCCGCTGTCACCAACAAAGATGCACCACATGCCCATTTACCTCCTCCCTCCCCAGTATCCAAGGGCCAAACAAACCTTCCAGGTGAAGCAACATTTTACCTGCACTTCCCAGAATCTAGTCTACTGCATTCACTGCTCACAATGTGGTCTCCTCTACATTGGAGAAATGAAGTGTAGACTTGGTGAACACTTCACAGAATGTCTACGTTCTGTTCGCAAAAAAGGCCCCGAACTACCTGTCGCCTGCCACTTCAATGCACTACCTTGCTGTCTGGCCAACATCTCTGTCTGTGGCTTGCTGTAGTGTTCCAGTGAAGCCCAATGCAAGCTGGAGGAACAACACCTCATTTGCTGTTGGGGGATCCTACAGCCCTCTGGACTCCATGTTTAGTTCAATAATTTCAGGGCCTAAACTCTCCCATGTCCCAGCCCCCCACGCCACACACCAGGCCTTGTTACCATGTAGCCTGCCATTACACACCACCTGTTGTTAGTCACTAACAGTTCCCATTAACAACTATTCACCCTCCCAGTCTGATTGTTAGCAATTCCTTTGTCTGTCCAAATGCCTTTCTCTCTCTTCAGGCCCTATCCTATCATTTACTCCCTACCCCAACCAACTCCCTATTTTCTGCATATAAACTGACATTTTCCCAGCCACCATCAGTTCTGAGGAGGGGTCACCGGACCCGAAATGTTAACTCTTTCTCCTTCACAGATGCTGCCAGACCTACTGAGCTTTTCCGGCAACTTGTAATTCCTTGGCTAACCCGTCTGTTGGTGTGCCTGGGAGAGAGACTATGGGTCTGAGGGGTACTTCTGGTTTATATACCTTTGGAATTGAGGGGCTGTTTGTCCCTTAGGTTTCACTTTTAGGTAGCCTGCTTAGTTGATTTGTCCAGTCTGTTTGAGTCTGTTTAGCGTGTAGATGATTTTATTTCCCAGTTGCGGCATTGGGTCTGTTTCCACCCGTCGGTATGTATTTCTGTCTGCTTGTAGTGCTTTAGTGAGGTGGTCTTGTTTGTTAAGAATTACTGTCATGCGCCATTTGTCTGTTGGTAGGATTATGATGCTTTTATCTTTTTTCAGTCCTTCTCGGGCCTTCCTTTCTGATGTGTTCAGAGTTCCTTCTCATCAGTCGTGAGATGGCTTTCTGTCTTATGACTTGTTGTGTTTCCTCATTGACGCTGTTGGTCTTCAGTGTGGATTCTAGTGTGGCTAGGAATTCTGTCTTGTTAGCGTCTCTGTGGTTGTAATTAAGTCCATGTTTTAGTACAGCTTTCTGTGTCTGTTAGCTTTCTGTCAGATAGGTTTCTTATCCAAGTGTCTGAACTTGGGCTGTCATTTTGATGGGTTAATTTGGCTAGTTTTTCTTGTAGGATTTGTCTTTTGGTTTTTTTTTATTGAATAATGTTAATGGCTCATTCTAAACCTGTTGTCCACTTCAGGTTAGGTAACAAGGTGTAGAGGTGTATGAACACAGCAGGCCAAGCAGCATCAGAGGAGCAGGTAGGCTGATGTTTCGGGCAGAGACCCTTCTTCAGAAATGGGGGAAGGAGATGGGGGTTCTGAAATAAATCGGGAGAGAGGGGGAGGTGGATCGAAGATGGATAGAGGAGATGATGGGTGGGGAGGCAATAGAGGCAGGGATGGAGCCCATAAAGGTGAGTGTAGGTGGGGAGGTAGGGAGGAGATAGGTCAGTCCAAGGAGGACGGACAGGTTCAAGAGGTCGGGATGAGGCTTGGAGGTGGTGCTTGAGGTGGGAGGAGGGGATAGGTGGGAGGAAGGACAGGTTAGGGAGGAGGGAGCGAGCTGGGCTGGTTTTGGGATACAGTAGGGGGATGGGAGATTTTGAAGGTTGTGAAGTCCACATTGATACCATTGAGCTGCTGGGTTCCCAAGCGGAATATGAGGTGCTGTTCCTGCAACCTTCTGGTAGCATCGTTGTGGCATTGCAAGAGGCCCATGATGGACATGTCGTCTGCAGAATGGGAGGGGGAGTTGAAATGGTTCGCGACTGGTAGGTGCAGTTGTTTATTGCGAACCGAGCATAGGTGTTCTGCAAAGCGTTCCCCAAGCCTCCGCTTGCTTTCTCCAATGTAGAGGAGGCCACAACAGGTACAGCAGATACAGTATACCACATTAGCAGGTGTGCAGGTGAACATCTGCTTGATGTGGAAAGTCTTCTTGGGGCCTGGGTGTAGGTGATGGGGGAGGTTTAGGGACAGGTGTAGCACTTCCTGCAGTTGCAAGGAAAAATGCCGGGTGTGGTGGGGATGGAGGGGAGTGTGGAGTGGACAAGGGAGTCACGGAGAGAGTGGCCCCTCCGGAAGGCAGATAAGCATGGGGAGGAAATAATGTCTTTGGTGGTGGGGTCGGATTGTAGATGGCGGAAGTGTTAGAGGATGATGTGTTGGATCCGGAGGCTGGTGGTGCGGTATGTGAGGACGAGGGGCATTCTGTTTTGGGTTTTATTGCGGTTGGGGGGGACGGCAGTGTGAGGGTTGAGTTGTGGGAAATGTGGGAGACACGCTCGAGGGCGTTCTCAACCACTGACGGGGATGTTGCGGTCCAGGTTGGCTGTTTCTAAGTGTCGGGATTTTTGGTGTGTAACTTCCCTGTCATATCTGTGCAGCTGGTTGTGGGAGTCAATAATTATTACCTTCACCATTCTGTGGCCACTGTGCTTTGCTGTCCAACCTGTCTGTGGGTTGTGGATTGGAGGTTTATATCTAACGTTGCACGGTCATACCTGGTTTCTAAGGCATCCGTGCAGGAAGTAGAGTTGCTTGTGGGTTCTGCTCTGTCATTTAGCATAGGTTTCCCATTTCCAGGCCAATTTGGGCACGTTGCACTCGTAGGTGTCTAAGATTCTTGAGTAGATTTGTAGCTTGGGTTGTGTATGCTGTGGTTGGTTCGGTCACCGAGCTGGTTCGTTAGTTTGCAGACGTTTCATTACTCTGCTGGGTAACATCATCAGTGCAGCCTCCAATGAAGCATTGTTGTGTTTTTCCACTTGTTATTTAAACCCTGGCATCCAATTCACCAGAGAAGAAGAAAAGAACAAATAAACAGCTCCCATTCCTGGACGTGATGGTAGAACACAGGGCCAATGGGGAATATCTTACTCGAGAATACTGAAAGGCCACACACACAGATCAAGTCCAAAATTTCAAAAGTAACCGCCCCAACACCCACAAATAGAGTTGCGTAAAATCACTGTTCAAATGAATATTGAACGCTTTCAAGGAAGAGTTAGATATTGTCCTTCGGGCTAAAGGGATCAATGGGTATGGGGAGAATGCAAGAATAGACTACTGAGTTGGATGGTCAGCAATAATCATATTGGATGGAAATGCAAATTCAAGGGACCTACTGCTGCTTGTATTTTTCTATGTTTTTATAACAAAGTCAGCAAATTGGTAGTGCATGTTGAAGTAAATAAACACATACAGTAGTCATTATAGGGATATGGCTTCAGAATGATGGGGTTTGGCTCCTGAATATTGATGAGTATAGAACATTCAAGGAAAATAGGAAGCTAGGTAAAAGTATAAGAGTAGCACTGTTAATTGAGAATGGCATTTATGGAACAATTGCAGATGGCCTTCGTTCAGTAGATCAAGGTGTAGAATCAGTTTGGATGGCGATGAGGAATAATAGGGCAAAGAAATTGCTGGTGGGAATTGTCTCCCTACCCTAACAGTATCTACAAAAAGGTCAGAGTGTCAGTAGAAGCCTAGATAAGGAGTTCATCAAATGCCTTTGAAAGTTTCTTACCCCAGCATGTTTTGGAAGCAACCAGAGGGCAGGTGAAATTAGTCTTGGGTATCATGTAATGTGACAGGATTAATTAGTAACCTCTAGTCAAGGCACCCCTATGTATCAGCCAGCACAATATGTTTGAATCTTATATCCAACTTGATGAGGGGGAAGATTGATTCTGGACTGGTGATTTAAACATAAAAAGAACAACTGTGTGGCCACAAAAACTAAGATAGTTGAAATGAACTGGCCTACTAGGCCAGGGGATGGATCAATACAGATACAGTGACAGGCATTTATGACCTTATCTCAAAATAAGGTCCTATAAAGGAAAGTCCTCAAGGGAGGACCCACGATCTGTGGTTAACTAAAGAAGCTAACATAGATTACTTTTTTAAGTAAAAGTTAAAAACAAAAGCCCATAGTCGGTTCTGCTATAACACATGTTCCGGCAAAGCGAAGTGGCTATGACATGACTGATGAATAGGGGAGCACTGTTTCTAAAATGCCAACTCGTGTTGGCTATAATGCAGTTCCATCAGTGTGCAGAGGATTACACTTTGACATCACATGATCATTTTGTGCCCTTTGTCCTGAACATGCGCAATGTTAGTGCCAAAAGACTCTCCATGTTGGTATCACATGATCATTTCACATACTTTGTCATGAAGCTCTTTTTGTGAGAGGTATGGTACTCCGTGATTTTTGGTTTTTTTTTTGGCCAATTCTTCTGTGCCAGAAGACAAATAGTGTGCTAATGGTGGTAAATGAGAGATAAAAATGTAAAATAGGTGCAAATGACAGATCTGGAAAGGAAAAAGTCCATTCTGCTCAGAATAAAACTAAGAAAACACTGCTGGTGTGGTTCTATAATCAAGATGGAGGTTAGAGGTTGTGCTCTCATTTGTTGAACCAAATGTTGATTTATAGAGGTGGTGAAGTATCTAAGCAAAAATTAAGAGATTTTCTTCCAGGTTGTATTGAACTTCATTGATAGGCCCAGGATGTAAATGTTAGCATAGCAGCAAGATGATTTATTGAAATAGCAAGCTCCTAGACGGCCACAGTCATTCTTGTTGACAGTATGGAGGTTTATTGCACCCAGTTGGTGCTTGGTCTCGCCAATGTGAAGGAAATTTACTTTGTGATCAGTAATAACTCATAACCACATCAGTAAACTTTTATATTTGCTGTCTCAAGCTCAGTCTGTAATTGTAATTTTCTTAAATTTTACAATTAAAGTTAAAGTGCTGCCAGAATATTGTAGAAATTTGTATTCAGTTTGATTGACAGCAAAGCTGATCAGATACTTCTAAATTTAAATAAAGGAGTATGACAGCATGAGAACAGAGCTGCTGAGGTGAATAGGTAAATTTGGTTTAGGGATAGCTCAACAGAGATGCAGTAGCAGACATTTAAGATATTTCAGAATATGCAAAATACACATAATCCAACAATTCATCTTTAATAGCCAAATATACATACAAATCAATGGCACACCTATGGGGTCACCCATCTCAGGAGTTTTGAAGAGGCAGTCATACAAAGACTGGGACGCAGTACCCTGCCCCTCATACAGCCAGAACTGTGGAGGAGACAACGTTTTCACCAGGATCAATTTTCGAGATAAGAGGAAGGCAACAGTCAACTTCCATTTCTAGATGTCAGGGTAGTACGAATGACTAATGAGGAGTTCCAAACCACAGTATATAGGAAGGCAAGACACACTGACCAAATTCTCAATTTCCACAGCAATCACCTCACTGTCCACAAGCGAAGCTGTGTTAGGACACTATTCAAACGGGACATAACTTGCTGCAACACACCAGAACTATGCAGGACGGAAGAAGAGCACCTGTACAAGGTCTTTGTCAACAACAGATATCCCAACAACTTCATCCACAGGTGCCTATGAGGTAGACAACACCAAGTGGACACGGTATGCCCCAGTACACTGGTCCTGTATCAAGAACATATCCGAACTGACAAGAAGATTCCTATGACCACTAGCAATCATGGTAGCGCACAAACCCACAGCCACAGTACGACAAACGCTCAGAAGGAAAAAAGACCCCATACCATGACATGCAGGACCAACGTAGCTTACAAAATACCTTGCAATGACTGCAACAAACATTACGTTGGCCAGACCAGAAGGAAACTAGCCATCAGAACATCAACTAGCAGCAAAATGACAACAAACTTGCCCTCATCTCAGTGCACTTGAACAGTGGAGGCCATCAATTTAACTGGGACAACATGACCATTGTTGCTCAAGCCAACCACAGACATGCACGGGAATTCCTAGAAGCCTGATTTTCAACTCGTAATGCTATCAACAAACGTGGAATTAGACCCCGTATCCATACAGGACAGAACTGGAAATGACACAACCCAACCTAATAGATAGGATCATAAAAATACCTAATGGAGTAGAACAGCATGGCTTCATCAGAGGCCGCACTGATGATATTACCTAGCATGGTGATGAAATGCCTGTATGATAACCAGCCAGCTCTGCAAGCAAGCCATCAGTGCCATATTCCAACGCATAAGAAAATTCCAAGGGATAAACTTCTATCTGTAGTGAACTAGAAAGGTTAAAGATAGTACTAAACCTAAAGAAAAAGCTTATAATGAGAACAAAGAAAAAGAGCACAAAGAACAGTACAGCACAAAAACAGGCCTTTTGACCCTCCATGCCTGCGGTGACGTATTTTATCCTTCTGTACTAAAAGTGTCTTCGCTTACAGAATTTGTATCCCTCTTCCCTTCCTAATCATGTACTTGTCTGGGTGTTTCTTGAATGCTACTATTGTGTCTGCTTTCACCACCACCTTGAGCAGTGTGTTCCGGGTACTCACCACCCTTTGTGTGAAAAATTTACCTTGCAACTCTCTTTTAAACTTTTCCCCCTGCACCCTGAACCTTTATCCTCTAGTAATTGATCCCTCCATCCTGGGGAAAAAAAGTTATACTTTCCGCTCTAACCATGCCATTTACAATCTTTTAAACTTCTTTCAGTTTTTGCTCAACCTCCTGCGTCGCAGTGAAAACAGACTCAATCTATCAAACATTTCTCTATTGAATCATAGAATACTTACAGCATGGAAGCAGTCCAGTCGGCCCATTGAATCCACACCAATCCGCCAAAGAGCATTCTGCCCAGACCCGTCACTTACCCTATCCCGGCATTTTCACCCTAGATACTATAGGTGATTTAGCATAGCCAATCCACCTAACCTGCACATCTTTAGATTGTGGGAGAAAATCAGAGCACCTAGAGGAAACCCACATAGACACAGGGCAAACGTGCAAACTGCACACAGACAGTTGCCCAAGGGTGGAATTGAACCCGAGCCCCTGGTGCTCTGAGACAGTAGTGCTGACCAATAAGCCACCATGCTGCCCATTAGCTAAAATCCCCCATACCAGGCAACATCCTGGTATACCTTTTCTGTAACCTCTCCAAAGCATCAACATCCTTCTGGTAGTGTGGTGACCAGACCTGTACGTAATATTCTAAGTGTGGCCTAACTAAAGTTCTATAAAGATGCAGCTTAACTTGTCTATCCTTTTACTCAGTACCCCTTCCAATGGAGGCAAGTATGCTATGAGTATTTTTTTACAACTTTATCTACTGCACTGCCACATTCAGTGATCTGTGCAGAGAGAGGGAGAGGGGACAGATCAGAGATTTGGCCAAAATCAACCACAAACACTGACTTAAAAGTTTATAAAAAGAGGAAAAATTAGAGTACAAGAGAAAGCTAGCCAGAAATATGAAACAAATAGTGAGATTCTATAAATGTTTTAAAAGGGCAAGAACTTTAAAAAAAAGTCTTGCAGAAAATGAGTCTGGAAAATAGATAATTAAAAATAAACAAATGGAATAGAGAATAAAAATTACAATCACCAGAGAAGTGGTAAGAAGTAAATTGTTGGCGTTATGGTCTGAGAAGTGCCCAAGTCTTGATGGACTTCATTCCAGTGTGTTAAAGGAATCGGCTAATGAGAAGATTGAATTGTTTACTTTTCCAAAAGTGCCTAATTTGGGGCAAGGTCATGTTAGATTGGGCGATCGCAAATGTAACTCCTTTATTCAAAAAGGGAGGAAGACAGATATCAACAACAATGATCTGGTCAAATGAAAGATGTGCTTATTTTGTTCAAGGCCCTTATACACTGTGTACTTGATCTTCCAGCTATAATAATGGCCGATGTATCAATCACAAGTGCGTAAGTGGTCTCACTGGATCAGTAATCAGTCTATTTCTCTACAACAGTGGTTGAAAACGCCCTCGACCGCATCTCTTGCATTTCCCGCACCTCAGCACTCACACCCCCTCCCCTCAATAACAACAAAGGCAGAATTCCCATGTCCTCGTGTATCACCCCATCAACCTCCGGATTAAACACGTCATTCTCTGCCACTTCCGCCACCTGCAATCTGACCCCACCACCAAGGACATATTTCCCTCCCCACCCTTATTTGCCTTCCAGAGGGACCACTCTCTCCGCAACTCCCTCATTCATTCCACGCTCACCACTCGTCCCACTACCCCGGCACCTTTCCTGCAACTGCAGGAGGTGCTACACGTCTCCCCTGCTTACCTCCATCCCAGGCCCCAAAAAAACCTTCCATGTTAAACAGATGTTCACCTGCACACCTGCTAATGTGGTATATTGTTTCCGCTATGCCCGATGTGGCCTCCTCTACATTGGGGAAACCAAGCAGAGGCTTGGAGACTCCTTTGTGGAGCACCTATGCTCAGTTCATAACAAATGACAACACCCCCTCCCACTCCTTGGACAACATATCCATTCTGGGTCTCCTTCAGTGCCACAACAATGCCACCCAGAAGCTGGAGGCACAGCACCTCCTATTCCACCTGGAAACCCTTCAATCCAATGGTCTGAATGTGGATTTTACAAGCTTTAAAATTTCCCCACCCCGACCTCATCCCAAGACCAGGTTGCTTCAATTCAATAGTGAAACCAAGAAAGGGAAACGTACTGTGTAAAATCTCCCAAGAATGACAAGGTTAGCCCTACTCAGTGGCCATTCTGCCTGTTGCAGAATGGTCTCATCCGTGCTGGCTTTTGATAGACTGAAGACTGCAAACAGACTTTTTACCCTCCCTTTCCCACGCACGTGTCAGATCACAAACAGAAAAATTTAAACAGAAAGATCATTACAGAGCAGGCCAGCATTATGCCTTCAGCCAGTGATAGCCACCTGCCTGTACTGGAATAGATTGTCCAGGGGTAGCTCAGTGATCAGCAACATGAGACATTGATTCTCGGGAAGCTCCTGTACCAAGATGTTACCTTGAATAACAACAGGTATGGTTCAAATAAACATTGATTTTGCTCAATAAAGAAGAAGCCAATAGCTGGGTGGCCTGCATACCTTGATCCACAGTTGGAAAATGTGATCCCACAGTATTATGACCCAGTTGAGAAGACTGTGCAGATAATTAAGTGCCACTATTCCACAAGCCATCACAAATTTGTAAGTACTCGATCAAACCATGAAGATAATCAGTTTACACAGCTGTTCTCGACATCTAGACATGTTCTAATTATTTATCAAGTGCCAGGGAACAAAACAAGGATTACTAATCTACCACTAGGCAATTAAAACAATACCCTTTGAAACAACAAGCGCACTCACTCATTCATAAATAAGACAGGTAAAAGACCAATGTTTCAATATAAATATTGTAGAATCACTGTACTTTGGAAGCAGGCCATTTTACCCATCACATTCACACTGACCCTCCAAAGACCATCCCACCCAGACTCACTCCCTATTGCTGTATTTTCCATGGCTAATCCACCTAGTTTACACATCCCTGGACACTATGGACAAGAGGCAACTAGATATAGCACTGCGAGCGAATGGGATCAAAGGTTATGGGAGAAAGCAGGATTAGGCTATTGAGTTGGATGATCGGCCATGATGTTGAAGAATGGCAGAGCAGGCTCGTAAGGCCGAATGGCTGCCTCCTGCTCGTATCTTCTATGTTTAGCATGACCAATCCACTTAAACTTTAGATAGTGGGAGGAAACTGAAGCACCTGAAGGAAACCCACGCAGACACGGGGAGAATGTGCAAACTCCCACACAGTTGCCTGGGGCCGAGCCATTGGAAAAATCTCAGCAGAGGAAATAACGTTCTGAACATTAAAAGTCCAGACCACAAGATGGAGAGTTAATTCTCATGGCTTTCTGATTTTAGCAATACAGGCACGCTGGTGTTTGCAGCGCAGTGGTCATTCTTTGATTCAGTATTGGTCAGGTGGATTTTGGTGTTTTCCTGTATTTGAATTTTAAGTTTTATTTAAGTTTCTTGGTTTTTCTGTGTTTTCACTCTCCGAGAAGAAAAGAGAAATATGCTTCTTGCTGGCTGTGCCTGGTTCTCTTAATGGATCCCACTGGTGTGTAGCAAATTGCAGCTGAACAAAACAGAGGGCAGTCATCAGAGATAACACAGTGTGAAGCTGGATGAACACAGCAGGCCAAGCAGCATCAGAAGAGCAGAAAAGCTTGACATTTTGGGTCGGGACCCTTCATCAGAGGGCAGTCATCCGACAGTTTTTCCTTAACTCTCATGCCCCTGATACTGCTCTGATTATTTAATTGAACAATTTCACTGTTCCAAATAAAAACATAGCTTTGTAAACGTAAAACTGTGCGCCATTTGCATTTTCTACATTGCAAAACCCTCCTGGTCTTTCAGCTGTAGAGCAGTGTCTAACTGAAGACATTCAAGTCTGAAGTCCATAAAAGAAAAATATGTGGTCCCAGACAACAGCTATGAATGACAAGGGACTAGGACAGAGATCAAAAAGGAAGTTATTTGGAATCTGTAAACCTTCCACAACCAACAAAGAAACTTTGTGAATGTTCAAAAAGTTTAATGACAATGTCTCACACACTTTTCCTGTGAAAAACTGGGCATAGGAGATGTGAAAGATGTGTAACTAGATAATGAGGTTAACCACTGTGGGAAGTATGGATTTTGGGGAAGATGTGAAGCAAAGTGTTAACCATATCCTTACTCTTAATGGCATCTGTGTATGTGCATATAGAGGCTTTGTCATGGTAATGTCTATGGTGATTACTATGCTATACATTAATAAGTGTCAGGTGCAGCTTTAATCCGGAAAAGTGTGAGGTGACACGTTTATGGAGAACTAACAAGGCAAAGAAATACATGAAACCCTGGGTAGTGCTGAGAGTCAGCAGGACCTTGATGTGCATACCCATAGATCTTTGCAGGAATGGGATAGGTGGATAAGGTAGGCATATAGTATAGTTGACCTTGTTAGTCAGTGCATTGTTTTTCTACTTTGAGAGTGTTTTATACAGGAGTGGAGCATCTTTCATGGCCTTGCTACAAACAGACCTCACCTTAAGTGAAATAATTGATCAAAAAGAGGGAAATGTCAAGACATTTTTCAAAATATTTTTGATTGAAATGTTGACATTAGGTAGTTAAGGTAATTTGTCATTGTTATTATGTAAATTAAATGTTTAAAATTATATTGGCATAATGGACAGGATGGTAAACTGCCTCACCACTGGAAGACTAAGTGGGGAACGTTTCATCCCACCACACTGTTTCATCCTAACCGACATAAATGAGTTGGACTTCCACCATAACCCTGACAGCAGCAAGGGAACCAGTGCCGAAAGTAGAAAGGAGGCCATTGAGGGAGATGACCAGAGATGGGCTTCCTCCATCCCTGAACACCTCCAACTCTTGAGCAATCATTAATTGGGACAAAGGTGGATGGGGTGGCAGTGGGCAGGCTTTTTGTGGAATCTTGTAAACCTCTTCGCCAGTGAGTGAACCATAAGTTTATGTCATGTGTATTGACTTAAGGTTGTTTGTTCCTATTGGATTCCAGTATTATGCTGCTATTAGAAGTGTTAGATTAAAGTCTAGAGTATTCTGTTAACAAAACATTACCAGGATCCTTGTCAGAATCTACATATGAGGATGAAAATGATTGGCCACCTTTTTATAAACTTCCTTTCCCTACTCAAAGGGCACTGAATGAACTGTGTTTTGGAAAATCACAAGACATGGAACAAATAAAGTCACTTGCATATTCTGGTGCAACATATTGATGCAGCAGTGTTTATTTTTTTTTAAATGCTATTGTTGCTGTGTTCTTTTAATTTTATTTATCAGTAGATTAACTTGATGTTTTGTTTAATTTTCTTTAACAGAAGATGAGCAAGTTTCTGCAGTCTGACCAGAGATCACTACCTGCTTTTTGTTTTGTTTTGGTTGCTTCATGATACCACAAGCTACATTTTGGGCAGCACAACAGACCATTCAGATGTAGGAACCTTGGAACTCTGTTGAATTAAATTACTGATGCCACTTGCCTCCTTCCCTGCCTTAAAGCAGCATGGGGCTTTTATCCCCGCGTGTGGAATACTGTGAAGAAACTGTCCTGGCACTTTGGAACTGTGTCGCTTTAAATGCACAGAAATCACTCTACAGATTGTTCCTGTTACTACCGCAATGAACTGTGCACAAGTGTATGGATTTTGTTATGTTCACTAAGGAGTTCCGCTTGGTGCTTGCTTTTCATCAGCCTAGAACTTTTACAATTCTTTTATTGGATGTTTTTTAGCCATTCTAGTGCACAGTCATTTTAAACAAAAAAGTGACATTTTTAACAAGAAACAAATCACAGCAATGTTTTTTGAATTTCAGCTAATTTTTGAAGATGTTACATTCACTTTTGGGCACAGCGCCAGATAATTTTTAATTTATGTTGACATTTTTGATTAAATACTGCTTTAGAAAAGAACAAATGCTACAACTCTGCAACTACAGTATTATTTACACTTATAACTAATATATTTTGGTTGTAGGGTTTTTGAGAGAGTATTTTAAGTAACTGAAGTGCAGTGGATGGCATTCTGAATACCATAATTATGCTGGCTAGTTATTCCCTTTGTCAGAAGTTATACTTGATGATCGGGCCTCCAAGGCTTTTTTTTTTAAATATGGCTCAATTTATTTTTTGAATACTTAAGTACATGTTCCAGCCTTTGTTATCTGCAGTATGTACAAGGAGGTTAAGCTATTTAATGCTACGTGAAATATTGCTGCATGTCTATAATGAAGGCTGACACTTCAAAGCAAACCATCCTCTGCTGCTATTTAAACCTTCAGAATACTGAACTGACAACAGCATTTTTGTTGTCTTTCTGCAGGCATCCAGTAATGAAGGCTGCCAACCTGAGTAGTACTCAAATGTGAGAAATAGCTACTCTTAATTTTTATTTTCCACTGAACTCAGCTGATCATATTGATCAGTAGGTAAACTTTTAGTTTCATTTGAAGACTGCAGTGTTTTCACTGTACTTAAAACATCAGTGCTTTATTTAATTGTCATAAAATAATCATAGTCAGGCCCTCCATGTTTGCAAATACCCCACATGTCAGTTATGCATTAGTAATGTAATTGTATTATGCATAATTTGCCAGTTTCAATAAACAGTCAATGGACATTGTGTGCATATAGGCAGATGAAATAAATCATAGTTATATTGAAGAGTTGCACAAATAATATAAACCTAACTGTAATTGTAGAACATAGAACTGCTAATCTCATTTCAAAAAATCTGTGATGTTAAGTGCAAAATGTATGATTAACTGGTGATTTCCTCATACTTTTGATACTACTTGTACCTGTATGTCTTTTAGAAAGACAATTGGTGGAGTCTGTATCCCTTTTGTATTTTTAATACAATAATTGTACATAATGGTTATATTTTTGTTGAAAATGGTAGAAATGTACTATGTTTATGCCTCTACATCCAGTTTATACAGAGCTGGGAATAAATATAATTGAGAAATGTTGTCATGTCAATATGGAAATCTATAACCATATTTTCGGGACATAGGATGTGGAACACATGGTAGTTAACCCTCCAGAATGAAAGTGGAATTTTGAGAAATTAAGAATTAATCTCAAGTACATAAACCCTAGAAGGGAATATTTGAAAAGTTTTATTTTACACTTTCTTTGAAGATTTTAGTTCCAAAAATATTCAAGATGGTGAGAAAAAACATGTCAAAAATCATCCAATCAGGTATCGAAAAGTCACTTCATTTAAAACGAAAACGGGGTCAGTCTCAAGGGCAAACACATCCTGTCAAAGTGAAAGCACCTGGTTCTAGTTTGCATGTACTGTCAACCATACACTATTGGTCAAAGAGCGTAGTGATGTCTACCACTGCTGCTCCCATACATTGACCTTGGTATGCCTAACAGTTTAAAGGAAGTAATGGTTAAGATCTGCTTTGAATACAGAGGAGTAGCACATCAAATATTTCCAAACAAGGTTCATTCAAGAGAAATGATCAGGTTCAGGGCTATGTAAGAAGAATTCTTCAAATGACTTTTGTAACACAGCAAGTTATGTATTTTCTACTCTGTTTAAGAAGTTTAGACAGTTTATGGACATAGCCCAGTATTTTTATCAGATTTTTTTATTTGAAAAGTTTTTAATTAAATCTAGAAGCATAATTCAGCTTTAGTTGTATTAAATAGTGATGATATTTAGGTTAAATTATGATATTAGTTAGGCATGAATAATATAATATAATTGACTCACTATACTGGTTGAAGCTGAAATAATGTTGGATTTTCCCAATGGATGAAGGAATCCGGAAACAGTACCGATTCCATGCATCCATCTCCAGCTTGCCAGGGAACAAAATTTTCTTGATCATGGACTTGATTGAACTGGCAATGGATCTGGATCTCACCCTCACCAACAGTCCCAACCAACTCCCTATTTTCTGCATTATAAACTGACACTTTCCCAGCCACCATCAGTTCTGAGGAGGGGTCACCGGACCCGAAATGTTAACTCTGTTTCTCCTTCACAGATGCTGCCAGACCTACTGAGCTTTTCCGGCAACTTGTAATTCCTTGGCTAACCCGTCTGTTGGTGTGCCTGGGAGAGAGACTATGGGTCTGAGGGGTACTTCTGGTTTATATACCTTTGGAATTGAGGGGCTGTTTGTCCCTTAGGTTTCACTTTTAGGTAGCCTGCTTTGTTGATTTGTCCAGTCTGTTTGAGTCTGTTTAGCGTGTAGATGATTTTATTTCCCAGTTGCGGCATTGGGTCTGTTTCCACCTGTCGGTATGTATTTGTGTGAACATTCAGAATTATTAGTGTTTGAACAGCATCTCAAGAGACTGAAATGGAATTGTTTGTCCTCTGTTGGATCGGAAATGGAAATGGGACAACAAAGAAAAAAAATTAAGAGGAGAAGAATTCAGAATAATTAATTAATTATGACTAACAATCTCCCATTTTGTAGGTTAGAATGCTGCTATTCATATTTCCCCATCAGAGGATGAATAAGCAACTATGCAAAGCACAGTGCAGTGTAAGCAACCACGTTAATTGTTAACAGTCCATCGCTGTTCATCACACAATGCTAGGAATTGCAGCATGTCCAATGATATCAAGTAAAACTTTGGAGAATTCCATTCTCAACACTGTCATGATTTAACATACTGAACATGTACAAGTCATGCCACAGTACCCACCATTTTCTGATAAATCAGAAAGCAGACAAAAACTAATCTACTTACTATATAAAACACTTTTTGTTTCCATGCAGCTTGGGCAAAAGTTGACAGCTGCTGAATCCCAGTCACCTCAATGTAAATCATGAAACTTTCTGGCTTTGTCACTCAATCACCATTTTGTTTGTTGCCACACCTGTCCCTTTGAGAACAGAAAAGTTTTGCCCCAGGTTTTTAAGATGTTGAAGTTTGTTCAAACATCAAACAATAATTTACAACACAATAATAGTAAAGATGGAGCCAGTGCTGACGTCATGTTCGTCAGTTTCCTGTCTTTCAGGCTGCACTTCTTTGCGCCTGATTGAGCTATTAGAGGAAGTACTGTTACAAAGTTTCACTTTACAGCACTACACCAAAGGATACCACGTTTAAGTCCTATAAGTTGTGTTTGATTGGAATGTTAATGATATACATAATACCAAGAAGCAGAGGAGAATAAAATAAGTCCAGACAAAGAAACATTAATTTAGACTATAACAAATAGTAATATTAGCCTGCTCAGCTGTCATCTGTTGGTCGTCATCATCTATTGATCTGTTAACCTATCTACATTTCTGTGTAAATAGTAATTCTATTGCAACTTGTTTTTTTACGTTTTTTTTGTCATCTGCAATTTTGGCTGCACTACATTTGCTCCCTTCCACCAAATTGTTAATTTATATTGCAGACAGGCTCCCAGCACTGATATTTGTGAAGCTCCACTAGTTACAAGTTGTCAACCAGAAAAATAACACCTTATCCCCGGTTCCCTGCCTATTAGCCAATTCTGTCCCTGCCAATTTGCTACTTTCAGCAACACGGGCTCTATCCTGTGACTTAACCTTTGGTGAAGTACTGTGACGAACACTTTGCAGAATTCCAAATACAACACATCTGGTTCTCTCCATCCATTCTGAGACTTCTCAAAAAACTCGTAGACGTACATGATTTTTGATTAGATTATAATTTTGTAAATATGGTGTTGCTACTACTACTTTAATAATTGATAATGACAAGTGATGTTCGGATTGTAGATGGCAGATCTACAATCTACATCCGCCATCCACAATCCGACCCCACCACCCAAGCTATTTTTCCATCCCCACCCTTGTCTGCCTTCCAGAGAGACCGCTCTCTCCGTGACTCCCTTGTCCGCTCCACACTCCCTTCCAACCCCACCACACCCGGCACCTTCCCCTGCAACCGCAGGAAGTGCTACACTTGCCCCCACACCTCCTCCCTCACCCCTATCCCAGGCCCCAAGATGACCTTCCATATCAAGCAGATGTTCACCTGCACATCTGCCAATGTGGTATATTGTATCCATTGTACCCAGTGTGGCTCCCTCTACATTGGGGAAACCAAGCAGAGGCTTGGGGACCGCTTTGCAGAACACCTCCGCTCAGTTCGCAACAAACAGCTGCACCTCCCAGTCGCGAAACATTTCAACTCCCCCTCCCATTCCTCAGACGACATGTCCATCATGGGCCTCCTGCCGTGCCACAATGATGCCAGCCAAAGGTTGCAAGAACAGCAACTCATATTCCACTTGGGAACCCTGCAGCCCAATCCCAATGGTATCAATGTGGATTTCACAAGCTTCAAAATCTCCCCTTCCCCCACTGCATCCCAAAACCGGCCCAGTTCTTTCCCTCCCCCCACTGCATCACAAAACCAACCTAGCTCGTCCCCTCCCCCACTGCATCCGAAAACCAGCCCAACCTGTCTCTGCTTCCCTAACCTGTTCTTCCTCGCACCCATCCCTTCCTCCCACCTCAAGCCGCACCTCCATTTCCTACCTTCCACCTCATCCCGCCTCCTTGACCTGACCATCTTCCCTGGACTGACCTATGCCCTCCCTACCTCCTCACCTATACTCTCCTCTCCGCCTATTTTGTTTTCTCTCCATCTTCGGTCCGCCTCCCCCTCGCTTCCTATTTATTCCAGTTCCCTCTACCCATCCCCCTCTCTGATGAAGGGTCTAGGCCCGAAACGTCAGCTTTTGTGCTCTTGAGATGCTGCTTGGCCTGCTGTGTTCATCCAGCTCCACACTTTGTTAAATTGGCATATTATCCCTATTATGGTGAGATGTCTGCTAATATATGGCATTTGAGTACACATAATGCATTTAGTTTTCTTTGTTAAGAATTGTAATTGCAATACGTTAACCACTGTAAAAAGCAATTTTGAAAGTAATAAATTTGATAGTTTGCTGAATGCCATTTAATGCATTTTGACATAGCATTTTATAGAAAAAACAAGTTGTCCAATTAACATAAACTGGTCTTTATGCTGTATAGATGCTTCAGCTCCCTGCTTTGATTTCCCTGTTAATTTGTTCCTTTCACCTTTTATAGCTTAATACTATTGTTAGCTTGCAAAATAAATGGGAAAGACTGCAAATCTGAAATATCTGCATTAATATAAAGCTTTTAAAATTATTCAATTTTTTCTACATACAACTAAACCACCTAAAGTAACTCATGTTACATAACAAGATGTTTGTAAAAATTGTAAAACTTTGGTGCATTCCATTTTATCCATAAACATGATGATGTTGACCTACAGCACTCTTGCTGTGTGAGTTCTCTCATGGAGTTATGTGCCCTTCCTACAAGAACAAAATAAATGTAAGACACTACTACCCTCTCTACTCCATGTCAGCAGCCACTTTGAAGTGTGAAGCTGAAAGTATCAGGCTCTAAGCCTCACTGACAACTCACCCAAGGCACCATGTGCCCCAGGTTGTTTAGGTAATGGGTTTGTAGACTAGGGGGCCAAATATTTGGATGTTGTCCTGTACGCACCTTAACAGAACAAAGATGGTCATTAAATCTCCTGTGGAATAAAGGTCCTCAAGATGACACTGTGGCTTCTAACATTCTGCTACCTTCTGCCAAATCTGCTTAGTATGGAGAGGTGGCTGTGTTCTGCCAGCATCCAATAGCAGAAGCCCTCCCCTCTCAAGTATGTCTCTTATATCACCTCAAGGCCTGCATTGGTAAACTGTGAGCAGCCTTGCCATGGGTCCCAGGGATCTCTGCCCTTCATACTGCTAACTTCTGCATTCCTTAGATACACAAGACAACCATCACCATAGTGAATATTATCATGCCCACACATTGAGAGTTCCACTGTCTCACACAGCATTACTAATTGGAACCAAATCCACCTTATAGCCAATTAGCTGCTGACCTCCTCCAACACCCACCCCAGAAAAAACAGGAGCCAGGATACAAAAATAGCTCTGATGTCAAGCTTTCATCCCAGATGTGAAACTGTTGTCATGGTCTCTTCATAGACAAATCAATATTGGAATATCTGGTAACAAAAGAGTGGATTGTGAGAGAATGTGGCTTCTGTGGAGTGCTTCCTCTGATCTTTCAAGAGAAATGAGAATGTGTCTTAATTTATACTAGGTACCAAATTGTGTAAACAGTGTTAGCTACCATCATTGTACAAAGGAGCATATGAATTAAGGTAGGGTACACCATTCAAATAAAATTACATTCCTGCCTACCCCCATTAATATCTCACCCCCTCACTGGACAAGACCTCTACAGAAATTGTTGGAGAAATTCAGCAGGTCTGGCAGTAGTCTGTGCAGAGAAAGCAGAGTTAATGTTTCAAGTCCAGTAACCTTTCAGTCACTGGACTCAATGTTAATTCTGCTTTTCTTCACAGATGCAATCACATTTGTTGAATTTCTCCATTAATTTCTATTTTTGGTTCAGATCTAGGGCAGTTCCTTGTTTTATCTGTCTTTGCCTTACAAATACCCAAGGACACTGCTTCCATCACTTATCAGAAACAGTGTTCCAAAAACTTATAGGAATATGATAATGTTGCAATTACTGAGATATGATTGAAGGAATAACAGGACTGGAAGCTCAAAATCCTAGGATATAGAAATTTTGGGTGCAATGGATAGCAAATGTTAAGGTGAGGCATGGCATTATTGAGAAAGGAAACCATCATTAGACGTAAAAAAAAAAGGGGTGATTACCTTGCTGGGATGATACTGCAGGCTTTCCAACAGTCAAAGGGAGATAGAGGAGCAAATACATAGGCAAATAACAGAATGGTGTGAGAGAAATGAAGTTTTAAAGTTATAGGGGGATTTTGACTTTGCTAAGATTATCTGGGATTCCCTTTGTGTGAAAGGATGAGATGGGGTGAAATTTATAAAGGGCATCTAGGAGAGCTTTTTGTACAGGTATGCAAATAGTCTTACTACAGATGAGGCAGATATATAGGATGCCAGCTGGGTAGGCTAGCAAGTAGTTTGCCAGAGGTAGGATGCCAAGTGAGAAGGTCGCTGGTGTGTCTTGGTTTAAGTTTGGAAGCGGGGGTATCAGGCTGGGGATACAGTTGGCATTGCCAGGCTGGGACCAGCGGTGGAGGGGAAGGGGTGAGGTGTGTACGGGATCTAGGGAAGGAATTCAGTAATGTGTCCAAGGAAAATATTAAATATAGAGAAGTCTTACCTAGTAAGACAGGTTTCCAATGCAGGTATCTTTCATTGAAAGTCAGCATCATTATTGAGATTAGCATTTGTTGCCCATCTCTAACTATCCTGAATCATCTTCCTGAACTACAGCCATATAGTGAGGAAATGAGTTTGTGCTTTTTGATTTAGTGTTAGTGTGGAAAAAAATGGCATATCGTTCCAAGTCAAGATGCTGTGTTTCGTGTTATTAGCTCTGAAACAGAAACCAAATGCTATGAAAATGGTAATCCAATTCTTTCGCAACAAATCCTTTCACAATCCTTACAACATTCCTTTTCCCAATTCAAAACTGCCGTCCTTAGAAAATTCTGTATACTGAATTTTACCCCTCTGACATTGCTACATTTGAGATCACCTCAAATGATCCTGATTTTTGACACCGCCACAGGGAACCATGTCCTCTCTGCAGTTGGAAAACACTGACCTTTTCTGTTCTCTATGCAGAGGAGGCACCTGTAACTCTGCATATGGGAGAGGAAGATCATCCAAACTGGTATTTGTAGATCCTGGCTGGGAGTAAAGTCCATGTTAATCTGATTTTAGCTTCTCAGGATTTAGAGTTTTCGCCCATTCAGAATATGTGCATCCATTGGAATTCTTAAAGTTAATGCCTAGGAGTGTTGGTACATTGAGTCACATCCCTATAAGCATTGCTTCCAAGTGTTGCCATCAGTTCAGCTTTATTAGATTTTTGAGGATTGCCATTTCTTGCATGCATAGAATTATCTGTTGTGCATTGTGACATAGCAGTGGAACCTAATTGCAGATCTGCATGGCTTTCCGCAGTATTAAGCATATATGTATTTTATGATTTTGTTCAGGCAACCTAACCTTCAAGCTTGAGGTTTGTCCTTTGCTGCCTGTAACCTGTGTTTGAAAGAAGCAACATTGCTACTTGAAGACAACAGAATGTGGAACTGGAAGAACACAGCAGGCCAGGCAGCATCAGAGGAATAGGAAAGTTGACATTTCACGTCAGGACCCTTCATTAGAAATGGGGAGGGGGAAGGGAGCTGGGAAATAAATAGAGAGAAGGGTGGAGCTGGTGAAGGTAGGTAGGATGGTGATAAGTTAGCGCAACAGACAGGGAGTACTGGGGATTGGTCAGTGGGATGGGTGGAGTGGATAGGTGGGAGAGAAGATGGACAAGTTGTGTCAGGTCAAGGAGGCAGAGATGAGAGGAAAGTTTTTAAACTTGATTTGAAAATCTCCCCATGCCATGTTCAACCCTCCCTCAATTCTAAAAAAACTGAAGTAGGTGAGGGGACTGTTGAGTTGCCATAAGAGAACTGAACTCCCAGAAGAAGGGGAATTAGTTTCTCCAAAATAGAAACAAGCTGCATTACAGAGTAGGTGCAATCTCAAATTGCAGTTCAACCAGAGAACAAACCAACATCAGAGGCTCTGACAGTAAGGTTAAAATCTCAGGTGGTCAAGAGGAAGCTTTTAAAGAAGAGTATTTAGGCTGCAAAAAGGAATACAAAGAATGTTCTTATGGCTTAGATTGAATGAAGGGCAGGAATCATGAGACACAACTGCAGCAAGGGAAATCTAGTGCCATTAAAACAATGTAACCAAGGTCACAGAACCAGAGTTAAAGTGACAAAGGCACAGTTTAGATGTCTAAAGAGTAGAAGAAGAAAGTTCACAGACTTTAGTAAAGCTGCAGAAAAGGTGTGCAATTTGTCCCTAAAACCTTTAAGGTGAAAAGCATTTATTTCAGCGGTGGGGAGTAGGAATCATCTAGAAGAAAACTTGAAGTGGGAGCATAGAGTTTCATAGAACCCTACAGTGTGAGAACAGGCCCTCTGGCCCAACAAGTCCACACCAACCCTCAGAGCATCCCACCCAGGGGACCCATCCCCTGTAACTGACCTAATCTAACATCATAGAACATAGAACAGTACAGCACAGAACAGGCCCTTCAGCCCACAATGTTGTGCCGACCATTGATCCTCATGTATGCACCCTCAAATTTCTGTGACCATATACATGTCCAGCAGTCTCTTAAATGACCCCAATGACCTTGCTTCCACAACTGCTGCTGGCAACGCATTCCATGCTCTCACAACTCTCTGCGTAAAGAACCTGCCTCTGACATCCCCTCTATACTTTCCACCAACCAGCTTAAAACTATGACCCCTCGTGCTAGCCATTTCTGCCCTGGGAAATAGTCTCTGGCTATCAACTCTATCTATGCCTCTCATTATCTTGTATACCTCAATTAGGTCCCCTCTCCTCCTCCTTTTCTCCAATGAAAAGAGACCGAGCTCAGTCAACCTCTCTTCATAAGATAAGTCCTCCAGTCCAGGCAGCATCCTGGTAAACCTCCTCTGAACCCTCTCCAAAGCATCCACATCTTTCCTATAATAGGGCGCCCTATCCTTGAACACTATGGGTAATTTAGCATGGTCCACCTACCCTGCACATCTTTGGACTGTGGGAGGAAACTGGAGTACCCAGAGGAAACCTATGCAGACATGGGGAGAATGTGCAAACTTCACAGTCGCCCGAGGCTGAAATTGAACCCAGGCCTCTGGTGCTGTGAGGCAGCAGTGCTAACCACAGAGCCACTATGCCACCTCATCTCAGGAGTCACATAGTAAAACCGTAATTAAAGCAGATAACTTTTGGATCTCACTGCCTACAGCTTTATTCAGCAAATTATTTGAAGCTGCAAGCAATGGAATTCATACAGTGAAGCCACTAAAAAGGTGGGAATCATCTATCCTAGTTGCAAGAAGTAAAAATCTTTTGTTTTGGCTGAAATTTGCAGGGAAACCTCCTGTTCAGCAGCACAGGGAAGTAACACAGCTATTACTGTGAAATAAAGCCTTTTAGTAAGGAAAATAAATAATCACATTAGGGAGACATTCCATCAGAAATTTCTTGGTTTTGAAGGATTCACTAGACTCAAAACGTTAACTCTGCATACTCTCCACAGATACTGCCGGATCTGCTGAGTTTGTTTAACAATTTCTATTTTTGTTTCAGTTAAGTTTCATAGTTTTAAAAAGAGTCATCTTTCTGTAGTTTTGTTTATTATCTAAATAGATGTTATCATCCTCAGTGCAGCTTAAAAATATGGAAATGCTTTACTGAGATTTTACAATTGTAGCATTAAGACAGATAAATCACCAGCAAAAGCAATTGGTACTGAATGTAACCATCACTTGTCAACAATTAGATTGAGTTAAATGTAAATTTGACAGTAAATCTAGAATGTTCAAGAAATCAGAGAAATTTACTCAAGTGGATGCTGAAGACAAAAATATAGAAATATTCAAACCAGAGAACTTCTGTGGAAAATCAATATTTCCAGTCAATGACCTTTCAATAGAGCTGGAAAAAATGAAAGTATTAGTTTTACATGAAGATAAAGACATGGAAAGTGGTGAATGGGGAATAACTGTGATCAGGTGGAAGACAGAAGAAATTGAATGACATAGCATGTGAGGTACTAAGACCATGACCATGCAGTAACTTAATTTAGTCTGAACAATCAGTTAAGTTACAACCAAATTTATCAAAAAATTCTTCAGCTTTGGCCATTTTCTCCAGGTACATGGTTGTTGAGGAATATAAGCCAATTTACTGGGCACATTTTCACTGATTATGCATGAGAGAGATCACAGAATTCATATAGTGTGAAAACAGGTCCTTCGGCCCAACAAGTCCACACCGAACCTTGGAGCATCCCAGCCAGACCCATCCCTCTGAACACTGCAGGCAATTTAGCATGGCCACTCCACCTAAACTGCACATCTTTGGACTGTGGGTGGAAGCTGGAGCATCTGGAAGAAACTCATGCAGACACAGGGAGAATGTGCAGACTCCACACAGACAGTTGTCTGAGACTGGAATTGAACCTGGGTCCCTGGCACTATGAGGCAGCAGTGCTAGCCACTTGTGCCACCATGCCACCCCCAATAAATGAGACTTTCTAAGGCTCGCCACTTACTTCACAAGGAAGAAGGCAACACCTAGATATGAACTCTGATCACAGAGTTTAGAAGCCGGTGTGCTCGCCATTACACCATGGTAACCAAAACCAAAATGCTGACACAATCTTCATTGTTACCTTGTTTCTTGGTTAAAAAGTAAAAACAAAGATTTGCTGTACATTGGCCCCTATTATGCTACCCAGGCTGTGCAGAACCAATTTGTTAAACAGCAAACTATACCTGTGCAAATGTTATAGTCATGTCTTTGGCATTTATACATTATCAAATTATATTTCAGGTCTCAAGCGTTAATGGCCTCAGTTCTATTCTTCCTGCTTGCTAGCTCAAGTTGCTAAGACTGACCGTTACAACCCTTGTGATTTGACAATCAACTTTGGCTTTTTATTGTTTGTTGGTGCAGTTTAAATGGATTAATATGAAACCATTTAGTCAGCTTAGATAACAAAGTGTAGAGCTGGATGAACACAGCAGGCCAAGCAGCATCAGAGGAGCAGGAAGGCAGATGTATCGAGCCTAGACCCTTCTTCAGAAATGGGGGCGGGGGGATTGTGAAGTAAATAGGGAGAGAGGGGAAGGCAGATAGAAGATGGATAGAGGAGAGGTGGAGAGGAAACAGACTGGTCAAAGAGGCAGAGACGGAGCCAGAAAAGGTGGGTGTAGTTGGGGAGGTAGGGAGGAGATGGGTCAGTCCAGGGAGGTCAGACAGGTCAATGAGGTGGGATGAGGTTCGTAGATAGGAGATGGGAGTGGGGCTTGAGGTGGGAGGAGGGGATAGGTGGGAGGAGGGACATGTCAGGAAGGTGGGGACGAGCTGGGCTGGTTTTGGGATGCAGTAGGGGGAGGGGAGATTTTGAAGCTTGTGAAGTCTACATTGATACGCTCAACAACTTCACTTTCAATTCCTCCCACTTCCTACAGAAAAAATGGGATGGCCGTGGGTACTCACATGGGCCCATGCTATGTCTGCCTCTTTGTAGATTCTGTGAAACAATCCGTCTTCCGTTCCTACACAGACCCTAAACCCCACCTCTTCCTTTGTTACATCGATGACTGTATCTGCACTGCCTTGTGCTCCCACGAGCAGCTCAAACAATTCATCCACTTCACCAACACCTTCCACCCCAACCTTAAGTTCACCTGGACCATCTCTAATACCTCTCTCTCCTTCCTGGACCTCTCTGTCTCCATCTCTGGCAACCGCCTAGAAACCGATATCCATTTCAAGCCCACTGACTCCCACAGCTATCTAGAATACAACTCCTCCCACCCACTTCCTGCAAAAAATGCCATTCCCTATTCCCAATTTCTTCGCCTCTGCTCCCAGGATGAGGCATTCCACTCCCGTACATCTCAGATGTCCTCGTTTTTCAAGGACCGCAACTTCTCCACCTCAGTGGTCGACAATGACCTCGACTGTGTCTCCCACATTTCCTGCAACTCATCCCTCACACCCCCTCCCTGCAATCACAACCAAAACAAAATCCCCCTTGTCCTCATGTACCACCCTCCGGATCCAATGCATCATCCTCCGACACTTCCGCCATCTGCAATCCGACCCCACCACCAGACATTTTTCCCTCCCCACCCTTATCTGCTTTCCAGAGGGGCCACTATCTCCGTGATTCCCTTGTCTGCTCCACACTGCCCTCCAGCCCCACCACTTTTCCCTGCAACTGCAGAAAGTGCTACACCTGCCCCTACACCTCCCCCCTCACCCCCATCCCAGGCCCCAAGGAAACTTTCCACATCAAGCAGATGTTCATCCACACATCTGCTAATGTGGTATACTGCGTTTTGGCCTCCTCCACATTGGGGAAACCAAGCGCAGGCTTGGGGACTGCTTTGCAGAACACCTATGCTCGGTTCACATTAAACAAGTGCACCTCCCAGATAACAAGGTGTGGAGCTGGATGAACACAGCAGGCCAAGCAGCATCTCAGGAGCACAAGAGATACTGCTTGGCCTGCTGTGTTCATCCAGCTCTACACCTTGTTATCTCAGATTCTCCAGCATCTGCAGTTCCCATTATCACAAGTGCACCTCCCAGTCGTGAACCATTTCAACTCCCCATCCCATTCCGCAGACGACATGTCCATCCTGGGCCTCTTGCAGTGCCACAACGATGCTACCCGAAGGTTGCAAGAACAGCAACTGATATTCCACTTGTGAACCCTGCAGCCCAATGGTATCAACGTGGGCTTCACAAACTTCAAAATCCCCCGTCCCCCTACTGTATCCCAAAACCAGCCAAACTTGTCCCCGCCTCCCTAACCTGTCCTTCCTCCCACTTCAAGCCCCACCCCCATCTCCTATCTACTACCCCCATCCCACACCTTGACCTGTCCATCCTCCTGGACTGACCCATCTCCTCCCTACCTCCCCACCTACACTCACCTTTACTGGTTCCATCCCTGTCTCTTTGACCGGTCTGTCTCCTCTCCACCTATCTTCTCTTTTACCCTTCTTCTATCTGCCTCCCCCTCTCTCACTATTTATTTCAGAATCCCCTTCCCCTCTCCCATTTATGAAGAACTGTCTAGGCCCAAAAACGTCAGCCTTCCTGCTACTCTGATGCTGCTTGGCCTGCAGTGTTCACCCAACTCTACACCTTGTTATCTCAGATTATCCAGCATCTGCAGTTCCTACTATCTCTAGTCAGCTTTGGTAGTTGTTCCACATATCATGACAGCAGCAAGTATGACGGTAATATGATACTCCATACAAACAATTCCTTACAATGACTTGTTCCTTAATATTCCATTTCTTGGTTTTGGGCAGTTCCAAATTAACTTTGTAAACAATGTTTTCTACTGGTATTTGCCAACGTTTTCACAGAGTTCCTGTTAGGCATTTAGAATGTATTCAAGAGTTTCTCATTTTTTGCCCTACAAATAGAACAAGACACAACGTGTGTACTGCTGTTCTAATATTCATCAAGCTGAATAGCTCAAGCCCAACAGTGGCTTAACATTGTTAACATTTCCTATAACCCCTCTACTATGCAATGGTATGTTTTGCTCATAACTTCATATTTATGGTGAGTAACCAGCAATTTAATGCTTCTATCTGAAGATGTTATGATGCCAAGAACAAGGACAATGTTCCAATATTCAAGGTGGAAGTAATCCATTCAATTCCCCACTAGTCATATTGCACATGCCTTATCGACTGAAGAGTTTAAACAGCTGAGTAGGTAGCTAACAAGTCTGTAACAGATAAGAAAATGCTATTTCCACTGGAATGAACAGCCAGATTTTCCAGTGGTGAGATAATAGTTTCCACAGAGCAGACTGGAGTTGTACATTGAGCAGGTGTAGAAGTGGAGATGGAGCAGACTCCAAACAGAGTGGATCTAATGGGTAGTTGCCTTGTGCTGGAAACATCCATTTAAATATCAGTTGGTGGGTACCACTGTAGTTATCCAGGAAAAAGCTAGCCTTTTAAAAACCTCATTTAACTCCTTAGTAACTGTTAAAATAAACACCCACCCCCTCCCCATTCAACAGTATACCTTTACCAGACCACCCTCCATTGCCCCATGATGCTAACACTCACCTCTGCCCCAGGGATCTAACAAATCCTCTCCCAAAAGCCAAACAACCCCCTGTCCCCAACCACTGGGTACAAAGGTCTTTCTGAAAGCCATGTAGGTGAAGTAGACTTACATGATACACTTACTAAAAATTCAACTCTATTTGAAATTCAGCTCTAATTAACTAGTCTCTAGGATTTTTGTTTCCCCTAAATACTTTATTGTTTGTTGTTGGAATACTAGTGGACTGCTTATGGCAGACACACCCATATTCAATGCTGTCCTTGGAAAAAAATGTAGAGGCAATTTCTCCAAATCATTCCTCATGGGAGTGGAGAGAAACCCATTAGAAAGATCTTGTCCAATTCTTAGAATTTAGTATGTGGCTAAACAAATCTGGAGTCTGTTCTGGCATATATTAATACCCTGTAATTTACCACACTTATGTTGAATGATTTCTCAACAGGTCGAATTGGCAAACTTGTGCAAACTGGCAGCCATGTTGAATATCCTTGATCCAAGAGAAATTTTGCTGACCTTGCTGCTCCTTTGGAGCAAATCATACTGCCTCTGCTGTGTCATGAAAAGATTGAGCAGCAAGTTTAAAGAAATTACAGGAGTACAAAAATTAAATTAGTAGGGAGGGCAGCAGGGTGAAGGGTAAAAGATTCTGTAGTGTTCAGGGGAAATCATCTTGGTCACCACTTTAAACCTACTAAAAGAACTTGGGGCAAACAAAGCAAAACATTCTCTGTAATAAATTTCAGCCCAGAGGTGCAGATGTTCCAAGTGAGTTTTTAAAAAGATTCAGTAATTGAAACAGTTCCACATAGAGAACTATAGATACCATAGATTTGTCTGTTTTTTTAAGCGTTTGTGATGTAAACATCTGGAAAATTCAGTGTTGCTCTGTAATAGAGATTTGGTGAATTATCAGAAAACAGAATCCAGAAACTAAACAGGCTTTTTGGAGTCCCACTTGTCATTTAAGGAGAATAGGAACTGCAGAAGCTGGAGAATGTGACATAACAAGGTGTAGAGCTAGATGAACACAGCAGGCCAAGCAGCATTAGATGAGCAGGAAAGCTAAGATTTCTGGCCTAGAACCTTAATCAGAAATTTGGTGGGGGGGTGCGGCAGAAAACAGGCAGATAGAAAATGGAGAGAAGACGACAGGTTTTTATTGCAAGGAGTGGGTGTGAGGGATGAGTTGCAGGAAATGCAGGAGACACAGTCGAGGGCATTCTCAACCATGGGGGGAATGCGAAGTTGCAGTCCTTGAAAAATGAGGACATCTTAGATGTACAGGAGTGGAATGCCTCATCCTGGACGCAGATGTGGTGCAGGTGGAGGAATTGGGAATGGGGGATGGTATTTTTGCAGAAAGGTGGGTGGGAGGTGGTGCATTCTAGGTAGCTGTGGGAGTCAGTGGGCTTGAAATGGATATCAGTTTCTAGGTGGTTGCCGGAGATGGAGACGGAGACGGGCGTCCAGGAAGGAGGGCGGGGGAGAAAGAGTATTAGAGATGGTCTGGGTGAACTTAAGGTTGGGGTGGAAGGTGTTGGTGAAGTGGATGAATTGTTCAAGCTCCTCATGGGAGCATGAGGTGGCACCGATACAATCAATGCAACGGAGGAAGGGGTGGGGTTTAGGGCCAGTGTAGGTACGTAAGAGGGATTGTTCCACATAACCTTCAAAGAGGCAGGCATAGCTTGGGCCCATGCAGGTACCCATGGCCACCCCCTTTGTCTGTAGGAAGTAGGAGGAATCGAAAGAGAAGTTGTTGGAGGGTGAGGGTGAGGTAGGCTAGGCTAGGCAGATGAGGGTGTCAGTGGAGGACCTTTAGGCCATCTATAAATGGGGAATGCAGGTGTATAAGGACTGGACATCCATGGTAAAGATGAGGTGTTGGGGACAGGGGAATTGGAAGTTCTAGAGGTGGTGGAGGGTGTCATGGATGTAGGTAGGGAGTTCCTGGACCAAGGGGGAGAAAATGGAGTCCAGGTAGGTGGAGAGGAGTTCAGTGGGGCAGGAGCAGGCAGAGACTATGGGTTGACCAGGGCAGTCAGGTTTGTGGATTTTGAGAAGGAAATAGAAGTGGGCCGTGCAGGATTGAGGAACAATGAGGGTGGAGGCTGTGGGTGGGAGGTCACCTGAAGTGGTGAGGTTGAGGATGGTTTGGTGTTTTGGGGGAGGTAGGAGGTGGTGTCAGAGAGTTGGCACCTGACCTTGGCAATGTAGAGGTCAGTGTGCCATACTATAACTGCACCTGCTTTGTCTGCAGGTTTTATGGTGAGGTTGGGATTGGAGCAGAGGGCTGCATGTTCTGTTGGGGAGAGGTTGGAGTGGGTGAGAGAGGTGGAAGGTTGAGGTGGTTGAGGTTGTTGGGGCCCTATCTTCTCTCTCCCTCTTCTATCCACCTCCCCCTATTTATTTCAGAACCCCCTTTCCCTCCCTCATTTCTGAAGGAGGGTCTCGGCCCAAAATGTCAGCTTTCCTGCTCCTATGCTGCTGCTTAGACTGCTGTGTCCATCCAGCTTTACACCTTGTTATCTGTCATTTAAGGAACTATGAGTAATAGCTTCTTATGGACTATTACCACAAATCTAGGATTTCATACCTTTCATGTGCCCAACCTTGGGCTGAGCACCTTCATTTGTAGTTTTGCATGAGTGAAGAATAAAAATTGCATAGTACACAAAGTAGAACCTCACTTAATCCTGCAATAAAGCATGTTCCTAGACTTTAAATTACAAAGTCCTTGGTCTTAAATATTTTATTGTATAAATCTAGTTTTACAATTCATGAAGCAGCTTTCAGTTGTGACATCTTTACTAAAGCAGCAAATTGTCATGAAAATACCAAGTTGCACTCTAGACAATAGGTATTACTGAAAGATTCAGCTAACAAAGAAAAAAGACAAGCTCAATACTTTAAGCAAACATTAAAAATGTTATGTATATTTACTGGCATTTTAGAAGCTGCACAGCATCTAAATAATCACCATTGCTTTGGCTGACATTGACAAGGCTTCAGGTAGACTTGAAAGGTAGTTCAAATTTATTGCTTGTTGATGAGCCTGCTGTGAAAAAAATGAAATGCTGCCACTAGTGAACTGAAAGGCCCAAACAAGTTAATCCAATTCTTTATTTTCTTTTAACATCAATAGCAACACTACTTTTGGCCCTTTCGTAACACAAAAGTTACAAGTTTAGTGGGAAGTTCTTGCAAACAGCTGATAAAAACAAGGCTAAATTACAATTCAACTGAAAAAAAAACCAAGGACAGTGTAGAGACAGAGGTATGTGCAAAAAAAGTGACGGCAAGTATGGTTCTATATACAAAAGATATAGAAATGACAAGACAGTTGACACTTTGTCAAAAAAAACACATTTAGAACACGGTTCTATTCAAAAATGAAGTTGAAACACAGGCCCTCCATCTCCGATGTATTTTGAACAGGAATAAAATGGAGATCTAGAACAAGCAATTAGTTGTCAATGAACCGTGTAGAAAAAACAAATCTTGTGAGCTGGCAGCAAAAGTAGAGAAGATATCTTACAGATTTTCAAGAGTTGTAGAATTAAGCTGCCCACTGACATCATTTGACTTTCTGGAAAGGTCACGCTGAGACAAAAAACGGGAAGAAATCTTTTAGGATGATACAAGGCTGAACAAATATTTGTTATCTGATTACTGTAATGATTGCATTTTAATCCTGTTAATTTGTGTTTTTAAAATCATCTGTATATCTAACAAGACTGATAAAATTAACAAATGTGACAAGTGGAAGGAATGAGCTAATCTTTAATGTATTTCAAAATTCCAATAATTCATAATAAAAATCTATTTGAAGACATGCTCAATTTTAACTAGCAATTTCCAGACATTATAACCATGGTTGTAAAGGTAAAGTCAGTTTACTTATTTTAGAAATCAGATGAATTTCTACATTCCTGTCTATAATCACAAGACATTAGGTTGAATTGCACAATGGCACTTGCCATTTCCTTCCCCCCCACCCCACTCATCTTGGCCATGAAAGCCACTTCCTACTCCTTCAATTGCACTCATAAGTTGAGCAGTAACAAACTATTCCCACCCAGATTCACATGTTCACTGGTATTGTTCATTTACTCTCTCCCAATGTCATCACTTAAGTCTGCACTCGTCTTTTCCCAGATCTGTGAATCCCTGAACACAGCTTAGTTATAACTGATACCCTATATGACGGTAATTAAGACAGTTACTCTTTTAAAAACAAAGCTGCCTGCTACTCTTGACCTAGTCGACCATACCATCCTCTACACCTGGCATCCAGCTTGGATGCAGGGGAGGGGAGGGAAGAAAAGAAAAGAAAGAAAGAAAATGCATTCACCAAGTTCTGTCCTTCTTAAATTGTATTCAAAGCATCACATTCAATTTCCTAACACCTTGATTTCGTCCAAGGACCTATTCCTGACCCATTCCTATTTCTCACTTACATGCTGTCACTGACATCTGATGTAACAAGGTGCAGAGCTGGATGAACACAGCAGGCCAAGCAGCAGGGGAGCAGGAAAGCTGACGTTTCAGGCCTAGACCATTCTTCAGAAATAGGGGATGGAAAGGGGGTTTTGAAATAAATAGCGAGGGGGGGAAAAAAAAGAGAGGGGGAAGGCAGATAGAAGATGGAGAGAGGAGAAGATAGGTGGGGAGGAGATAGACCAGTCAAAGAGGCAGGGATGGAGCCAGTAAAGCTGAGTATAGGTGGGGAGTTAGGGAGGAGATAGGACAGTGTAGGGGGCGGGATGAGGCTTGTAGATAGGAGATGGGGGTGGGGCTTGAGGTGGGATGGGGGGGGAAATAGTCCGGCCCCAACCAACAATCTGGTCTCTGATACATCACTTCACTGGTGTTGCTTCCCTCTCGTCTGGAATTGGAAAGCTTCAATTTCACCTCGGATTTCCACCCTGCCCTCACTTTCACTTTGCCTTCCCTCGGCATTTCTGGGGATAGACTGGCCACTAATATCCACTACAAACCCACCTGATTCCCACAGCTACTTGGACTATACATCCTCACACCCTGCTTCCTGTAAAGATGCCATTCCATTGTCTCAGTTCCTCCATCTGTCGTATATGTTCAAATGAGGCCAACTTCGACAAGGGAGCCTCTGAAACATTCATCTTCTTCCTCAATTGAGGATTCCCCAGCTTTGTAGTAGACAGGACTCTCTAACAGGTCCAACTCATTTCCTGCACTTCTGCCCTCACCCCTTCTCATCTCTCATGCAGTGATGAGATTCCCCTTGTGCTGACCTACCATCCCACCAACATCTACGCCCAAAGATCATCATACACCATTTATGCCAGGCACACATTCCCCTCTCCTCCCTTGTCCACAGGGAGGGTTCCCTTCAGGACACCCAGGTCCACACTTCCACACCCCTTAAAAGCACCTTCCCACATAACCGGCAAAAGGTGCAACCTGCCCATTTACCTCCTCCCTCCCTAGTATCCAAGAGCCCAAACATACCTTCCAGGTGAAGCAACACTTCACCTGCACTTCCCAGAATCTAGTCTACAGCATTCATTGCTCACAATATGGCCTCTTCTACACTGGGGAAATGAAGTGTAGACTGGGTGACCACTTCACAGAACATCTACATTCTGCTTGCAAAAAAAAACCCAAAAAATCCTTAAATACCTGGTGCATTACAGTGGCAGGCAACACCCTGCTCCCTGGCCTGCTGCAGTGTTCCAGCGAAGTTCAAATGTAAGCTGGAAGAACACCAATTTATTTTCTGCACAGGGACCCTGCAGCCCTCCGGACTCAATACGTTTAGGGCCTAAACACCAACACCCCACCAACACCACCCCCACACTGTTCCAGCCCCCTATTCCACACACCAGGCCTTGTAACCAGATAGGCTACCATTACACAATACCTATTGTTGACTATTAGTGACTGACATTAAATATTCACCCTCTAGCCTGATCGTTATCAATTCTGTCTGTCCAACTGCTCCTCTCTCCTATCACCTACTCCCTACCCCAGCCCCCTCCCTTTTCTCTTCAAATAAACGGATGTTTTCCCAGCCACTGTCAGTTCTGAGCAAGAGTCAATGGACCTGGGAAAAAAAGTTAATGTTTCTTCAGATGCTGCCAGACCTGCTGAGCTTTTCCTGCAACTTTGTTTTTGATCCAATTGTGCTTGCTTTACAACTGCACGGGCCTTCAGCTGTTTAAGCCCAAAATATGGAATTGGCCATCTGACTGACTGACTCTCTACCTCTTCAAAATCAAACTTATGGGGGTCTGCCCTAAAATGACTGACTAATCTTGCTTTACAATTTTCCCACAAAATGGGAAAGCATGCACAATGCCTCTGGATATTTTTTTTTAAAATAAGTTATCAGAAACTAGAAGCTGGAACATAGAAATCATTAAACCAAGAGAGACAGTGGGTATCAGTTAGTACACAACTGTAAATAAAAAGGCACTAATCATCCATGATGCTATAAAAGACAAATCTTCAGAAAATTTAAAATGCTTGCTGAGCAGTACTGTGATAGTGTTTGTGCCTTTGAGCACAGAGGTCCAGGATCAAATCCTACCTTCCCCAGAGATATGTAATGATATCTGAACAAATTGATTATAAAAAGGTATCTAAATGCTTTTAAGTCATGAGTAAGTGTAGAGAAGGTTTTAAAAAAAAGTAGATGCCTTACTGAAAATTCCGAGTAGCTTGCAACAAGACAGTTAAATGCATTGGGCTGCTGATTTGTGGTAGTAAACGATGATGTATTTGCTATTTCTTTGTTTTGCAGAGGTGGTTTTTGCAGCAGATCTGGTAACTTGCTCACATTTGTACTCTGAAACAGAAAAATCAAAATGAAGTTCTCAAAATCAGATGGAGACTGAAGAAAGTGGAGTTGTTCCTTATTTTCTGGAAGTGAACTGCTTTGATTTACAGTGGGAAAAAATACACTAGTAAACAGATTAAATTACAATATTAAACACACATAGCAGTGACATTTCAACATCCACTCAAGGTAATCCAGATTGATACTCATTCCATTCGCAAGCAGAATTAATTTTTCTAAGTAACACATTTTTGGTTCTATGGCAAATATTTGTGAAGTTGAAAAACATGCGTTCAAGGCAAAGGTACAATCACACATTGCCTAGAAGATCAGGGTAAGAAAGAAATGAGTTCAAGTATAGCTCCTCCCTAACACAAATATTCCCTGGAAGCACCAACTCCTACCTGATTTAGTTACATAGGCACTTGTGATAATTCTCAGTTTCTAATTCTAGATAAAAGGATGGTAGATTTAAGCATATGGTACAAAGAAAAATCACTGAGCATCACAAAGTCTTCTCCAGAGGCCAGGAGCAGGCTGTTCAACCTGCCCATCATTCAATTAGATCATGGCTAATCTACCTCAGTGCCACTGTATTGGCTATTCCTGTATCCCTTCATATCATTCGCCTCTAGAAATCTATTGGATTTGTCTTGTCAATGCTTAATGATTGAGTTTCCACAGCCGGGCTGGAGAATTGCGAAGACTCACCAAAAATCAAATGAAACCTCTCCTCATCTCAGAGACTGTGGTCTCTAGTTTGAAAATTTGATCTGTTCTACCCAGATCCTTCAATTTTTACAGCTATTTCAAAATCTCAGCCTTCTCCACTCCAAAGTCACTCACAGCTAAGAATGCTATCCTTGGAACCATTCTTATAATTTTCTTCTGCATTCTTCCCAATGCATTCACAACCTTCCTACAGCGTGGAGCCCAGAACTATAATACCTAGTCCAGCTGACTTCTTGGCTCCTTTTAAAGGAAAAAAAAACACAAAAAAACAAAAAAAGTTTAACAGTTCTCTCTATCTGTCCAGTCACTTTTAGCGATTTGTCTACATATCCCCATTTCATTTGGTTTTGGCACACCCTTTAATGTTACAGTGTGTTGGTACATTCTTTGCACCAAAACCTATCACTTCATACTTCTCTGTATTGAACTTCATCTGGTATCTACCACTTAAGTGTTAAAGTCCTTTTCAAGTTTGACACTGCCCTCTGCACACCACACACACACTACCACTATGTAGTTTGGTGCTCTGTAAAATACTTCCAGTGTTCATTACCCCATTGATGTTTCCTAGTGGCAATGATTACCAGCTCAAAAATATCCACTAGTCTGCTTCCCAACCCCTCTGCCAATTTTACATCCACATTGCTACTATTTTATTTATTGCGTGACCTTTAATTTTCAAGACAGTTCTGTGACATTTATACCAAATGCCTCTCGGAAGCCAGTCTACAGCAGGTC
The DNA here is from genome assembly GCF_030684315.1 of Stegostoma tigrinum. Lineage (NCBI taxonomy): Eukaryota > Metazoa > Chordata > Chondrichthyes > Orectolobiformes > Stegostomatidae > Stegostoma > Stegostoma tigrinum. Next base: position 37,981,669 of record NC_081354.1, on the reverse strand, counting down.
GGCCATACCTTTAATCTTCCGTTCCTTCTTTAAAAGGGACTGCAAATTGGACATTGTGGGTTGAATCAATGACAGCATTGATTTGTTGAGGGAAAAGCAAAATTTCCCATGTGAACATAAGCTATTTTGAATAGTAACTTCCCTGTAATGCTGGCAACTTTACAATGCTCCGGTACTATTATGATTCCAGGAAAAGAGACTGTTGCCAGAGCCTTCACAATTTCTATTTGTCTCTTTCAATATCCTTGGATGTGTCTCTAGTCCTGGTGCCTTACCAACTTGAAATGCCATTAGCTTAGTCAACATCACCACCTTATCAATTTTAAGCCCTTTAGGTGAGTTTTTTTGCCATCATGGCAGGCAGCATTTGCCTTGTGAGAAGACAGATGCAAAGTATTCATTTAACACCCCAGACACTATCTTAGCACCAGGAACCAACATACCATCCTAAAGTCATGTCTGTGATCAAAGAAACACCTCTGAACAAAACAACTGGCTATTAGCGCCCTTCCCTCTTTATTCTCCTGTCACCTGTGGCACCACATACTTCTCTCCAACAGCATTCTTTAATGCCCTTACCAGGAACCAAAATGGAAAGCGGGTTAATAAACAGGACTTTAGGACACCTACACTCACTTCATATTGATCTCCCATTCCTTTACTGCCTGCACACTCCAGGAAGCGTTCACATCTTAAGCTTGAATGTGCAATCAGCCTCATGGATATGCTACAGTGACTCTGGCTGGAGCTCAAGTCTCTACACAGGTGATACTTCCAGTGCTTTTGGTAGTTAAAGTCACCAGCAAGCAGTAAGACATGCATTCCACATGACCAAGATGCCCTGCAATCCCCCAACTTCACCTACAGCTTGAATTGTTGGAAGATAAAAGACAACTTAGTGCGTTCAGTTTATACTACTTTAGTAGTTGCAGTCAACCTTACAATACCTCTTTTCCAAGGTCATGAATTCACCAACTATTTGCCTCACTTGGGAATAGTCAATTGACCATGCACTGCTTACTGACTGACATGACAAAATAAAAAAGGAGTACAAGTCAAGTCCCAAATGAACTTGCATTCAATTACCTTTTCGTCTTAACGATTTTGTGCATAGTTCATTGGAACTTGCCCAAGGGTAATCACCTAGACTTAGAATGATCTGCTTTGCTTTAACCAAGATTCCAATCCATAGATTAAGGCAGTTTTTCCACTCAAGAAAATCCATGCCAATGTCTATAGAATTTCTCAAATCCATCCCCAACTGATGGCATCCACCCAGCTATATTTCGAAATGGTTCTCCAACAACCTGTAACTAAGTTGACCTTCTATATAGCAGGTAGCCTCGTACAAGGAACAATTTCGTACAACCTTGATTAAACAGCTATCATTTAAGAAATTATTTTCTCATTGCCATCTTCCCTCTAAATAATACCCCAGATTTAGAAATTACAAAAAGTTGTCTGGTTATATGACTGTCTGCAACATGTACCTTTGTACAATGGTACTGTAAATCTGGTCCCAACTTAAATTTTCTTGAATTTAAGTCATTAAAAATATCCAGGTCAAGTGGGTAGAAAGTGGCAAATGGAACTCAATCCAGAAGTATTGGATGCATTGATGAGGTCAAATAAGGAAGGGAAACGAATCAAGTTTAAAAAAAAAGAGAAAAATCAGGATTACAGGGAATTTCAAGAAAGTCGATTTGAAGAGTTGGGTCTTTGATCTCACTGAATGGCAGATCAGACTCAGACTCAATGGATTGAATGGTTACTTCTATTTCCACCTCTGATGGAATATACAATAAAAATATTATGCTGTGAAGTGCAGGAACCATTTTAGATTACATTCAGATTCCTGATGGTGCCAGAGCAAGACAGATGAGGATAGTGGCCAAGATGATATTAGTTGAAGCACAAAACATTAAATGACAGCTATTGTACTGCATGGAAGGTTGGCCAGTGCATTTCAGGACATATGATCCTTTGTTTTAATACATTCATAGATGTTGCCTTCAATGGCATATTTTAGATACAAGATTGGAGAGGTTTTTTTGGGGGAAAGAGGTGTCTCAAAAGGGCAAATGGCCAGTGTGGCTAGGGAAGAACTATATTTCTTAGAATGAACATATGCATCTGGTAATGACCAAAGTAGTTGCCAAAGGAATTAAATTGGTGGATTTGAAGAAATATTTTCACAATCAGGAAAGTGGCCATTTGAAATAAAAAAAGGCTGAGGGAAGCAGAATACTATGCGCTTCAAATGTTGCATTTGGGTGGTCACTGAACAGGCACTGAAGATGATGAAGCTTGACTGTTTGTTTACAGCTAGCAGAGAGGATGTGCTGAAAGGCTGTGCTGTGTATTTTCCATATTGTTGTTACAAAGGATTACCGAGGGTTCAATTCCAACTGAAGAGAAACTGGTTGAAGTCAGTTATCTGCAATCCATTTTGCTAAATGTCAGGACTTTAAAAATATTTTAAAAAATTATTTAAATTCAGAAATTCCTGTACCACATGACTGTGGATGTAAACAAATCCTGGAAAGATTCATGCACACCTCAAATGGAAATCTCAATGATTCAGGTCTTAATGAAGTATGGAGTAGGAAGGTAGACCTGCTCCCTTCTCACATTCCTTTACACACAATGTTTTGGTTTTCTAAGAAAACCAACAGACATGTTTGGAAAGAGGGGCAATGTTGAGCAAAGAGCATTTCACAGCTAGATTTTAGATATCGCTTCCCACTAAAGTTTGTTTGCTGCCCATTAATACTGAATCCAAGTTTGAAATGGATACAGATGAAGAAAAATCAATACTGGATTTACATATTTAGATCAGCAAAACCATATTAAACATTTCATTACTAGGAATCAAGCTGTGAAATTCTACCCTCATTTGCTTTAATTTGTAAAAGTGACTAAAAACCATCAATGTTGTTAGCTAATTATAGCCACTTACTTTCCCATTTCCCTTAATTTCCTCTGGTGTCAAAAAGTGTATTTATCGCTTCAATAACTGTGTAGATTCAACTTCTGAAAGAGTGGAATTTCAAAATATTCATCACTTTAAAAAGGAACATGTCATTGCCTCATTCCAATTTGAGTGTTTTCATCGGAGGTCAAACCACAAATATTAGTTCTGGTTTCTATCCCTCCATAGATGCTACCAGAACTGCTAAGAATTTCCAGCTCTTACTTGCTCGTTTAGAAGTATTCAGAATTGGTTTATAAATTTCACTGAAGATGCATTTAATTGCAACAGATTATTTCAAATGCCTGAAACCTGACTGCATGGATGAAATACTGTGCAGTACATGGTTACGAGCTCCACAAGAGAGAGATCTGGTTCAATATTATGGTAAGGAAAAGCTGCATAAATTTTACTCAGCTGGATTGTTATTGTGCGTAGAGACAAAAATTAACAGTGAGATAACACCAATGAACTGCATTAACGTTTCCTTGGATAGAAAGAGTTAAAGAACCTGTGTGCAAGCTAGCTTTCAAACTAGGCATGCATTACCGTATTTGTTACGACACGTCTAATCCTCCGAGCTGTAAATACTGGTTTTCTCACTTGATTACATAGGCTTCCACCACTGTTCACTGGTGTAAAATTTAAGGTCCCATTTAACTATGAGAGAAAGTAACAACTTTTCAGTCATTTTAGAAGCAACATAGGACACATCTTTCGTCTTCCAAGCAAATTCACAAGGTTAATAATATCCTGGGTGGAATAAATCATGCCACCCTATTTATCATCTGATTAGGCAAGCAAATGAAGGAATAGAAAAGATCTGCTTTTATGTAGCACTTTTCACTACAGAATATTCCAAACGATTTAAGCAAGTGAAGTACTTAGGTATTGTTTTAACCTAGGAAATTCTATTGCCAATTCTCATATTGCAAGCTCTTGTAAAGAGTATTTTGTGACCACTATCACTTATGTTGAAAGATAAAAGGTTTTCCCTGGTGTCCTGGCCTGTGCCTCTCTAAAAAAGGCATAGAAGAATCCTTATACCCATCTGTCCTGTCAGATCCCCTACACAGTGGAAAAACCTCAGTACAAGAATAAAGCTGCAATAAGAGTACAGCTCCCTACATTCTGGAGTGGGAATTAAACAACTTGGAGAAACACACACACAAAATTGCTAAATTCTAAAGTAGTGCATGCCAACTGCTAGACTAGTCTTAGATTTACTTTTCAGGAGAAAGGTATCACTCAAGATCAAGTGTTATAAAAGATAAGAAACAGATGATCTTTCCCCACCCCTTCCCCCAAAAGGAGATTGAAAAGAATATAACAGCCAGAAAATATACTTCAAACTTGCTCTGCTACTGTAACTTCACAAGAAATGCTACTTATGCAGGTCAACAGAATCTGTTGCTCTGCTGGCAGCAAAACATGTCCAGCTTGTAACAAACACTGATTCACAACAGAAAGCCAATCCTCAGCAAAATAAATTAAAACTGAGTCATACTAATAAATTGGATATGGTCTGAATTTACTTTCTCATGCTTTTAATTATTGAGGAGTGTGCTATCATTTCTATCTACAAGAGCTGGATAGGTCAGAACACTGTCCTAAGCATATGCAGACCCATCATTTAGTTCTCCAAAACTCACATAAGCATGGTCAACACTAACATTCATTTAAAAAAAAATGAACTGCTTCAGCTTACTTTACTAATATAAAGTTTAGTCAAAATTGCTGGAGGCTTCCCCCACTCCCCAGTGATCAAAATACAGGACAGTGACTCAGTTATTGCAGGTCTAACAGCTGGGCAATTGCTGGGGTTGGGAGGTTTGTGGCACTGTTCATTTTAAAGAATTTTTTAAAAGAAGTGTCCACTATAATGAATTCCCAAAATGTGAGAATTTAATGTAAAGTCTGTTATGACTTACCTTTCGGATTTTACTTTGTGGTGTACAAGTTGCAGTCAGTGTTCTTTTTAAAGGAGTTTTATAGCCAGTCCCATCTTCCTTCTTTATGCACTGGAAAAAGAGACCAGTCTTCCAATCACTGACACTATACACAAGCTTTAAAAAAATGCTAATATCTCTTAACCTGGAAACACTAACACGGCATATAAAATTCTAACTTGAGCAAATTTCAGCCAACATAGCAATTTTGTTTTTAAGTTTACTGCTAGGATGTGGATATTGCTGATTAGGCCAGCATTTACTATCCATCCCAAAATGGATGTGAAGATTGTGGTGAGCTGACTTCTTGAGCCACTGTGGTCCCCTGCTATTAGGGAGTGCCATGATTTTAAACAATGACAATGATGGAAAACAATGATATATTTCCACAACAGGATGGTGTTTTGGAGGGGGAACGTGGGGGTGGTGTTCCCAAGCATCTGTTGTCAGTGTCATTCTAAGTGATAGAGATCATAATTTAGAAGATCTTGTAAGAAAGGTGCCTTGGTACGTTGCTACATTACAGCTTGCAGATAGGTATATACTACTGCCACTGTTTCTTAAATGAAACAATTGCACATTGAAAGGTAGTAATTTTGTGTTGGATGGGGAAAGAGGAGTGGGAGACAAGACAGTGTAAAATTCCTAGATTTTTTACTTGTTTTTGCATCCACAATGTTTATACAGCTGTCTAGTTCCATTATTAGTCAATGGTAACCTCCAGCATATTGAGTGGAGTATTCAGAGAAGGTAATTCCATTGAATGTCAAGATGGTTACATCCTCTCTGATCTGAGAAAGTCATTGTTGCTTATACTACATGAGTGCCAGCCAATGTAATTACAAAAGCTGTAGTGGATAGTAAATTGTTTTTTTTGAGCAGAGGGTACGGAACAGAAGAGAAAGGTAGGAGGTTTACAATTTGTCAAGCTAAGTTAGCACTGAACATTGGATTACATACTTTCTCTTGTTTCTCTTTTTCTTTCTTGAGTCTATGTTCCTCCCATTGATTAGCAACGTATGTTGTGAATTTCTGCCCATTAACCAGAAAGGGACAGCCTTGCTCAGTTTCCCATTTCTTTATGTATAATTTCATTTCTTCTTCTAGCTGAAGAGGAAGAAACAAACAATGCGAATGGATAACAATTTTCTACTAAGTAAGCAAGAAACTGTAAACAAAGGACAGTGATCTGTGAACAAGTGGTCATGTGAAAATATACAAGAGCTCAAATAATCTTTTATAAAAGTGGAAAAAATTCTCCATTGTACATAAAAGGATGCTTGCCTTTGGTATTTTCTTCTGAAGCTGACAACGTTCTCTCTCTTCTTTCAGTAGAGTTCCACCTCTATTAACATATCTGCTCGGATCAGATGCCTTCTTCTATACAAGACATTGTTACATTAAATTTTATTTCAGCCTTTAGGTCATAATGCATTGAGTGATTGTATCAGTTTATATTTGGTAGTTGTACCTTTAGAGACAAAACATTAGTTACTAGATGATTTGCTATTCAAGTTAAATACAAGGGGAGCTTCCACTCAAACAAACCTCCATTTAGGGGTTGGGGGGGGCATTCTCCCCTCTCCTCAGCTGCTATTAAAACTTGTTTGCATATCAAGCAAAAGTACTGAAGTATCCCTGAACATTCATGGAGTAGAAAATTCCAAGTTTCAGCTGAAAATGGTGGTGTTTACCACAAAAAAAGGATTTACAAGGATTCACATCTTATCGAAAAGACAGGGGAGGTGGGCAGAGGGGGCGGGGTTGCCTTGTTAGTCAAGGATGAAATCAAATCTACAGTACCAAATGACAAAGTCAGAGAATGTGGAGTCTGTGTGCGTGGAGTTGAGGAACCACAAAGGCAAAAAACCATGACGGGAGTGCGTACAGACCTCCTAACAGTGATCAGGACCGGGGCACAAGATGCACCAGGAAATAGACAGGGCATGTCAGAATGGCAAGATCACGGTGATCATGGGGGACTTCAATATGCAAGTGGACTGCGTGAATAATGTTGCCGGTGGATCCAAAGAAAGGGAACTCATGGAATGTTTACAGGATGGCTTTTTGGAGCAGCTTGTGATGGAGTCAAAAGGGAGCAGGCTATTCTGGGTTTAGTGCTATGTAATGAGCCTGACTTTATAAAAGATCTTAAAGTAAGGGAACACTTAGGAGGCAGCAATCATAATATGGTAGAGTTCAGTCTAAAGTTTGAAAGAGCAAAGTCGGATGTGTTACAGTTAAATAAAAGGTAATTACAGGGGCATGAGAGAGGAATTGGCAAAAATCAACTGGAAGCAGAGCCTGGCATGGAAGACAGTAGAGCAACAATGGCAGGAGTTTCAGGGTGTAATTGAGGACACAGTGCAGAGGTTCGTGCCAAAGAAAGATTATCCAGGGTGGGATTAGACAGCCATGGCTGACAAAGGAAGTCAGGAAGTGTATCAAAGAAAAAGAGACTGCCTATAAAGTGGCCAAGAGTACTGGGAAGGCTACAAAAACAGAGGATAACAAAGAGAGAAATAAGGAAGGAGGATCAGATATGAGGGTAGGCTAGCTAGTAATATTAGAAATTACAGTAAAAGCTTCTTTCAATACATAAGAAACAAACGAGGGGCAAAAGTAGACATTGGGCTGCTCCAAATTGATGCTGGAAGGCTCGTGATGGGAGATAAGGAACTAGCTGAAGAACTTAAGTACTTTGTCTTCACAGTGGAAGACGTGAGTAGTATCCCAACAATTAAGGAGAGTCAGGGGGCAGAGTTGAGTATGGATGCATTACAAAAGAGAAAGTGCTAGAAAAGCTAAAAAAGGTCTAAAAATTGATAAATATCCTGGCCCCGATGGGCTACATCCTAGAGTTCTGAGGGAGGTGGCTGAGGAAATAGCAGAGGCCTTCGTCGTGATCCTTCAAAAGTCACTGGAGTCAGGGAAAGTCCCAGATGATTGGAAAATTGCTGTTGTAACCCCCTTGTTTAAGAAAGGATCAAGGCAAAAGATGGAAAATTACAGACTGATTAGCCTAACATTGATAGTTGGTAAAATTCTAGAATCCATTGTTAAGGATGAAATTTCTAAATTCTTGGAAATGCAGGGTCAAGTTAGAACAAGTCAGCACGGACTTAGTAAGGGGAGGTCGTGCCTGACAAACTTGTTAGAGTTCTTTGGAGAGGTAACAAGTAGGTTAGACCAGGCAAACCCAGTGGATGTTCTCTATCTAGACTTCCAAAAGGCCTTTGATACAGTGCCTCACAGGAGGCTGCTGAGTCAGGTGAGCACCCATGGTGTTCGAGGTGAGCTACTGGCTTGGATTGAGGATTGGCTGTCTGACAGAAGGCAGAGAGTTGGGAATAAAAGGGTCTTTTGCAGAATGACGACAGTGACAAGTCATGTCCCACAGGGTTCAGTGTTGGGGCTGCAGCAGTTCACTTTATATATTAATGATCTGGATGAAGGGACCAGGGGCATTCTGGTGAAGTTTGCCAATGATACGAAGATAGGGATGCAGCAGAAATATTTAGACAGTTTAGGAGAGTGGTCCAGGAAATGGCTGATGAAATTCAACATGAGCAAATGCAAGGTCTTGCACTTTGGAAAAAAAGAATACAGGCATGGACTATTTTCTAAACGGTGAGAAAATTTGAAAAGCAGAAGTACAAAGGGATCTGGGAGTGTTTGTCCAGGATTTTAAAAGTTAACTTGAAGGTAGAGTCCGGTGATTAAGAAAGCAAATGTAACGTTGTCATCTCAAGAGGGTTGTAACATAAAAGCAGAGATGTGCTTCTGAGACTTTAAAGCTCTGGTTAGGTCCCATTTAGAATGCGGTGTCCAATTTTGGGGCCCCACACCTCAGGAAGGACATACTGGCCCTGGAGCGTGTCAGCGGAGATTCACAAGGATGATCCCTGGAATGGTAGGTTTAACATATGATGAATGCTGAGGATCCTGGGTTTGTATTCATTTGAGTTTAGAAGGTTGAGGGGAGATCTAATAGAAACTTACAAGATAACGTATGGCTTAGAAAGGGTGGACGCTGGGAAGTTGTTTCCATTACGTGGGAGACTAGGACCTGTGGGCACAGCCTTAGAATTAGAGGGGGTAAATTTGAAATGGAAGTGAGGAGACATTTCTTCAGCCAGAGTGTGGCGGGCTGTGGAATTCATTGGCATGGAGCGCAGTGGAGGCTGGGACATTACAGGTCTTCAAGGCAGAGACTGATAAATTCTTGATCTCACAAGGAATCAAGGGCTACACGGAGAGTGCAGGGAAGTGGAGTTGAAATGCCGATCAGCCATGATTAAGTGGCGGAGTGGACTCGATGGGCTGAATGGCCTTACTTCCACTCCTATGTCTTATGGTCTTAAAAATTCTGGGGGCATTGTAACTGCAAGTAAAATTTGAAAATTACCGAGAATACCTTAAAAAGATCTCTCCCACCAAACACACACAGAACTCATGTATAAAAATGCTGACAATAGTTACTTTATCAAAAGGTGTAGTCAATTTTGTAAGAAACTTGCTTCTAGCAAAATATTAAAAACCACCAAAACCTTGAACAGCCATGGAGAGAAAAAACACTGTTCTTTTGGGATCAGTTATGCAGATATTGCAATTCACTAAATTTAGAAAGCCTGTACATTTTAGCCTGCTGTTTCTGCTAAATGGATACTATTCAGTCAGATTTGGCTGACTAAACAGCACAATTTCAATCCCAAAAATAAGCAAGTCAAAAAGAACTTTTAAGTAGTTCAATAAACCTAGATCAGGCAATCTGTGGCCAAAGCAAGTTACCCTTTACATTGTTACAAGTTAAGAATCTCAGAATATAATTTAACACACTTTTCTTAAACAAGTTGATTTATTAAGACAGGGTGATTCATTGGATCGGTGATCTTGAGTAGGGAACACAAAACATGTTAAATTATGCAAGCCAAGGCCATTGATAGTTAGCAGTAACAACATGCAAATCCAAGGGTACAAAGTGTACAAAAAGATTAAGAAATAACTAAAAGTAGCACAAATAAATTGAGTTAGCCCAACATGATACCTTATTTTTAATAAAAATCAACATGACAGTACCTCAAGTTCTAGGAACATTTTCCACCAGCATTCCCACTTTTCAATGTTGGCAAACAATTCTTGGTGTTTTTTGTAATGGAGGGTGATCTTTACCAGCTCCTCATCATGTACTTTCAGCAATTCTTCCGTGAAATTTTCTGCACATGAATCACTTTGAACATTAACACTGGAAAGATTTGGGAAGAGAACTAACTTCATCTTCGACTTCATCATTGCGATGTGGCACTCTCAGCAACAACCACTCCACCACCCTCTTAGATCTGCAATGTATTCTAGTTACAAAAGTGCATTTGAAGTATATGCTGCACGTGAAGTATGCTTTTAAAAAAGAAAAGTGATGGATGAATTTTGGGTCTGCTTGTGACAACTGAAATGATTAATCTCTTTTCCAATCAAGTTGGAAACTCAGCGCAGCCAAATTTTAAGTTTACATGACAAGTTTGAGCAATACACGATCAAGAACATTAAAACGAATATACCATTTGATAGGAAAGCAAATTCTTCTCTCTGTTCCTGGCTGTAGTAACATTTGTCCCAATAGGCGTTTAGTTCTTGTCGGATGCCAGTGATGGTTTGTTTGAGATTCTTAGCCTGCATTAGCTGAAGCTGCTCAAGCTCCTGCTGCAACTAAGAAATGAGGGTAGAAAGATATTATAAACCAACATTATGAAACCGAATATTCAGGACATCAATATTCTAATTTTTAAAAAATTAGTATTAAAAGAATAAAAAAGTGACCATTTACATGGTCTTGGCTCAAAGTCTGGTCCATAAGCGTCACAATTACTGAGATCAAGACAGCCCAGACTCTTCCCTCAGTTATTTTGAATATTTAGTGAGTTCTTCTGCATTTGTAGATTAGTAAAAAGGTCATCTTTGGAGTTACATTCAATTACAATTTGTTAACAGTCAAGTCTCTGTAACATCCACGCACAGGTTAACATTAACGAGCTGCAGAGATTCAATACTAACCACTGTATTGACTTGATTTATAGAACCTGCTGTACACAAGTTCTGCTCCTCTAAAGGGATTTGTAAAGCATTCCATAGAGATTGAATTTGTTTTTTCAGAGATTCTTGTGAAGCCATCAATTCTTCCTTTTGCACCTCTAACTGCAATTAAGAGAATAATGAGAAATTACAAGCGAATAGTGTACAATTCGGCCACAATCTCAGTGTGGAGAAATAAAACGTGCATGACAATACTTAGGAAAAAAAGTTGACCTGGTGACGAAGCACCTCAAGTGATTTAATATTTCCATCAGAGAGGAAAAATAGATTCTCCTCCTCGAGAACGGCATCTTTTTCAAATGTAGTATCAGGGACGTGATCAATATCTGCCATGAGCTTTGTGATCTCTTGACGGAGTCCAAGGAAACTAGCTAAACGGCACTCCTGTTGATCAAGAGAAGAAAGATTAGAGCACAGTAGCCAACAAAACTAATTCAGGAGCATGAAGGCACAGACTGCCAATTTAAAAATTAGTGACAACAGTTAAAAGGCACTTTGACCTCCAAGGGGAAATGAGACAGATTTCACATCCCTACCACCGAGTAAAGAACCTATATCTACCGCCACTCACTTTAAATGTAAGATTGCAATGCAAATGCAAACCTAATTGCTGAAAAGAAAATAGCTTGCAAGTGACCACAATAAAAAAAGAAGTTGAACAGAGAGGCTAGCTAAGGAGTCATGCAAACCCTCAAAAGACAGGCAAAGGCAAAAATGTAACTGGAAATCATGAAATCGAAGAATTCCACAGCTGACGTGCATCTCCTCAAAAGGAGATAAGCCAAAAAGAAAAGCCAAGTACAGGAATTAAATGAATTCAATAAGCAACTTCCAATAATCTGAGGTAAAGCCTGAAAATTAATACATTCATTTTTGTTGGCTCCGATTGTCTCGATTAGAAAGTTGCTAATGCACCTATCATTCATGGCTACGAAATAAAAGGAAGTTGTTGGGCTACTATCAGTCCAACGTTGAAAAGGTTCCCATTGAAATGATTGGGGGGGGGGGGGGGGGGGGGGTGGTGGTGGTGGTGAAGGGACACTGCATTTATAAAGTTGAGATGTTTCCTAGCACAACAGCCACAAGGCATGCAGGTACTAAATTTAGAACACAAATAAAGAGCTGTGTTTCCTTGCTGCTTTTCTTGGGCAATATACATTTTATTCTTCTTGCAGTGCTTTGCTACAATTGACACGACTGGCGAGATCACTCTTGAAATACAACAGTTTGTCTACCTATTTTTCTTTCATCTTCAAGATAAAGACACTTACAGCTTGGAGTAGATACATTTAAAGTTAGTTTGAATTTGTATAAAATACTTCATCCTCAGCTGGATTAGTGTGCTCAGTTCTATGTGAAGAACTGTACTTTAGGAATGACTTGAAGAGGGTGCAGGAAAGAGGCTTCAATTACGCAGATGAATTAGAACATAGGGACAGTACTGTCCCTTCGGCCCATGATGTTGTGCCAAACTTTTAACCTAAAGCTCTATCTAACCTCCACCCCTACCTTGTACTACCATCCACGTGCCTATCTAATAGACCCTTAAATGCTCCTCATGAGGCTGACTCCACTACCTGCTCCGGCAAAGCATTCCACATCCCTACCACCGAGTAAAGAACCTATATCTACCACCACTCACTTTAAAATTATGCCCCCTAGTAATAGCTACCTCCACCCTGAGAAAAGTGTCTCCGGCTGTCGACTATCTATACCTCTGATCATTTTGCACACCTTGATCAAGTCACTCCTCATCCTTTGTCGTTCTAAAGAGAAAAGCCCTAGCGCTCTCAACCTTTCTTCGAAAGGCCTTTCTTTCATTCCAGGCAACATCCTGGTAAATCTCCTCTGCACCTTTTCCAATGCTCCCACATCTTCCCTGTAACGAAGTGACCAGAACTGGACACAATATTCCACATGTGGCCAAACCAGGCTTTCGTATAGCTGGAGCATAACTTCATGGCTCTTGAACTGAATCCCTCTATTAAAGCTAACACACCATACGCCTTCCTAAGAACTCGATCCACCTGGGTGGCAGCATTCAGGGAACTATGGACATGAGCCCCAAGATCCCTCTGCTCCCCAACACTGTCAAGAATCTTTCTGTTAACCCTGTATTCTGCTTTCAAGTTTGTCCTTGCAAATGAATCACCTCACTTTTCAGGGTTAAATTCCATCTGCCACTTCACAGCCCAGCTCTGCATCCTATCATGTTCTTTTGTAACCTAGAACAGCCATCCGCACTATCCACAGCTCAATCCACCTTCAGGTCATCCGCAAACTTACTAATCCACCCTTCCACACCTTCATCCAAGTCATTTTACGACCCAAAACACAAGGGACCCAAAAACACAATTAGAAGAGGACCAGAACTGATCCTTGCAGTACACCACTCGTAACTGAGCACCATGCTGAATATTTCTGTCCACTACCACCCTTTAGTCTAAGGGTCAGCCATCCCTAAATTTATCTGCCACATTTCCCCATCTCATGCCTCTTTACTTTCTGCATGAGCCTATCATGGGGAACCCTATCAAATGCCTTACTTAAATCCACATATGCAACATCCACTGCTCTACCTCATGGTTAAAAAAAAACAGTCTTAATTCTCAACCTAAAACAGAACTTCCCTTATGCCCCTCTTTCCGAGAATAAGTTGCAAACTGCCAGAGGGCCATTTAGGTAATGTTACAAATGCCCCAGTTGCCTACTTTTTCCAACAGCAGTATTTTTACAGGCTGAAAAAACAAATGTATAGTTTTCTTCCAGAACACATGGTATTGGCTTATTAGGCATACACTAACAACATGTTCAACATACCAAACTAAAAAACAAGCTTGTGGTCATATGTAACATCAAGGTTGCCAACACAGATATGCCAAAAGAAAACAAAACCAATACAAATGATGGTCAATGCTGATTTTCCTCTATCATTAGGTGGCATGCTATGATCTAAAAAAAAATGACTGGCTGGGCACAACTTTCAACTTGAACTCAGTTTGGCAAATAACTATTTGGAACGTGTAAAAGAAATGTACTTCAAATCTATTGCCACAGGAGAAAGGAACATCTGGAGTTACTTATAAGGCTGGAGAAGTGCTGATGGAGGAACAAAAACAGAGGAACTGAATAGTTACTTTGCTTTAGTCTTTACAATGTAAGACACAAGCAACAAACCAGAATTTCAAGACAGGGGTGAGTGTAGTGGCTAACACCAAGGAAGTGGTGCTGGGGAAGCTGAAAAAAAAAAATCTAAAAAGTGGATTCATTCCCGAGAATGGATGGGCTACACCTCAGGACTCTGAAGGAGATAGTTGAGGTATTGGTGGCCATCTTTTAGGAATTACTGGATTCAGAGAGGGTCCCAAAGGACTGCAAAAGGATTAAAGTGACATACCTGTTCAAGAAGGGAGGGAGGCAGAAGATGGGAAACTATTGTCTGGTTAGTTTGACTTCAGTTCATAGAATCCCTAGAGTGTGGAAACAGGCCTGTCGAACCATTAAGTCCACACCGAACCTCAGAGCATACCACCCAGATCCATTGTCCTATAACCCACCTAATCTATACATCCCTGAACACTACAGGCAATTTAATATGGCCAATCCAGCTAGCCTGCACATTCTTGGACGAGGGGAGGAAACCAGAACACTGAGGAAACCCAGGTAGATATGGGGATAATGTAAAAACCCCACACAGACAGAAAGTCACCCAAGGGTGGAATTGAATCTGGGTCCCTGATGCTATAAAGCAGTAGTAACTATTGAGCCACTATGCTGCCCTCTCTTTGGTAATATTTTAGAGTCTAAGGATGGGATTGTAGAGTACTTAGAAACACTTGGTAAAAGTAGGGCCGAGTCAGCAGTTTGGTCAAGGAGCGGTCATACCTGTCACATCTGATAGGATTCTGAGGCAGGTAACATGCAAGTTAGGTGAAGGAGACAGGCAGATGGACAAGAAGTGTTGAGGTGTCCTGGAGGCTGCACTTTGGGAGGAGAGCACAGAGAGAGAAAAGAGAGAGAGAGAGAGAGAGAGAACAGAGAGAGAGAGAGAGAACAGAGAGAGAGAGAGAGAGAGAGAGAGAGAGAACAGAGAGAGAGAACAGAGAGAGAGAACAGAGAGAGAGAGAGAGAGAGAACAGAGAGAGAGAGAGAGAGAGAACAGAGAGAGAGAGAGAGAGAGAACAGAGAGAGAGAGAGAGAGAGAGAGAACAGAGAGAGAGAGAACAGAGAGAGAGAGAACAGAGAGAGAGAGAGAGAACAGAGAGAGAGAGAGAGAGAGAACAGAGAGAGAACAGAGAGAGAGAGAGAGAACAGAGAGAGAGAGAGAGAACAGAGAGAGAGAGAGAGAGAGAACAGAGAGAGAGAGAGAGAGAGAGCGAGAGAGAGAGAGAGAACAGAGAGAGAGAGAGAGAAGAAAGAGAGAGAGAGAGAGAGAGAGAGAGAGAGAGAGAGACGAGAGAGAGAGAGAGCGAGAGAGAGAACAGAGAGACAGAGAGACAGAGAGAGAGAACAGAGAGAGAGAGAGAGAACAGAGAGAGAGAGAGAGAACAGAGAGAGAGAGAGAGAGAACAGAGAGAGAACAGAGAGAGACAGAGAGAGAACAGAGAGAGAGAGAGAGAGAACAGAGAGAGAGAGAGAGAGAGAGAGAGAGAACAGAGAGAGAGAG